>NC_072486.1:45145833-45451666 GCF_027574615.1 Eptesicus fuscus | reverse complement strand
AGTGTAGGATAACACAGTATAGTATAGAGCAGTGTTTTCTTGTGTGCTATAGTGTAATTTGGTTACTATAGTGCCAAATAATGTAGTGAAAGAACCACTGAACTGGAAGCCAGGAAACCTGAGTTCTCTTTTCTGTGCTATTAATAGCTGTATGGCCTTATATAAATCACAGCCTTTTTTGGCTATAGTTTTTTATAACATGTAAAATGAGGGTCTGGCAAGATGATCTTGAAGGTCAGTCCTGAAACATTCTACAGCTTGGTCTTACACATGAGGCCTCTAACAACTTATATTTTCTGCCAAGATTTAGAGGTTCCTTATATAGGCTTTCCCCAAGTTTAGAAAGCCAGATAATGTTCCTGGAAGAAAGTGGAAAAAGAAAAAGCCCATAAATAGGTTTTAGTACCAATCTAACATTAGAAATTAAATTATGAAAGGCCAGATTATTGCAATCTAATTCTGGTCATAGTTCTTTGTTAAGTGAAAGACTTTCTTAGCCAAAATACTGGGAGGTCTGGGTAGCTGGAATCCAAGCTCCAAAAAGTTTTTGTTATCGCCTTGGTGCAGGCACAAATGCAATTCTTGGGAGAGAAAGCAATCAATTTGCTTAAAATTCCTGGATCAGATGATCCTACCAATCTAGACCTTCATGATGACTGTTATTAGCAGTAAATGATTTCTTTGCTGGAAGAAGTGTAAATTCAGTATAATATTTTAATTCAATTATTAATTAATCTAAGAATAAATGCATAAGGTGTAAAGTTAAACCTTACTAAGAGCCTTATTGAAAAAAGATACAGGTTTCTTGCTCTACTCCTTTAAAAAATATTTCATTTATATTTATATTTTATTTTAAAAAATCTTTTATTGTTGAAAGTATTACATATGTCCCCATTTGCACTCCATTGACCCCTTCTAGCCTGCCCCCTGCCCCAAGCCTCTTACTTGCTCCAGTCCTCCTGCCCCAAAGCAACCACTTTTGACTTTTTTACCTGTTACTTCTGGTATTTACACATGTTCATGTTTAGAAATTATCTATTGACTTCCTGTATTGCTGGATTAGGTTTTAGCTCTCTAATAGCAACATCCCCTCTGTGTCCGCTCCCCCAATTCCAGGATCCTTTCCTGTGGTCTCTTCATCTGTACTCTATCATTGACTCCGTGCAATGGCTTCAGGTCTCACCTTTATACTGGGATTCTCCAATTTATTCTTTCTTTTGATTTCCAGGATTTAACTTCTATCTCTATATTTCCTGTCATTTATCATAGCCCAAACTACATTTCTCTCTCCAGGTAGTCAGGATTCTGCAATTCCCCACTCAAATTAATCACTTTACCAACATTCAAGTTACTGTTCATTTTCATTTGTTCTGCCCCTTACCATTCTCAAGGCGATCAATTGCTAGCTTTTGCCAATTTTAACTTTACAAAGTTTCTCTTCTTTGTCTCTTTATTTTCTTAATTCCTGACTCTGTTAGTTACTGATTGGTACTTTCAATATTGCCCCTAGCACTATTAAGAAGGCAAGCATTTTGTCCTTTTCTTTTTTAAAGATATGTTTATATTGATTTCAAAGAGAGGAAGGAAGAGGGTAAGAGAGATGAAATATTAATGATGATCAACTGCCTCCATGTCTCCCACTGGGGATTGAGTCCGAAACTCAGGCATGTGCCCTCACCAGGAATTGACTCCTGGTTTACAAGTTGATGGTCAACCACTGAGCAACACCAGCTGGGCAAGCATTTAAGTAGTCAGATGGACACAGACAATAGGGTGGTGGAAGCCTGGGTGGGGCTGGCTATAAGAGGTCAATGGGAGAAAAAAAGGGACATATGTAATCCTTTCAACAATAAAGATTTAAGAATAGACATGGAAAGGACCAAATGAAGACAAGCACATGAGTAAGGAGGGGCCAGCTTACTGCAGTACCAGTCACTGAGTGAGTAAAAATTTTGAGAGAAAGAGAGAAAAAGCCAAGCGTACTTCTCAGAAGATGAGTGGCTATCTGATACACACATTAATAGGAGGAAGAGATGGAGATGTCTGATCTGAAAATGAAAATTGAGATTATAATTATTATTCTAACCTGGACACACTAATTCCTTAATTGACTATTTTGTAATTTTAAGTGATGTTAGGTCTGTCTGTGACCTAAGACTAACTGGCTAAGTCTTGGTGATGGGAACAACAACCTACCCCGCATGCATTTTTTAGGAACAAAGGGAGACAAAGCGAAGTTGCATTTGGTTAACATTTCGCTTGCATTTTGGTCATGACTTTGCACATATTGATTACATTTGGATTGTTGAATTTAATTCAGTGAGTGTTTATTAACTCTGCACTACAAGTTAAATTAATGTTGTTTAGTAAAAAGGATATGTGGTTTAGGATCAGAACACCTGCCTTTGAATGCCAGATCTTCACCTAACTCACAGCATTATTCTGAGGATCCAGACCTCTTTGAGCTTCAGTTTCGTCATTTGTTGACTGAGGATAAATAAGTTGCAGTTATTTTGAGGACTGAATGGGATAGTGGAGATACCAGCAATTCTGGTAACTGGCACCTGGAAAGTGCAATAAATGGTCATTATATAGCTCATAGTCATATATATGCACTCTCCAAGTGAGCTTAAAGGTGGAGAGTAGATGTTTGTATTGGAGATTGTTTCTTTGTAATTTTGAACAAGTTCTTTCTTGTACTTGGAGGAATGACTTTTCAAATGCATGCATTAAGTAGTCTGCGGCCTCCTCTCCAGTCATATTGAGGACACATGCATACAGAATAACAGTAATCATCAGTCATACTAATACTGGTTAGCCACAATGACACAAACCTCTGAAATAGATATTCAAAAGAAAACTTTAGAAAATAGCTTTTTAAACACGTCTCATAATAATGACTACATCTTGAGAAGTACCTAAAATAGACTGACCTTGTGCTTTTTTAGTGTCTGAAAAATATAGATTCAGCACATCCAAAACCTCAAATGACTCCTTTCATGCTGTTGAAACCCTCATCAGTGAAAAACGATTCATATTCTTTAACATCATACTCACCTACTCATCCTCCTAACTCCAAATCACTCTTAATCTCTTGCTGGTTCCTTCTTATCTACCTGATTTAAATGATTGGAGTTATTGGAGCCTAAGTCTGTACCCTGTTTTCTATGCACACCTTTTCCCTTGATGTTTACATTTTATCTCATAACTTTAAATACCATCTATATGCTGATGTCTGTCAAATTAATGTCTAAACTTCTCCTTTTCAATGCAATATAAAAGTTGTTTTTCTTATTATAAATCTACTTAAAAGGTAATTGAACGTTTAAAGTAAAAGTAGTAACAATGAATTGTGATGTTTATAATATGTGCAAGGGAAAATAATTTTTAAAAATAGCACAAGGGCCAGGAGTTAGGAAATGGAAGTACATTGTTAAGTAACTTTCTTATATTATTCTTAAAGTGCCATAATATTACTTGAATACTGCATTAATTTGAAGATGTTTGCCCTAATCCTTAAAGTAACCACTAATAATAAAGTTATAGTTGGTCAGCCTACAAAGAAAATAAAGTGGAATCAGAAAATTCCTCAATGAATCCTAGAGAAAGCACAAAGACAGGAAATGGCACAAATATATAAAAGCAATTGCAAGATTGTCTATTTAAACCCAACTACCTCACCTCATTAATCACTTAGATGTAACTGGTCTATACACTCCAGCAAAAAGATGATCAGACTGGACTAAAAAAGATATCCAACATCATTAGTCATAGAAATGTAAATTGAAACCAAGGTGAAATTCTATACACTTACTGGAATGGCTAAAATTACGTAAACTATTCTTACTAAGTTCTTTTGAGGAGGTGGAACAATTAGAACCCTCATATGCTGCTGGTCGTACAAAATGGTACCCACAACTTTGAAAAAAAAAAGTGGTAGTGTGTTAAAAACTTAAGTGTACACTTACCGATTGGTAATAATGAGCATAAAAGAATGAGACCAATACTTTAGAAACTTAATTACTTGAGGTGGTTTTCCCCGGAAGAGAACTTCCAGGTACTGCAACTATGTCTTCAAAGCCCTTGCTGCTGCCTTTCATTTAATACCACCTTAGTTCATCAATAATCATTAATGATAATTAGTTAATCACTTACTATCTGGCTCTGTCCTATTATTTAGGATATAAAAGTAAATAAGAGTCTCAGTCTCAAAATTTCCATGGTGAGGAATGTAGATGTACACATAAACAAATTAAATCAAGGTTATTGGTGTGTGTTTTTTTAAGTCTTAAAGGATATGTTAAATACCTTCAAAATAAAGTGATTAATTTTATTTCAAGAATCTACAGAGAAACATTTGCATAAGACCTTAAAAAATGAATTGAGAGCCCTGGATGGTGTTGCTCAGTGGATGGAGCATTGGCCTGTGCAACAGAGTCTTGGGTTCACTTCCAGGTCAAGACACATACCTGGGTTTCAGGTTCAATCTCTGGCCCCATTGGGGCACATGCAGGGTCAACCAATCAATGTGTCTCACATCAATGTCTCTCTTTCTCTCCCCTCCCTCCCTTCTACTCTCTCTAAATATCAATGGAAAAAATATCCTTGGGTGAGGATTTAAAAAAATTAAAAAATGAATTAAGAGATCTTTAGAATAAAATGAAAGAAAACAGGAAGCATTAGGCAAAAGCATCACAGAAGAATGAAATGCATAAGCAAAAGGATAAGGAGTGCAGTGAAGCTGGACATGTGTAATACCTTTAGAGGATGGAATGTGAAGTGTACTGGTTCTGTGCCTTTAGTATAGTATTACACAGATATTTTGTCCATAACCCACATTTTAGAACCCTCCAGAGTGGGTCATGACTATCATTTAAAAAGTGAAATAAAACACAAAGATTTATAATAAAAATATTAGAGTGTAGTGCATATAGTAAGTATTCGTATTATTTTATAAAATTTATGCATGCAGCCACTAAGTGGATTTTAAAATCCACGAATGTATCATAACCAGCAGTTTATAAACACTGCTATACAATATGAAGGCTATTAAGTGTTTAAACAGAGAGTCATATCATCTAGATTCTAGAAGCAGGGTAGGGGAATGTCTCAAAATAGCCATTGCAATAGTCTAAGCAGATGATATTGAGAGCTTAGATTAAGGCTGTGAGAATAAATATGGATTTAGGAATCAAGAGACAATTATTAGGCATAATTAACAGGATTTGTTTACTAACTAGATATAGGGTGTTAGGCGTTGCAGGAGTGAAACCTAAACACCATTTTTTTCAATTCAGGTAATAGACAAGGTAGTAAAACTAACTAAACAAAGAGAAACCTGCCTCAGGAAGGAGATTTTAGGATATTCCAATAGCCTAATTTGAATTAAGAATAATAAGTAGGAAGGCTTCAGGTAGGTGTCTATTAGCTAGGTATTTTCTATGTGCCATTGTTTCTGATTTGCTGAATATGTTCTCCTTTTCCTCAACTACCTGTAAATCACCCATTCTCACCTAGGAAATCTAATAACCCATTCCCTGTTCCCCCTTTTCTCCTTTGTCCAAAACTGTCTTATATACCCAATGTTGCCTCCCTGTCTTGGAATTTTCATACTATGTGAATTCCCCCTGGGTGTGATTTAAAGCTGATTTTTCTCCTGTTATTCTGTCTCTGTTGATTTGATAATTACAAGAACTTAGAAGGTGGGAGAAAACGTATTAATATTTTGTTTTACTTCCAACAGAAACCAGTGCTGAGGTAGGAAAACCTGAGCCATAGATGACAAATTGCTAGATTTGGACAAGCTTGAGAGGTAACAACTCTAAGAGTACCAATCATAGAGGGACCCTCACAATTCTGAGTTTTATTTCTAGGAGTACGACCAGGTTCACACAGTGTGGATTAGAGAAAAATCACTGTAACCTTCCAGCAGCCTAAGGAAGAAAGGAACCAATTTGACATATAAGCATAGCACTCTGCTCTTCTTAGCAAGGCCTGCCTTTAAAAAAACACACTATTTTACCAAAGCCTAACTTATTATTAATTTTTGGAGCCCAACTGATCTAAGGGAAGGGGAAAAGAACTCCAGTCCACTCTAGCTTTCTATGTGGCAGAAGGGAAATGCCTATGTCCAGCTCCTTCTAGCCTTCCAATGAGAGGAAAATAAATACACAGATGCAGACAGCTCCAGCCATCCTGCACCAGCTGAGGGGGATGAGACTGAGAATTACTAATGCAGCTCACAGTCCAGTGTCACAGGCTCAGTAAAAGACTATTAAGCATAGGAGCATAGAACACATCCCCTCACCAGCACCTTACCACTACACCACTAAAGGGCTAGTTACAGTTTTTTGGTTTTTGTTTGTTTTGTTTTTACCCAGTACATCTTGTATAACTATGAAGAAAAAAATTTACAAGGCATACGAAAAGAAAAGAAAAGCCACAGTTTGAAAAGACCTATCAAGAATGTCATATAGTTGGAATCATACAGTATGTAGCCTTTTCAGATTGGTTTCTTTCACTTAGCAATATACATTTAAGTTTCTTATATGTCTTTTCCTGGCTCCATAGCTCATTTATTTTTATTGCTAAATGACATTTTATTTATCTGGATGTACTCCACTTGCTTTACCCAATCACCAACTTGGTTGCTTCCGAGCTATGGCAATTATAAATAATGCTGCTATAAACATTCAGGTTTTTGTGTGGATATAAATTTTGAACTCATTCTGGAAAAATCAAAACTATGGAGATGTGAAAGGATCAGTGGTTTCCAGGGCTTGTGAAGGGGAAATGAAAAGACAGAGTATAGAGGACATTTAGCACAATGAAACTATTCTGTAGGTCACTAGAATGGTGTATAATGGTGGTGAAACCCAATGAACATATGCCACAAAGAATGAACCCATGAAGAGTGAATGTAAACTATGGACTTTGGGTGGTAATCATGTATCAGCAAGGTTCATTGATAGAACAAATGTACTATTCTTGTGTGGGATGTTGTTAATTGGGACAGCTGTGCATATGTGGGGTGGGGCAGAAAGTATATTGGAAATGTGCATCTTCTGTTCACGTTTGCTGTGAACCTAAAATTGCTATAAAAATAAAGTTTATTATCCCTGGCTGGTGTGGGTCTGTTGAATGAGCATTGTCCCATGCACTGAGGTCGCCAGTTCTAATGTCCAGGTTTCTGGCTCAGTCCCAGTAAGGAGCATGCAGGACTCAGCCAATTGATGTTTCTCTCTTATCCATGTCTCTCTCTCTCTCTCTCTCTCTCTCTCTCTCTCAATCTCTCCCCCTCTCCTAGCCTCTCTCTCTCTCTCTCTCTCCCCCTCTCCTAGCCTCTCTCTCTGAAGTCAAATACATATGTGTGTGTGTACACACACACACACACACACACACACACACACACACACATATATATATATATATATATATATATATATATATATATATATAGAGAGAGAGAGAGAGAGAGAGAGAGAGAGATTTCAAAGAGGAAGGGAGAGGAAGTGAGAGATAGAAACATCAATGATGAGAATCATTGATCAACTGCCTCCTGTACGCCCCCAACTGGGGATTGAGCCTGCAATCCATGCATGTGCCCTGACCAGGAATCAAACTGTGACCTCCTGGTTCATAGGTTGGTGCTCAACCACTAAGCCACACGGGCCAGGCAATAAAAGTGTATTTTTAAAAAGTTAATTAAAAAAAAAAGTTATATGTGATTTACATTGTCAGGAAAAGCAGGAGTTATAACCCTCTCCCCCCACCCCCACCCCCCACCCCCACCCTTAGAGCCTGGGAAGAGCTTTTCCCTGTAGTAAAGTTTGGAATCAAGCTTGCTGGAGAAAGATGCCATGGAACAAGCAATAACCCAAAACAATTAACAAGCTATGATTAGACCATGTATAATAATAAATGACAAAGGAAGTCAAACTATATGATTTATTGGAATGAATAATCTGACTCACAACCCCTTAACTCAAAAGTTATAGTCAAACATTTTAGAATATGACTTAGAAGTAGTGTTTTCCAGTTTAGAAGTAGTATGATCTAAATTGTAATTGGTAATAGTAATAACAATAATAGCCTTGACATCTTCCCAGAAATGACCACACAGGTCTCAATAGCTTAGTCACTAATTTTTAAAACCCTTATCTTTGCAACATTATGTATATTTTTAGTGTACCATTCGCCTTGGGATTTTAAAATACTGAAAATCATTTTAATGAAAAAATGAAATATAACAAATATAAAAGTCAAATAACATTTTAAACAAGTTTTTTTTTTTTTTTTGGAAAGAAAAATGTTGAATTAATTTAAATAACAATTTACTTTTAAAACAACTCTGTAGTAACTGATATCAGTTAATTCACTTAACTGAATCCAACTATGGATTGAGTCAGAGAGCAGAAAAGGAAGGATGAAGAGACATTTAAGTCATGTCAGTTCTTCCAGATAATAAGTTTAAAATATTAACTCAACAATCATTGTTTTTACAAAGAAATTAAAATGCTTGACAATTCTTTGACTTATTCTAGGTTCAGTCTGAAGTCTTGTGTGGTCTGAATTTGTGAGGGCATTTATCAATATGATGACTCATCAGTGGTTTTAACTTCCAACGTTCCAGAAGATTTTAGTTGGGCATTGCTGGGTATTATTTATAAAATTAGCTTCTTTACTCTGCAGAGGAAAGGAAACTGAGAATAAAACCAATATTTTATTATGCAGCTATATATTTTTTAGATAAAGTGATGGTTTTAATATTTTATTTTAGAAGAAAAACTAATCAGCTATATCTATTATGTCTCAGGTAGGGTTCAGTTTAAGTAGAAAATGTGTGAAAGAAAGAGATGAATCTTTCAGAAATCCAGAAAGTAGCTTAAAGGTAGTATCAAGAACCTATATACTCCCCACCTGTTGGTCTCTGAGCCTTCACAGTTATTAGATGCACTGTCATGATATCGCAGTGCTTGCATTCAAGTAACTTTTTTGTTGTTGTTAATCCTCACCCGAGGTTATTTTTTCTCCATTGATTTTTAGAGAGTAGAAGGGAGGGGGAGAGACAGAGAGTGAGAGAGAAACATCGATGTGAGAGAGACACATCAATTGGTTGCCTTCCGCTTGCACCCTGACCAGGGCCAGGGATAGAAGCCTGAAACCGAGGTATGTGCCCTTGGCTGGAATCAAACCTGAGACCCTTCAATCCTTGGGCCAATGCTCTAACCACTGAGCTAAACTGGCTAGGGCAAGTAACTTATTTTACTTAATAAAACACAGTATACTATATATAGGGTTTGATAGTATCCATGGTTTCAGGCATCCACTGGGGATCTTGGCGCATATGCCCCACTGATAAGAGTGGGACTACTGTACTTACTTGACTGCTTGTTAATCAGAATGGTGGTTCTCCATGTGCAGTCCAGGGTTCCTGAAACTCTTTAGAAGGTCTTTGCAATAAAAAATATTTTCATAGTCAGGAGCATTATGTCTTTTTTAAAATTCTCATTCTTGTAAGAATGTGCAATGGAGTTTCCTGGAGGCAGTAATAGCACCATAGCACAACAGATTGAATGCACAAGCAAATATGAGAATCCAGCTGTCTTCTAGTAAGGCAAATATTAAAGAGATTTGGAAAAATGTGACACAATGCCACTCCTCAATAATTTTATTTTTGTTCTAGAACATATAGTTATTTTGACAAAATGTTACTTATGTTAATGTTTTTAGTTTATTTTCATAAAATATTAAATATTCAAAACCATTTTCATTTGTAATTTCTAATATGTCAATATAGATAGATATACTTTACATAAATACAAGTTCTTTGGAATGCTCAATAATTTTTAAGAGTACAAAGTGGTCGTAAGATCAATGAGTTTAATAGTCCAACATAAATAATTTCCTGTAAAGGAAGAAGCCCCAAATATAATATGTCTGATTAACTTTGTTTTTTAAAAGAACAATGATATCTGGATAAACAATTCCTGTCCTCCTCCCCCCTCCCCAATACTTCTTCTTGGTCCATGTAAACTGCCTTTGCACTTTCATTCCTAACCCTTTCCTTGTAAATACATACCTTTACTGTCTGATTCCTCACTGTTGGGGGGAAAAAGCATGGTAATATAGACACACACACACACACACACACACACACACACACACACACTAGTATACACATAAGTTTGTATTTTCCACTTGTAATTTTCTGGTCAGTCCGCTCTATGAGTCAAGGGTTAGGACTTAATTTGCACCCATTTCTTACATCACTGGAGAAAATAAGGCAAGATTCCGGGACCCCACTATTGAACAGTGCATGGAGGAAGATACGTTTGGAACCCCACAAAGTCCTTTTATTTTTGCCATTCGCACCGGACATTTTCTCAGTTCACACCAACCGTGGATTTGCAGAAGGGCTGATTTTCTTTCTCTGCAGCCAAACAATAATGGCCTGGTCGCCTCTTTTAGCCTCTATCTCAGAACCTGGAAAAGAACAATGCAGCGTTCTGGAGGTTTCAGATGGCAGCCAGGAGCTTGCCAGCATGCCTGATACCTGAGTCCTCTAGTGATGGATCCTGTGACTCCTCCTTTGGAGGTGGCCAACTAGCTGGTGCCTGGAGACATATGGTGACTTCTTCCTGCCAAAGAAACCAAGCCCCCGTGCCAGGGACTTAGCCGACCAGTGCTGGCTCTCAGGCCCTTCTTCCCATGGGATGATAAGTGAGCACCCCCCGGCATTGTCGTTTGTTCAGAGACCAGCATTGCTCTCTGAGCTCCTGGGTATCATGGTGTCAAGCACACAGAAAAGGAGAGAATTCGATCAATTGATAGGAGAGACATGATAGAGAGGGCAGCATCCTTCTCTGATCTCTTTGCTGATAGGAAATGCACCACAGTGGCGCCCACGTTCTGCTCCAGCAAGTCAGTCCCATACACCAGCTCAGGAAAGGGGGTGCAAAAGCAAAGAACCTGCTGCTCTCGGGGTCAATGACTTCAAGTTTCATCGCTCTACGCCATAGAGAGAGATTTGTGCCAGCTGGGATTGTTTTTCCCTGGAGTTCCTGAGGACGCTTTGGATCCCTTCCTTTATTTCTTCTTTCTTTTATGTTTTCCTGTTTCTTTAATCAAGAAAAATTAAAATCTGCATATGGTTTTAAAAAATAAAACAGGTGCAGAAAGTTAGAAAATGATGGTGAGTATCCCATTTTCTTGTCCCCAATTTTAGTTTCTCTACTCCTGATAACTACAACGAATATTTTGTGTCTAGAATGTGTGTGTGTGTGTGTGTGTGTGTGTGTGTGTGTGTGTGTGTGTGTGTATACAGCACAGTGACTAACAGTTAACAGTGAAAAATTTGGAATTGCACTGCCTGGTTTTGAATCCTAACTCCATTACTTACTAAGACCATGGGCAATTTGCTTTGTCTTTCTCACTCACCGAGGACCTAATAATAATAATGCCTATTTTTTAGAGGTATTTTAGGTATATAATAGTATCTGCCCTAAAATAGTACCTGGCACATAATCATAATTAAATAAGTGCTGGGTATTATTATTTTTTATTATTAATATAATTCTAATTTATGTATGATTCCTTTTAAAATTTACACAAACATACTGACAAGATGTTTTTAATTTTGCTTTACTTATTTCATCAAATGAAATAGCTAAAAGATCTTTCATAGATTTGACTGATTCTTTTTTAATAGCTATATAGTACTTTATTGTATGGACATCCATTTTAAAAACTTCACTAGGCTTGTATTGATTAATATTTGGGTGTTTCCAGGTTTTTTTTCTATTACAAACAATGTTTAGAACATATTGTTTAATGTATTTCAGTAGTAAATTTCTAGCAGTACGATCATATAGTCAACAAATAAAAATTTTTAAACCACTTTTTCATTTTTAGCAATTGAAATTTAAATCTATTTGGAATTTATTTTTGATAAGCTCTAAGGTAGGGATCCAGTCTAGTTTTCTTCCAGATTGATGATCAATTATGCAAATATTATTTATTAAATAAAGCATTCATTCCTCAATGAGTTGAAAGCCTACTTGTTATATATTAAATTCTGGATCTGTATTTAATCTTTATTCTGTCTCAATAAGCTGTATTGTTATTCTTATACACAATTTTCATCAAATGGTAAATACAGTTACAATTTGTATATATTATGCCAATGTGTCTTATGAAAATGCCTGATCACCGTATAAATCCCATTTCCCTAGATCCTCCCAGCTCTGGATAAATCATTTTAAATGACTTTTTTGTCAACCTACTATCTGGACATTACAATCTTTTTAAATTTGAATATTTTAATTCAAAAATAGAGTTGAACAAATTTTTACATATACATTTGCCACTTATTCCTTGGTTTCTATCAGATTGTTAGTATTTTTCATATTGATTAAAAATTTCTTTCTATTTCAAGTAAATTAACCTCTAGTCAATAATGTGTTTTAATATTTTTAAGTTTTTTATATTTTAATTTTATTTTTTACTATACATTAATAAAATATAATTTATATTAGGAAAATATTCATTATTTTCTTGATAGTGTGGTGATTTGAATTCCTTCTTATAAAGATGGCTTGTACTATAATACACACACATATACACACATATAGACACATACATTTCCCCCATATTGTCTTCTAGATCTTTTGTGAATTTATTTTTATGTGTACATATTTTTAAAGTACTGAATTTTATTTTGATATAAGACCTCAGGTTTTCTTTATATATATTTTCTTTATGTTTTAAATGTCTAGCCTTTTTATAATATTTTATTGACATTTTATCTTTTCAACATTGATTTAGAATTCCAGTATTATCAAATACTGAAATCCATATGTTTATATGACCTACTCCAGTATCAAAATGCACTCATTCTGAGACCTTCATGATATGGTTAATGTCTGATTTGGCTGATATTACCACTTTTCTTTTTATCTGCATAATTTTGGTGACTACTCTTGGATATTAGATTTTTCCAGATGAAATTTAAAACATTTTCTGAATTTCCCTAGCAGGAAAAAGCACACATCAAACTGTGAGTAGTTTAAATAAATCAAATTGGATAGGGTGGGTATTAAGATTACTAAAATGTACTCCCTGTAATATATAGTCAGAGCATGCCTCTTCTCTGCTCAAAACCCATTTCACTCACAGTGTAAGCCACAGCCATTAATGGCCAATAGACCTGATATGTTCAATTCCGGCTTTCGCTCTCAACCCACCTCCTGTTACTTTCTCCCTTACTCCACCCCACCACAGGGGCCTAGTTGCTATTTTACCTGAATATTTTCCCACATTAAGCCTTTGTGTATGGCTTGAATCCTCACTTGTATCACCTATCAGTGAAGCCCTCCTTGACCACCCCTGCAGCCATACTGTTTGAAAGAACACACTTTTATCCAAATTTTCAGCACCTACTATCTGCATTTCTTCATAGTGCCCATAATCATCATGTATATTATATTGTCTGTCTCCCCTCATTAGATCCCCTCCATGAGGTCTGGTACTTTGGTCTATTTTGTTCACTGCTGTCTCCCCAAAACCTAGAGCAGTGCTTGATATATAATAGGTCCTCAATAAATGTTTTTTCAGTGAATGAATGAATACATGAATGAATCTTTTTAAAACGTACTATCTCTATAAAACACATGATATAATTTAACATTGGGGTTTCCCTTTAAATACTTAAAAATAAGTAATTTACATTTAAATATATAACTACTATTTTTACATTGTAAAGAAAATTGTTCTTCCAACCTATTTTTTAAATTGATGTTGTTTGCACATAGAAAAGCTACTGATTTTTATATAATTTTGTAACTAGCTCCTTATAAAATGATATAATTCTAATAATTTTTCAATTGATTTCTTGAGTTTTCTAGGTTTTAATAACATATTATGCAAATCATGATTATTTTGCATCTGCATTCCAATTACTATATCTGCTTTATGTGTATTTTAAAATTTTTATTATCCAATTACTGCTTACATTCAATTTTATTCTGTATTAGTTTCAGGTGTACAGCTTAGAGTTTAAACAACCATATACTTTACAAAGTGTTCTCCACCCCCATATTTAGTACTCACCAGGCATGATACATAGTTATTGCAATATTATTGATTATATTCCCTATATAAATGTATTGTAACTATCAATTTGTACTTCTTAATCCTTTCACCTTTTTAACCTAGTTCCCCAGTACCCCTCCTCATATTATATGATTTTATCCTTCATTTAGTTTACATGGCACATTCCATTAATTGATTTGCAGATATTGTACCAACCTTGCATCCAAGGAATAAATCCCACTTGACTATAATGTATGATATTTTAAATATATTGCTGAAATCTGTTTGCTAATATTTTGTTGAAGATTTTTGTATCTATAGTCATCAGAATATTGGCCTACAATTTTCTTTCTTTGTAGTGTCTTCATCTGGATTTGTAATTAGGATGATGCTGGCCTTATAAAATGACCTTGAATGTCTTCCCTTTCACTGAATTTTTTGGACTAGTTTGAGAAGTGTTAGTTCTTCTTTAAATATTTGGTTTAAGTGACCTGTGAAGTCATTGGGTCCAAGATTTTGTTTGTTGGAGGTTTGTTGCTTCAATTTCCTTGGTTGTAATTAGCCTTTACAGTTTATGTTTCTTTTTGATTTAGTGTTAAAAGATCATATGTTTCTAGGAATTGATCCATTTCTTCCAGATTGTCCAATTTGTTGGCATATAGTTGTTCATAATATTTTCTTATAAATTCTTTGTATTTCTGTGGCATCAGTTTTTACTTCTCTTCTTTCATTTCTTCTTCATTTTTTGTATCTTTTTTACTTATTCAGTCTTATTAAAGGTTTATCGATCTTGCTTATCTTTTCAAAGAACCAGTACTTGTTTTTTTTATATTTTTGGTATTGTTTTTCTACTCTAGTCTATTATTTCTTCTCAAATTTTTATTATTTTATTGCTTCTACTCACTTTGGGTTCTCTTTGTTGTTATTTTTCTAGTTCCTTAAGGTGTAAGGTTAGATTGCTTATTTATTTGAGATTTCCTTATTTCTTGATATAGGCCTGTATTTCTAGGAATTTCCTTTTTAGGGCTGCTTTTATTTTATTCCATAGAATTTGGGTTGTTGTGTTTTCATTTTCATTTGTCTGAAGGTACCTTTTGATTTCTTCCTTGAATAAACTGTTAATCCATTCAATGTTTAGTAACATGATTTTAGCCTTTGAATTTTAACACTGCATGTGGGAGGAAGGCCAAGCCTTATTGCATCTCTGCCCTTTCTACCAGTCTCGATGTGACTTCTGTTCAGCTAGTCTTCATTTGATTATCTGGGTTGCTCGTTCTATAATTTAGTTGTAATTCCGGTTTGGTCCTGAAAGGAGGTGAATGTAACTTCTCCCTACTCCACTGACATCTTGGATCTTATGTGTATTTCTTAATTGCATTGTCTAGTATTTACAGAGCAATGTTAAATATAGCCATTATAGAGGGCATCTTCATCTTGATACTTAATAAGCATACTTCTAGTGTTTTATTATTAACACTAGTGACCCAGTGCACAGATTCATGCACTGGTAGGGTCCCTCAGCCTGGCCTGTACACTCTTGCAATCTGGGACCCCTCAGGGAATGTCCGACACCTTAAGGAACTAGAAAAATAACAACAAACAGAACCCAAAGTGAGTAGAAGCTACATACATTAAATATACATAAAATGTTTCAGGAGTATCAGCTGAGTTCTATGTTAATGCCTCTTTTAAAAGTTAGCAATTGCCCTGGCCAGTATGTCTAAGTGGTAAGAGTGTTGGCCCTTACACCAAAAGGTCGAGAGTTTGATTCCCAATCAAGGGCATGTGCCTGAGATGCAGGTTGTATTGCTGGCTCCAGTCAGGACGTGTGCAGGTAGCAACCAATACTAGTAGATGTGTCTCTCTCATACTGATGTTTTTCTCTCTCCTACCCCTCCCTCTCTTCCATCCACTTTATCTAAAAAGCAATGTAAAAAATACCCTTTGGTGAGGATTAATAAAAATAAATAAATAAAATAAAAAGTAGCAATGGATTCTGAATTTTTTAAATTATGTTGTCATGTATGCTGTTTGAAATAAGTATGCTTTTACCTTTTAATCTATGTATATAATGAATTATATGATTTACTAATAATGGACCATCTTCGTATTGCTGAGAAAACTTATTAGCTTGTGCTATATTTTTTTTTCAGGGTGCTGCTGAATTTAATTTGCTAATGTTTTAAGACTCTTGAATTCGTATTTATAAATTAAATTGATGCAGAGTATATTATATTTCCTGTATAATTTTGGGGTTTTCTATTTCAAATGTATTCTTTATATTTATAATAAATAGTTATTGATTTTTTAAAATGTTTTAATCTCATTTTTTTCCTCAGTATTCATTGATATAAAGCCTTTTTCTTTGGTTACTAATTTTCTGCGATGTCAATTTGGTTCTTTAGTTATTCTATTTTTTTAATTTTATTCTTGAACTTATTTCCTTAGCTTTGAAAGTGTGTTCTATGTGTCACTGTTTTATTCTTGATGTCTTTCTTTTGTAAGTTCTAGAATGAAAAACACTCACTGCAGGAATTTTTTCCATCTCCTGGCTTATATCATCTTAGAGAATGTAAGCATCATCTGTTTCATTCATGCTCTTCCTCTTCTTAATATTTTGGTGTGCTGAAGCTGACTCGTGAGAGTCAAATATGTACGTCTCTTTCCCAATTTCAATGATGTCATTTTGGCATATTGAATTGGCTATAGTGGGACTATTTATACCATGGTAATTATCAAATGCTACAAATTGCTATTTTTCCCCCTAGAAAGGTTGTTATTATACATTTACCAGAACAATCTGAGTTACCATAACATAGATATTGATAACACGTAACCAATTACTATAATATTGTCTTTCCTCATGTTTATGTTATGAGCAAAGCTATTAGATCTTTGTTTTGATAACGTGCAGCTGAATTATCCTGGACATTCTGTCATCTTTACTTGATTTCCTCCTAGAGTTTCAATTTGGAGTCAGGATAGTGTGTGTTTTAGAGAACTTTTCTTCCTTTCCCCAAGAGCTTGAAGGGACAAGGGAGGGAGCACTTCTCTACTTCCATAAACCAATTTGCTTGGAGAGTATGAACTTAGCTCTGCCTCCAACAATTTGATTCAAGTGTGTGTGCTAGAGTTCACTTCTCCTGGCCTAGGGCATCTCTATATCCTTTTTGGGTTACCTTCAGGTATAGAAAATTCTCCTCCTGTGTCTATTCAGGAAGGATCCTCAGAGCATTACCAAATCTGCTACCAATGGTTCCTTCCCCTGCTTCACCCACGCTCTCAAACAACTGTCCCCTTCCCCTCCCAGCAAATTGGAGGCAATATGAAGTAAGATCTGTGGCTGTGGGCCACAACTTCTAGTATAGAAGTATAAAAAGCAGTACTTTCAAAAAAAAAAAGTGTTTTGATTGACTTTAGAAAGGGAGGAGAAAGGAGAGGAAGAGAGAAACATTGATGAGAGAGAACCATTGATCATCTACCTCCTACTGGGGATTGAGCCATCAACCCTGGCATGTGTCCTGACCCAGAATCCAACCATGACTTCTCAGTGTTTGGGAGGCACCCAACCAACAGAGCCACACTGGCCAGGATAGAAGTAACAGTTCTTTAACCGAGCTGCTCCATTTAACTTATCTATATAGGGCATCTTACTTCCTTAGAATTTGTTTTCTGAATTTTTGTTTATTTTCTGTTTTGTCTTTATTCATCTAAGTGCCTATTTACATTCTGTGATTAAAACTCAAGGTAATTCTAATTATCTGGATAGAAGTCTTGCCCAACTTTTTGCTTTATGACCTCAGGTGAGAATTTTGGGTATTAAAGATGGGCTTCTAATTCTTAGAGTTTTTCTTGTTCCTCCCCATATTCTATCCAAGTACCTACATACTCTCTTTGTCTCTATCTCCCCCATTTGTGGGATATTAATGAAGTTTTATTCTGGATTTTTTTACCTTTTCCCCCCAAAACTGATTCTGAGAGTCATGGTTAAAAGACACACCAATTTCCAAAATTGATTATCTGTCTTTCTCTTTCCTCTTTCAAACTTTGCAAAGATTATGATTTAAGGTTGTGTTTTCCCCTCTCTCCCTGGAGGGTTGTGTCTGTGTAATGTGTGTGCTTGGTGCTTTATACTCACTTTGAATTCATTTTGTTATATTTCAGCAAACAGATAGCATATGATAGTTTTCTCTTTGCCGTTTTCCTGACATCTCTTCCTTCTGGCCCCACTGTTTTTTTAAAAAAATATATTTTATTGTTTACAGAGAGGAAGGAAGAGGGATAGAGAGCTAGAAACATTCATGAGAGAGAAACATCGACCAGCTGCCTTTTGCACACTCCCTACTGGGGATGTGCCCGCAACCAAGGTACATTGACTGGAATCAAACCTGGGACCTTTTAGTCTGCAGGCCGAAGCTCTATCCACTGAGCCAAACCGGTTTTGGCTGGCCCCACGTTTTGATAACACTGGGTCAAAGAAACATATTAACAATGTAACTAAGTGTACAATATAGAATTAGGTAAGTGTTTTTCTTACGGTTTGCTGTTTACTCAAATAAGGCTGGTTCAAGTGGAAGAAGAAATGTGACTTCAGGTTAAACACATTCTGACTGGTTTTAATTCACAAAAACCTTTCAAGTGACTATGAAACTTTCAAGTTTGGATTGGAATTGTTTTATGTGGAAATTAATAGTTTATTGACTGTGTGTCATATGATATTAGGAATTGCATTTAGTTATGTTAGACAATATGGAAAGATTCCAATCAGTTTCTACCTTGATGTGCACATATTTAGATCAAGTGATTTTTATCTGTCAAAATACAATTAGGTATTCATAAGTCATAACTAAATGTTTATGACAATTCTGCTCATTCCAATTATTTTGAGCAAGTTCTCATATTCTGTGAGGAACAGGAAAACATAAAAATGCTGGTTCCTATTGCCATCAAGGCAGGTGAGACCTATAAACATTGCTCTAAATAATCGTTGGAACCTGGTGAAATTGGGCAGGTCAAACAAATTTCACAACAGCAGAAATTGTGTACCTTTCCTTGAGCTCCCTGCCTTGTACTGGAAGAGAATAAAATGTTAAACAGAGAGCTTTGAAATTAGTCCACCAATTCTGAGAAATTTGATCAACATGTGTTGGGACCTACTTATGTCACGCTCTTTACACATCTTGTCTATTTAATCATAATGACAGCTTTGAGATGCAGGTGTTATCATCTGCATTTGACGAGTGTGGAAATGGAGGCTCAGAGAAGTGATAGACTTACTGCAGATCATAGGCTAAAAAGAGTGGAGGCAGCTTTTTAATCTAAATTTCTCTGAAGCCTTTTGGTCATTCTATAATGTTTCCACAAAGAATCAAGAACCATGAATCTTTGGAAACTACAATTACTCTCAAGAATGAATTACATAGTGGCCCCAGGAAGTCAAACTTAAGGCCACTGTAATTGAATAAACTTTTCATTAGGTGCTGTCTGTGGGCTATAAGGAGGCTAAAAATCAGTCAACAATTGTTAATTTTAATGACAAAGAACAAGGAATATTATTTTTATCATCCTGTTTTTATAAACTCATTCAGTCTTCACCAAACCAACCAAGACAAACACTTTGTACCTTTTGTCAACCTCTGAAGCATGCATATTTGCTTGGCCATGTGTACAATGTCATGAAAATTGACACTAGAATCACATACAACCATTTGGTTATTGTACCAGTCTTAGGAAGTAGATTTAAAAAGGAAAGAAACAACATTTAAAAAATTCCTATATACTACTGTTTCACCTATATACTACTTTTTCCGTTTTGAATAAGCCAGTTTTATTCATGAAATTTACTCCTTTAAATAAAATGAATTATTCAAATGTTGAAAAAATGAAGGTAATTTTGATCTATTGGTGCTAAAAGGAAAATAAGCGGTGTCCTTAACTTGTAATTGCACACACACCATGTACTTGGAACGAAGGGCATGAAGTGACAATGAAGGCTTTTCCTCTCTATATATAGAAGGCTCACCTCTCCATAAAAAAATACAGGGAAGAGAATTAATTCTTTATCTTGCCTCCTCTCTAAAAAGATAATGCTCAGTGTGTGAGAGGAGAAACAGAGAACTATGTCTCTGAATACTCTCTCTCAGTGGGTTGACCGCAAAAGTTGGCTTCCAATAATTTGATTAGAGAAACATGGAGGAAAAGCCAGATGTCAAGGAGTTTTGAATGCTTAATGGAGAATCCCACGGTTCCCTCCAGTCAGAGTGCAAGATTGAGCTAGATTATTTAAATCCTGCAGGAGAGAGCTAGGGGGTCAAGGCACAGGGAGGTCTGGCTCAGAGAGCCTGGAGGATGATGACAGGATGGAGGAAATATCTGCACCGAACAGATACACCCTAAAACAGTCCTCATACATTTAACATCTCTATTTGAGGTAACTTCTTATTAAAACACTCAGGATCTCTGGGGATGCCCATAGACTAAGAAGATGTATTGCTTTGTTCTAGAACTATTACTTGAGGGTTGTTGAGGATACATTACAAGATGCCATCTGTCCCAGTGTGTTCACAATCTCCCCCCTTTTTAAGCTTGTCCAGAATAAAATCTAGACGAAAGGTAATGACTTCTCAGAGAAGGGAGCAGGTAACTATTACCTTGCTCATTTGATGGATACAAACAATCGTATCAAGTATTTCTGGTCACAAAACATGCCTGCTGGTAAAACTTTTCTAATGTCAGCTCATTAAAAAATCCATTTCTCCAAATTTATCTACATAAATCTGCAAATAATTGAGTGTTAAGATTAGATGTAAAATTTTGAAAAACAATGACAACTTTATCATGCCTGATAACTGAAACTTATTTGGCACAGGTTTATTTGGTGAAGATATTCATTTGTGATGAGTGCTAATTATAAAAGACTAAAAGGCAAACTCATTTGTAATGGGTCCACTAGTAAAAATGTCACAAAGTACAGGCATTATTCTCTTCTTTCTTTTAGGTGAGAGGAAAACACTAGTTTTCTGTAGATGTGTTAAAATTATAGTCAGTTGCCTTGAGCCAGTTGCAATCTTATGGGCCAACCACTGACCACAAAGAGCATTTTTGGTGCCCAAAATGTTTGATTCTGTTTGACTCTAAAGACCACTACTAGAACTTTAAGATTCTGATAAAGGTACACATGATCAAATTTTGAGAACATTGAATTCTCATAATCCACTGGCCTCAGTGAAGGAGGCATTAACCTGAGAAAAATCAGACTCTCTTCAGTGAAAGCATAATCAATCTCTTAGCTTGCTCATTGATAGAACAAATTAACAGATATCAATTTCCAAATTTTAACTTGTTTGTAAATAGGCCTGGACTTCATTGGAACATTCTGTTGAGGTCAAAGACCAAAGGAAAATTATTTCTATTTCCTAAAACAAACTAACTAACTAATATGTTAATGAGAAGAAATACACAAGAATTTTCTTTAAATCTAACACTAACAGATGTGTAGATAAGATATGATGATTTTTAAAATAACTTCATTTAGGTTTATAATGGTTTGAGATTCTTGGATGATCCTTGGTATGTACAAAAAATAAAAAAAAAAAAAAAGTGCAGGGGCCCTAGTCAGTTTGGCTCAGTGAATAGAGCATCAGCTCACAAACTGAATGATCTCAGGTTCAATTCCAGTCAAGGGCACATACCTTGGTTGCAGGCTTGATCCTGGGCCCTGGTTGGGACATGTATGGGAGGCAACCAATCGATGTGTCTCTCTCAAATGGATGTTTCTCTCTTTGTGTCTCTCCCTCTCCCTTCCACTCTCTCTAAAAACCAATGGGAAAATATTGTGAGGTGAGGATAACAATTACCAAAAGTGGTATGTAAGAAGGACAAAACTTCAAGAGCTATTTGAAGCACATTTATTTTAAGTAATTACTATTCTATTTTAAGATATCAAATGTAAAAACCATAAATTCAACATCATGGGATAAAATTCAGCTATCATATAATTGTTCTAAAAGTTAAGAGAGAATTCCTTACCTTTAAATGAAAACAAACAAACAAACAAACAAACACAAAACATGATGACTATTATGTTTCTTTTTAAAAAAAAACACTGAACTAGCCCTGGCTGGTGTGGATCAGTTGGTTGAGCATCATCCTGTGCACTGGAGGGCTGCGTTTCAATTCCTGATCAGGGCACATACCCGGTTTCGGGCTCTATCGCTGGTAGGGGGTGTGCAGGAGGCACTCTATTAATGTTGGTCTTTCACATCAATGTCTCTCTCTCTTTCTCTCCTTCTCCAATCCTCTCTCTCTAATAATTAATTTTTTAATGTAAATAAAATTTAAAAATTATTGAACTACATTCACTATGACTGTGGCTTATGGAAGGGAGAGCCAGTGTGATACTTGTTCTGCCTCAAAATGCTTTGTGGATGCCTTCCTAACCTTCTTTTTATTTCTATACATTTGGCATTAATTGTGTTCAAGATTGTGGATGAAGCAGAAACCCGGAAGAGAAAATAAACTATATCACTCAATAAAGCATTCCCTTTGCAGCCTGATGCAGGGTCCTCTGGATCTTGGTGGGGTCACTGTTGGAATATTAAGGCCTGTCCGCCCTGGGATAGCAGTAGCCATGGAAGAGCCAAAATGGAGACCTTCAAGTACTGGACCACATGAGCAAATTTGGAGCTCTTTTGTTTGGGAAAAGGAGCTCAAACTATAAAATTGGCCTGAGGAACAGTGGATCCCCAATGCATTCTTCGAAGTGGTTTCCACCTTTAGTTTAGATATTTCAAGGGAAATTTAATCCATATGTTTTGGATTCATTTGGACTTAACTCATAAATATTCTTCATCAAGGACTGCCAAGCTCTGCATTCACTAGAATCAAGTAGTTTCATGGGACAACAGTGCAGACAGAGGAAATTTGATATCCAAGGGTCTATCACCCAAACAAGGAAAAGAAATCCTCAGGTTCAAACCACTGTATATAAATAATCATAGAGCAGTAATTTACCCCGCAGTGCTGTAAGTATACTTACAATAGCTATATGTCCTTCCTGGAGAAATATCACAATACTTAGTCTTTTTCATCATCAGTTCCAAAAATGTTAATAACTCTAAGAAGGAAATAGAGGTTCCTACCTATTTCATCAGCTTTTAAAATGTATCCAGATTCTTCTCTCTCTGTCTCTCATTCTCTGTCTCTCACTCTTTGTCCCTTGCTTTCTGTTTCTTTGTCTCTGTCTCTGTTTCTATCCACTCCTGGGACTCTGAGAATCCCTTGACCTTCTGTGTATCTCTACTTGGCCAGATAATTTTGACCAACTTTACTTTATTAAATTAATATTGTAAAACAACATTTTTCCCAACATAAAATGATATTACATTATTGAATATGTTTTCTTTTTCCAAACTAAATATCACTTCCCCTGAGATTTAGGAGTTTTCAGAGTAAAGAACAGGGAATTCATGGTCCATTTTCAAATCAGTTCAAATTTCTTGTGTCAATGGCACCTAATTCTTGAAAGGATCTGAGGGCATCTAATTACCAAAGAAACTTCCAGTGTCAGAGAAGCCTTTGGAATGGTGGTTATCTTCCCATTCTCCTATTCTAGAAGGTGAGAGGAAGAGGGTAGTGCAGGGTAATATGTCTGATGAGATTTTGGAATTCACACACAACTGAATTCTCAGTTTCACTGAGGACAGACAGTAGTGCCATGATGGACAAAGCCCAGTAGTGCAGAGTAAAGATGGCTTGGGCTATTGTTATCCTTAGGCTATATTCCCTTAGCATGTCTCATCTGAAAGAGTATAATAACAACCAATATGTCTGTTGGCTTGAAAGTGTGATGAAAAAGATGAACAATAATCAAATTGAGCAACTGGAAAATAATATAAAATATTATATATCTATCCTTTAAAATACATGGCATCTTGACCAAATGTCCAGAGATTTTTGACTTGTACAAAAGAACAACATTGTATTTCTCTCCCCGCCCTCCACTCCCTTACAGGAAAGGGTTATACATCTTCTATTTGCAAGATAGAGCAAGACAAATACATTCAAAAAGGCATAGAATCAACTCAGACTGTTCTTTTTTTTCTTTTTCCTGCAGGTGGGGCGTGGCATCAGGTGATGCTCATTTTCCTCCACTGTGCACTTTTACAATTGGAAACACCAGCAGGGAACCATTTGGGGGCCAACATGGTAACTTCACTTTGCCTGTAACCCTAAATTCATCCTGATGGGTGTGGTGATTCGTTGTGGTTTAACAAAACTTCAGGAAAAGGACAGCAGAGACAAAAGATGAAAGGGAAAAGAGAAACCAAGTAAGTAAAGAATATTTACTGGTTTCTGACTGGTGAGAACCACAAAATCCCTCTCCTGGTTTCAAGACAAGCAGATTCACAAGGAAGTAATTGTATTTCTTAGCACCAGACCAGACAGTCTTAGCCTGAGCAGCCAAACCCTACTCAGAACCTTGGCAAACTTACTTGGGTTACTCCACCAGCCCTCCTTACTCCCTTTCCCACCCACAGCCTCCAGGCATCAAACTGCTTGAGAGCAGCTGACTTCAGCCCTACCTCAAGCCACACAAAGCAGCTTTCTCCCATTGCCATCTCACTGGTCAACCCTTCATGGTGTCAGTGTCATAATCTCTGGCAATTATCCCTATTTTTTTTTTCAAAGTCAGTTTTAATTTTAATATACTCCTCTGTCTGCCAGATTGACTAATGATTGATTTATTTATTGATTGATTTAGCAAGAAAGCCTATTTGGCTTCTAAATGTTAATTTCTAATTTTTGCCATATTTCTGTGAGGTAAGAAGATCCAAAGTATTTACCTCTAATTGACTTTTTCATATCTCAAAGGTGCCTGGAAGTGGTTTCCATTCAGCTTTGTGTGGGCTTCCTTTTATGTCCAAAGAAATGCCTTAAATGATTGATTGGAGAGCCCCTGCAGGTGGATATCTCTTTGTAACCAAGTAAACATTTCATTTCTTTAATATGACTTTTTATCTTTTCTTTTGATTCAAACTGGCCTCATCCAGCGCCCTGACTCACCTGCCTCCTCCCTTGCATGTCCACTTCCTTAATCATAAAGCTCTCAGGACAATGTGGTTCTGGGAGGCATCAAATAACATCAGGAACGAAGCCTCAGGTCTGTTGACCACAGAGACAGAGTTCCGTGAGACTAGAGATAACATCTAGGCCTCAGTTGTGTTTCAGCTCCAGGACCAGAAAAGCTTCAAACCAGATGAAGGGATGCCATGTCTGACATTAGGACCACATGCAATGACTCATGACCCCCACCCTAGCGCTGACCAATTAGTAAAGGCCACGACCCTGACCAGGGCCCTGGCTCTCTTAGTCACCATGATTAATGATTTTTCCCTTTTATAACCCATCCCCTGGAAGACATCGGGGAGCCAGGTCGTTGAGCATTATATTACTTCACCTGTGTTTTTGAGCATGGACCACTTTCTACAACTAAATCCTTATTCTCTTTCTGCAAACTCCTGTCCAGTTTGGTAACACCCTAAGAAAGGTTCTTATTAATGCAAAGTACCCATCTAAACTGAGAGACACTACATTTATTTTCCTGTCTAGTACCCTTTTGAAGCTTACCAAGTGAGAGGGGCCTTGTGGAAAATGGTGAATGTGGAGAAAATAGTGGCAGAGCCTAAAGGTCTGGGGAGCTCTTAGCTCCAAAAAAATAGGAAAGCTACAACCTACTATGTCAACAAGAAAATCAACACCATAAATCAGGACTATGAGAAAGTTTTCATAAAAGTTGCAAACTAGTGTAACCTCCTTCTGGTTTTGTGTCCCTGAGCCTGTATCGGGATCAGCAATTGAATCCTTATACTGCAGGCAACACCAGCACTTGTCTGTGGGAGCAGCAGCATGTGGGGAAGCCAGGACTCTGTGCCCTAGTCCACAGCCTCTGTGGTGAGCAGCAGTGGATGCCTTCTAAGAGGAATGCCATGCGAGCCCTGAGCCAGAGAAAACCAACTCAGGCTAAAAGCAGACTGAGCTGTGGAGTGTGAGGAATCTCAGTTTCATAGTGTGATTGGTGGAGAGCTGCCACCGCACTAAAAGGAGATGAAAGCCCATGATTGGGGAGCATGGAGAAACAACATGTTCAGAAGAAAAAAACCAAGTAGTTTAGCCTTCAATCCTGGGAGGTTTCGAGCTATTAAGGGTATACAAGAGATACTTAATGTGTATGTCCATCTGGAATCCATCCTTGTTCTTTTGGTAATATTTTCCTATGGAAACTCTTTCCTACTTTCAGCCTCAGTGTAGAAAAGTATCCTTCGCTATAGTGATTGGTACAGACTTGAGCATGTGAGCAATTGGGGATCAAAGAGAGAATTGCTTAGGACTGTGTCACAGCTATTGGCAAAGAAAACTGTTTTCCCTGCCTTGCATTTGTGAGGATGAAAGTCTGAAGTTTCAGGGACTAGGCAAGGCAAAACTGATTTCTCATGACATCTTTTGGGTTCCTGAGTCAACTCTGCGCCTGTACTTTTCAGTTAAGTGATCAGATATATTTTGTTTTCTGTTTCAGCTGGTTGCAGCTTGGTCTTCCATCACTTCAGTGTAGAAATCCTGACTAAAACAGAACAGCATCAAGTAAAAGAATATAGGAGTGGGGGAAGGGGGCTGCCAGCATAGCTAGTGGTTGAGTGTGGACCTATGGTTCAATTCCTGGTCAGGGCACATGCCCAGGTTAGGGGCTCAATCACCAGTGGGGGCGCAGAAGGCAGCTAATCAATGATTTTCTGTCATCATTAATGTTTATATAGCTCCCTCTTATTTCCTCTCTGAAATCAATAAAAATTTATTTTAAAAAAATACAAGGAAGAGGTGTGGCACTTAAACAAAAGCATAAAATTTAAAAATGAGCAAGTAGATTAATTAACTACAGTGAGGGGCCATATAGGAGAGTAATGAGAAAACCAGATGATCATCTCAATAGATGTTGAAAATGCATTGGACAAACTCCAACACCATATGTAACTTTTTTTTTTTTAAACTAAAAATTTAAGTAGAAATGCATATCTACTTCCTTATTTTAATCAAGAACATCTATTTTAAAAACCATACTTACTAATTAAACAGTAAAGACATTCTAATTAAAATTATTCCCCAAAATAGGTAGGTACACCGGTACATTGATAGACCAACAATTTATGGATTTGATACTTGCACAAATTCCTGAAACAATTATTTTTTTTCTTTGTTCTTAGAAATTGATCAAATGGTTCTAAAATTCATGGAAGAAAAAGCAGATGAGAAGAGTTAAGAATTACTCTAAAAGATATTAAAATATATTTTAGTACAATAATAATATATATGATATATTACTGTTATAAAAATTGACCAATGGATCAATGTAATCCTATCTAATACAAGAGTAATATGCAAATTGACCATCACTCCAACACTCAAGATGGCTGGCCCCGTGTGGTCAAAGATGGCTGCCCCCATGTGGACACAAGATGGCCAGAGGGGGAGGGCAGTTGGGAGGGACCAGACCTGCAAGGGAGGGCAGTTGGGGAGGGGACCCAGGCCTGCAGGGGAGAGCAATTGGGGGGACCAGGCCTGTAGGGGAGGGCAGTTAGGGGTGACCAGGCTTGCAGGGGAGGGCAGTTAGGGGTGACCAGGCCCGCAGTGGAGGGCAGTTAGGGGCAAACAGGCTGGCAGGGGAGCAGTTAGGCATCAATCAGGCTGGCAGGGGAGTGGTTAGGGGGTGATCAGGCTGGCAGGCAGAAGCAGTTAGGGGCAATTAGGAAGGCAGGCAGGTGAGCAGTTGGGAGCCAGCAGTCCTCGATTGTGAGAGGGATGTCCGACAGCCAGTTTAGGCCCGATCCTAAGGGCCATCGGACATCCCATAGAGGGGTCCCAGATTGGAAAGGGTGCAGGCTGGGCTGAGGGACACACACCCCCCATGCACGAATTTCATGCACCAGGCCTCTAGTTGTTTAATAAATGTGTTTTATGAAAATGATGATTTGGAAGTATATGAATTTAATTTTTATTTATTAAATATTTAATATTTAGCTCATCTTTGAATCGGTACAAACTTTTTAAGATTAAAAGCAATAGAAAAAGAAAAACAGAAGAGAAAGTAGAGGAAGATATACAGGAAATGATTGTAAATTACCTGGGCTATACTAATAACACGTCTTAGGAAAATTAGAAACATCAAACTGGGGAAAGAATTATAACAAAAATCTGAAGCTTAATAATCTTCATCTGTATGCCAGTTTTCCAATTCAATAAGAAAAATACTTATTTACTAACAAAATCCTAACTAAGGGAGATAGTATGATTAAGGAAAGAAGTAAATTGCAAATGGTCAACACAGGAAACAGGCACTCCTGCAGTCTGCTAATGCAAACGGAAACTGTTTAAACCTTTCTGGAAAGCAATTAAATCATAAGTGTCAAGAACCTTAAAGAGTTCAGACTTTTTCTTTCTTTTTTTTTAAAAAATATTTTTATTGATTTAAGAGAGGAAGGGAGAGGGAGCAATAGAAACATCAATGATGACAGAGAACTATTAATCAGCTGCCTCCTGCACGCTTTGCACACCCGCTACCAGGGATCGAACCCGCAGATGGGCATGTGAATCCAACCGTGATCTCCTGGTTCATAAGTCGATACTCAGCTACTGAGCCATACAACAAAAATAAAGCCATTTCCCCTAAGAACAAGAACAAGACAGGGTTGTCCACTTTCGCCACTTTTATTCAACATAGAACTGGAAGTCCTAGCCACGGCGATCAGACAAGAAGAAGAAATAAAAAACATTCAAATTGGAAAGGAGGAAGTAAAACTGTCACTATTCACAGTTCAGACTTTTTCTCCAAATGATTCTGCTCTAGGATGTATTCTAAGGTTACAGTCAGTGGTATAATCACAACAGTGAGAACAAGATTATCCAGAGCAGCTTTATGTAAAACAACAAAAATTGATCCACTGAGAAAATAAATTTTAATACAACCATTTAAATTTTTAAAATCACAAGGATATTTTTAAACAAAATTTGAAAATTATAAATTTTTGAATATTATAAATAATATTATTTGTTAAATGTAGATTATGTAGTTATGGGCTATTTTAATTACTTATAAAAGTGTTTTCAGTTTGTTTCTTTATTAAAGAAAGGCCAGAAAGGAATATGAAAGGCAAAATTGTAGTTAGTCATTTTAGATTGTCACCCATTAATATAACACCCTGAAAGTGTCAGAAATTTTTATTTCCTTAATCACATTATACATTGAATATACATAAATATGTGGATTTTTTTAATTGTGTGCATTTTTACTTTTAATAAATGGAATTTATTAAACATACAAATACTTGTACCTTTATATATTTTATTTAACATTAATCTCAAATTTAAATAGTCTTTTTTAGAGACATATTTAAAATAGGACCACCAAGTTTAGTTGTGTATGAATTGTTTTTGTGGATTACTCTTGTAATTATAATGAGGGGTGGGAAGGGTCTCTCTTCTTCCATATGTCTCTTGTTAATCATGCTTAGACAACATCTAGTGGGGAACATTTTCAGATTTGTGACTTTGAAATCAGGTGTCAGTCTTTTTGTTTTTTGCTCTCTCATAATATATGGCACCCTATTGGGCGTTCATTCAGACCACATGTGTAAGTGAATGGCTACGCAAATACTTTAAGCTTCCTAAGCCTCAGTTTCATCATTTTCAAGATCAGGATTATGTGACTCCATGGATTTAAAGCCCCTAAAAGAGTGCCTATGCATCCTAAGCATTATAGATTTGTGCTCTCTTGACTCTCATTGGCATTCCTGGCCCGTAGCAGAGCCCCACTGAAATCACAGAAGCAGAGGGGCAGGGTGCCAACTCTGGCTGGGCCCACATCCCAGATTGTCTCCTCCCTCTGCCTGGGCTATGTTTCACTTCAGAAGAACATGGCCTGGACACGCCCAGGCAGAGGGCATCTGTCCAAGTGGTTCTAATGGTTGGCCACATGGTTAAAAATGTATTCCTTTGTAGGCCTTGTGAATCATTTACTGATAGCAATAGCAGGATAAGGAATTCCCACGCTGGATGTGCAGGTATTGTCTGTCACTCAAACACAAGGCCAGTGTATGTGAAGGCAATTCACAGTCTGATTGCCATTGCCAGTCATGCTCATAAATCTAAGTTTAGAATGTGCTATATCAAGGGGCTAGCATGCTGCCTACCCAAGCCTGCAGGTATACTGCCAGGGGCCCTTTCCTGCATGTGGATGGGGAGAGAGCTGGTGGACAGAAGGAAGGACTTCATTGTTTTCTAATTGACTAGATTTTTTTAAAGAAACTTTTTACTAGCAATGCTACTTTCTATTCCAGGATGGAAATGCCTATATGAAATGAATCTTTAGGCTAGTGCCATTGTATATGTCGTGTTTATTTTTTCCAAAGCATTTTTGAAACCTCAAACTGAGGCACTGTTCTCAATAAGTTAAGAGATTAAACCACTTCCTCTGTTAAAATGCAAATACCCAAGGGGTGGTCAAAAGACATACTATACCCTCTCCATTATTACTACCTTCTTCCTGGATTGACTTATGTGAGCAGGCTTAAGGGCATGAGAGGAACTGGTCTCTGGACCAGAGGTAATGGTGAAGACGAAACCCCCACTGGGGAGTGGGGTGAGGAGGACTTGCTTTCATTCCCCCATGGTTGTCCTAGGCTTCTTCTGGCAACATAGAGCACGAGGTTGTGGTTCCATGTGCCTGGACCTCCCCTCTGGAGGCTCCACCCCTTTCATTGGTGTCCCTCTGTGACCCATAGCAAGCCCTAGGCACTTTTGTTTGTGTTCAAAACTCCCTTGAATGTTCTTCCTCATGGGTAAAGACTGGTGTTCTTGTTTCCTTTAGAACAGCTGCTGTTTACTGTTGGGGGAAAGCCCCCAAAGCAATGTCAAGGTTGATTCTGAAGAACTGACAGGTAGCACTATTCAAACTCCTAAGAGCTTTAATAGAAGAAACTTACACACACAGACAAAGCAGCTGCTCCCAGTGGTGGCCAGAGTCTATACCCTTCCCAGGACAGCGTCTCTTTTGTATAGGGATCATATACTAACTATACTATAGGGGGTTAATGATAAAAGCATATGGTGGGTACTCACAGAGACCCCCAGAAAGAACAATGCATTTCTAAGTTAACAGATGACATCAAGCAGTTATCCACACTCTATATACCATATGTTTCCATGTACAAGAGGCCCCCCACTTAACCCAAAATTAAGAAATCAATATTTAAAACATTTTGCTGGTTTTCCTCTTAAGGCCTTCTTCATTGTTTTGCTTAAGGAGTTGTTCTTCCTGTTTTCTCCACTGTCTGATCATACACTCAGTGGGAAGAGGTCTAAATTGTCTCTCTGCAGCTCTATTTCCATGCTCTCTTGCATAGCTGATTACATTCAGTTTGAATTTTGCAGAGTAAGACAATCACCGGTATTTATCTTTTTAGTTTTTGACATCTTTATGAGCTTAGAATGCTCTGGCCTCCGTTGCATCTGCACTCTCCACCTCCACCTCCAATTACGGCTTCAGCTGACGTCAGTAACAATAAGGCTCCTGATTGGAGGAAGCCTGTGTGACAAGGTATGGGCAGCTATGCACCATTGGGGCTCCCTCCTTGGCTGACTTCGGTGTATAAGACGCTCCTCAATTTTCAGTCTAACGATTTTAGAAAAAAAATAGCGTCTTATACACAGAAAAATATGGTATTCATTAACCTGGGGACAAGACGTTTATCTTTGGGGGACATTCCGATTTTCTGATAGTCACCACGCCAGAGGCTACAGAGAGTTAAACAGAGGGTTAAACAGAGTCCAACATTTCCCAGACACCTTTACTGCTAGAGCCATTTTGCATCTCTTGGCTAGTTCCCCTTCACTTTCACAATTTGGTATCTACCTAGGTTAGAGTTAAGGGAGCAGAATAAAAGTTCCCTTGATGCTGTAGTCGTGTTTGTGTCAGGGACAAAGTGCAGAAAGGTTTTAAGAGTTCTAAATGTTGGCAAGTCCCAGGGACTTGTGGAGTATCACAGGAAGGTCACACTTTCTGTTTTCTCTAAAATGTATCCAGTTTTACCCAAATGTACCTGCGCGGGCAATCACCTCATGCATGACCTGCTCCTGCCACACCTGGAACTGGCAAGGGGAGTGATGTCCCAGGGAGGAGGCTGCCCTTCAACCAAGGACAGATAGTGCGGCGAAGTTGTCTCAGAAAAGGCCATTGCAGGAGGTGCTTTTTGTAGATACCTGATTTGAACTTTCTCATGTCCATCAGCACCAGCACAATTGGGGGCTTTTAAACATACCTGGTGGACAGGTAACTAATTCCCTTTTTCAATCTAGGATACTCTTGGCTACTCATTGTAAACTAAATACCTCTCTCCTTGGAAATCTCAGAAAAGGTCTGTGTGATATCAAACACCTATGCTGGGAAAAACAGGAGCAAACAAAGCCATAAGGGACTGCCTTTGAAATGGAGCCTGGGAACCCTGCAACCACATAGAGTATTTTGTTTGCTTTCCTTGTTTCCCCAAAACGGGTGCTTACCTGGAGGCCACAGCCTGCACTTTGTCATTTGTTGGGATGAGGAGGGGCAAAGGAAGGGAGAGGCACTTTGGCTGGTTTGTCAAAGCATCCCCAATGGGAGACTCTTTAAAGGGTTTCTATCTTAAGTAACCTCAACCCGCCATTCCCTTCACTTGGGAATATGCCAAGGGCTGTGGCTGACTCAGCTTGGGCCCAATTCCTGGTTCGCTGGCTTTGGTGAAGAATTTGTCCACATACAGAGGGTAAGGACAGCACCTTGCCTGGGACCAGCTTTGCATTAGGTGTGTTTAAGGCTCTTATTTTTCTCTGTGAGCTCTAATTTCTAGTATCAAAGGGATTAGGAAACAAGGAGCTCTCTTTTCCAGGAGCAGCCAAGTGAGGGCAGATTAATCCTATGCTCCTCAAGCAGGAGGGTGGGGAAGGAGCGCTGACTTTCACTGATAATGGAACGGGAGTCAGATCTTTAAAATGTTTAAGACCAGAGCAGATGTACTCCAGTTACTTTCGTGGGGAGCTGCTTCTTATAAGGATGCAAAGGGAAGCGGCCTTTCTTTACCAGGAATGAAATGCTATACAGGACAAAGCGCAGACCTTGCTGCCTGATGTGTTTGCTGTTCCTTGAGCTATGCTTTTCCCTAGTCCAGGGCTCAGCCATTGTGGTAGTGGGTCACCTTCCTATCTCTGCAGTCAAGTCATCAAGTTACTATGGTGCTTCAAACGCCCCAAGGTGTGGTCTACTTAGTCATTACCTAGTATAGAGTGCCCTATGGACTGGAGCTTTCCCTCAGGCTGCCCATTGCCTGATCTCCATCTAGTTCACTGCCTTTGACCCTAATGCTCATCCCTGGCCCTCATAGTCTAGTGCTGTGCCATCTTGCATCAAGTTCTGCTAATTCTCCTTCACCTGTACAGTGCTCTTCCTAATATAATTTTTTTTTCTATGACCTTGTTTTATTGATTCAGGCTTATTCACATTATTGTTGCTGATAAAGTTGCTCATAATTAATTTTAAGGACAGTCTTGATCAGGAATTTGTAATTATTTTTATTTCCAAGCAATCCATCTGGAGATATCAACTACCTACTCTGCAGATTGGCATTCTCTCCCATTTCCGCTCCAACTCCTCCGATTTGTGTGGTTCCAAATTATCCCTGAGATTCCTGTTTTGTGTCCTCTGACTTTCATGGCTTTGGAAAGAGTTAAATTCTTCTCCTTGGGATAGGTCAGAGCATCCTCTGATATTAAACAGAAATATAAACTCAATGCTCCTGTCTGTGGAATGCTGGCGGGAATTCCCTCCATAACTGCACTAAGGAGTTGTTCTATTTAGCAATTTTATGCCTCTTTTAGTAAAGGCTTTGCTTACTTGAGCCATAAAGAGGCTCGAAGCCCTTCCACCCCTCCCCTAATGTTATATGTAGTTACTGAAAAGAGCCATGATTCCCATTTTAAGAACTACTGCTACCCACACCACACTAATCATCATCACTACAACTTACTATACTTGTATATTCACTATTTTAAAATACGTTTTATTGATTTTTAGAAAGAGGAAGCAAGATATAGAAACATTGATGAGAAAGAAACATTGATTGGCTGCCTCTTGCATGCTCCTCTCCAGGTATTGAACCCACACCCCGGGCATGTGCCCTGACTGGGAATCAAACTGGTGACCTCTTGGTGCTCAGGATGATTCTCAACCAACTGAGCAACACGGCCAGGCTACTCCACAGTTCTTAAGGTGTTTTTATAACCTTTGCCCTGTTTGATCTGCACAACCTCCTACACCTTATTCATAGTACTTGTTATTACTCTGACTTTTTTCAGATGAAGATCCTGAAGATTACATGTCCCAAGGTCAAGACTTGGCCCAAGAGCACATGGATAGTAAGTGGCAGAGCAGAGAAAACCAGATGCTCACGGCATTCACAATGCTCGGGGCCCCGCCTCAGTTTAACCTCTTCCCCATGATTTTTCCAGCTCTGAGAGCTGGGAATGATGGAGTATGACAAGCTAATTTACATACAGGAATAATAAATGCCAAGTTTCAATGTCACCCCTCTCAAGGACATTGCATTTTAATGAGTGTCATTCAATTATATAACACAAAGGGATACTTTTCTGGATATAAAATTTCAAGATTTCATGAGAAGTTAGTAGGGGAGGTGTTCCTGGAATATGGGGACATTCTGACACCTTTCAAATCTCATTATTTCCAGGATGCCCATTGGATGAACTTCCTGTCCCCAAGAGGCAGCCCCTCCTCTGAGGTTGTTGATTTATGCACTTGCTGGGGGCTTGAATACAGACAGAGGGGCTTCGTTCCAGTCATTTATGGTAGGGTCTGTGTTGTGTTTTGACCTCCCACTTATTCATCAAACATGCATCGGCTCTCCTCGTGCACTTTCCCAGCACAAGTTTGCTTCAGTGTTTTGTCACATCCTGTGGTATCAGATCTCTGACCATAAAAAGAAGCAGCCCAGCAACTCAAACCTTGGACCAGTGGCAAGCAGCAAGGGTTAATGGTTGCACACAAAGCAAGCCTGGCTCAAGCCTGTGACTCTTTTTCACATTTGCTGCTTATTCATAACCCAAGCCCATCTGCTGCACAGTAACGATCAACCGCTCCTGTTTCAGATGTCAACCACCCCAGCTGTTTCTCTCTCTCTGTAAACATGAAGGGGGAAAGCAATTGCCACAATATTAATATTCTGGCTTGATTATTTCTATGCAGTGATGTGAAAACTGATGAATTTCCCTCTGAGTCCACCGTCACCTCAGCCCCACACAAGGCACACCTATGCAGTACAACCAGGTTGTAACCACCCTCCACCCCCCAGGAAGGCTCAGGTGAACCTCAGGGGTTCTGTTGTGACCCAGGCTACCTGGAAATGCAAGGTGAACATAGTGTGTGCAAGAAAAGTGAGGACTCACTTGGGTCCTGCAGGGCTTTGAAGGTGAACTCTATATTGAATTAAGGAATGAGACTTGAAGATGCCCCAAGGAGATAAGGTGGATTCTTAGATCTATTTTGATAGAGACTCCAAGAGCTAAAATAATTTCTTTCATCAGCATGCTTTTATTGAAAGCAAATCTCAGACAAAAGCGATCATCATCAAAAACATGTTTCCCTCTGTTTTTTCTCCTCCATCCCAAGGTGGCAAAACCTGGAAGATCCGACTCATTAAGAAAGCTTCCTTCAATTATTTTATAAACTTGTACTAAGCATCAGTACTTCTTCCTTCGTCAGAAGCATGCACTGAAGCACCTTGTATGAGGGGCTACAAGACTCAGTGTGGAACTTCATGCTGCCTGACACTGGGGTGAGCTCTGAAGAAAACAGGATGAGGCATAATAGGTGCCTGGCTTCAGTTCTTGGCTCTGCCACTTACCATGCATGTGATCTTCAGCAAAATTTAGGATCTGCCTGTGCCTCCGTTTTCTCACCTACAAATGAGAATAGGATTGTTGAGGATTAAAGGTGATAATAGGTGCAAAGTGTTAGAACAGGCTCTGGCACACACCGAGTGGAATGTAAGTGTTGCTATTGTATTACTCCTCTATCTTAAAGGGCGTCCATGTGATCGCATCTGGGGTGGAGTACCAAGAAAAGCTTCAGAGAGAAAGCCTATGTAAGTCATGCTTTGGATAAATAAATTTAATAACTGGAGAGAAACTGGAAGCCAAAGGAATAGCAAAGACAAAGTGATGGAGGAATGAAAGTGTTTGGCGTGTCAAAGTTCATTAGGTCCTTCAGGGACAAGAGTGCGGGCTGCATGGTAGCAGGAAAAGGCAACAAGGTTAGCAGGAGAGGTAAATTTGGAAGGATAGGAAAGACTTAGAGTGGTAAACCAAGGAATTAGGATGCATTCTAACAAGGAAAGGGAAGCCTCGGTAAGTTTCTAAGTCAGACAATAACATAAACAAATCCATACTTTAAAAATTCTAGGAGTAGGCAGCTTGAGGTATTGAAGTGGCGTTTGCATGAGAAGCCTTCTACTGTGTAAGTCAAGGTGAGGGTCTGACCCAGGAAGCAGAGTGCAGATGGATGGACAGATGGAGTAGCCAGTGGCTGTGTGGGTAAACAAAAAGTTCAAATCAAAGATGACAAATTAGTCTCAACTTCCAGGTACATGGGAGGAGGGAGATCCCCTTTGCTGGCAGAGAACATAGGAGGGTGTGGAGGAGCAGCAGGATTTCCTTGGGAGTTGACTTTGATCTTGGTCCCTTTAGGGTGTACCTCGAGTGCTGGCAGGCCTCAGAGGCAGGGAGCAGAAGCCACATCATCCAGGCAGCATTTCCTTCCTTTGTACTTGAACAAGTTACTTTTCTCCCAGCAACAGGTATGAGCCCTGAGAGTTCAACCCTCTCACAGCCACACCAGCCTACCACTGCCTCACAGAGGGGGATCCTAGCAAGGTTTTCCTCGGCATGAATTTTGTGCAATTTATTCTAACTTATTGTAAAAGAGCTGCATTTTATAATGGAAAGTCTTAATTTGTGAAGTCGCTATGTGTGTGTGTGTGTGTGTGTGTGTGTGTGTGTGTGTGTGTGTGTTAGAGAGATAGAGACTGATACAAGGAGAGAGAGAGAGAAAATTGGGAAAGTGCAAAAGACAGGAAATTTCAAAAGAAGTCAAATTTGCATGATAATATTTCAGGGCCTCCCACCTAACTCTGTCCTCAAAAACCTCTTGTCCATCACTACTCTGACTTTCCTTTAGTAGAAGCTGATCATTTCTTTCTGTTCAGCTGAACTATGCACACCAGTAGATGAATTTTGTAGATGAACCCCCCACCCAACCACCCAACTATGACCTTGTATGACTTACTAACCTGGCTTCCTCACTTGTAAATAATAATAATAACAAGGATTTTAAAGACTAAACAAGATAAGATAGCAAAGCCTCATCTCTAGGGTGTGCAAAGGAAACATAAATTGTTATTGTTGTGGAAGAACACTGGGGATGCTGACACTGCTCACAGCCAAAGTGCTCTTTCCTGCCCCGGGCTGTAAGGTAAGCTGGTTAAATCTTAGAATACCAGCTCTGCCATGGTGTGGCCTACACTTCTCTGCCTGAACTTCCCTTTGTGCAAAATAAAGATGCTGACCATCTACCTCCTATACCCAGTTACTGTGTAGATGAAATGAATTGGGACATATAAATTGATGAAAATGGTGCCTAGTGCACAGGAGGTACTATTTAAGTTTAGCTACTGATACTTCTAAAGTAGAGGAAAGGCAGAGACAAGGGACTGGTGAGAGAGAGGGTACCATTGGTCCTAAAGACCAACTTTTCTGATGACCAGGGCCTGAACACCCTGCAAGACCACAGCTGCCCCTGGAACTGGAGTGCTGAGACTATCAGGTTTGGTAGACTGTCCTAGTGTCATTCCCAAACTGGACCTAAAGGCATTTCTCAAAGTTTAATGCCAGAACGTTGTAGGTTATCCCAACACAATGAGTTGGTGGGGATGGCATTTTTTTAATGTATAAATTGAAACATTTTTATTAAGTATTACATTCTTATACAGTCACCACATTTTTAAGCAGTAATAACATGCTGGGAAAATACAGAGAGACACATGATCCAGCCCAAGGTTAAGAGTAACTGCTTGCCTAGAGAGAAGTGGGTGTCCCAGGTTGAGATAGCCCAATCCACATCAATCAAAACCTACTAAGCTTGTAAAAATGGAATGTGGTTTTCTGGGAAAAGACTAAAGAAAATCAATCATTTGCATTATCAAAGGATTCTTTGCTTCAGGAGAAAAAAGAAATACACAAAAAAAAGAAAGAAAAGGAAAAAAAAGTTTCCCCACATGGTCTCTTTAATTGACATTCCTTCTTGGTGAATTTCAACCCTGATTCAATTTGCAAATACTGGGTTTATGCGGCAGTGCATAAACCATATGTTCCCGAGGAAAGTTAAAAATGTGTAAAGTGAGGTACTCCTGTAGGAATGATATTTAGAAGAAATTAAAACAAACCAGAGAAAAGGAGCTCTTTCCTTTATGAAGAGATGGAGTAATTTAACTTAGAGTGTGTGAGCTTAAACATCAGCTGAAAAACAGCTGCTCCTCAGAGAAAGATGAGCCAAAAGAGTGAGGCTGGGAGGAAGTTGAGATGAGAGCTGTTTAGGTCTTTAATGCTCCTGTGTGTGGATAAAAGGGTGAGAAGGAGGGGATCTTCTTTGGCACAAGCAGCAGCTCCAAGCAGTTCTAGAAGTTTCTGCCTCACTGAATATGATCTTCCCTCATGGCGGCTGGAGTGGAGGACCCGCGCCAAACACATGGCGTAGTGATGCAGCAGGGCCAGCAGGTCAGGCACCTGTGAAGCCGCAGCCACAATAAGTTCTTCAGAAGCTGCGTTTTGACTTAACCGAGCACAATTTTCCATTCCATATGTGCAAAGCATTTCATCCATTAGCGTCTTCTTGGCTCCTTTGGGCTTCTTTTTTTCCATTCAAAAAATAAAAACTCCCCAAATCCAAATCATCACACACAAATATTTTGCTTCTGAAATCCACTCCGTTTTTCTCCTCAAAGACTGGCATGTGCTAACCTGTGGAGGCTTCACTGTCCCCATCTGCTTTTGATTAATGCAAGTTCCCTCTTTCCTGGGTCTGAACCCAATCACGTTAAGCAAGGTACTTTGCTAAGTGTTGTGAGGCGTAACAAGGGATCATGAGCAGCTGTCTTAAATGAGCTTACATTTTAATTTAATGTAATTTAATTTTAATTTAATTTCCATGTAACTGCCTGTCTAATTTTCTCAAACTTTACTGTAGAGAACCCCCTCCGAAAGAAATGCTTTTAGAAACTTGCAGACACTTTCATCCTCTGTAGTTGAAGTGGGGAATAATGTGTTATGAGCACACACATGCACACACACACGTGTGCACACACACAAAGATGTATAGACATACAAGATAACTACCTCAAATTCTATCTTGTGATCATGCTTTCTATAAAGGTACACTTGAAACCTACATAATTTTATTAACCAAAGTCACCAAAAAATCAATAACAAATAAAATAAATTTTAAAATTAACTAGAAAATGCTGAGCAGGACTGAGCTTGAAAAGAAAGTTTGCTGTTAACTGAATGAATGGCATTTTATAGATTGTATCTTTTTTATGCCCCCTTTACTCACCTCTCTCATACCCATCCCCCACCTCTAGCAACCAATCTGTTCTCTGTAACTATGTGTTGTTGGTTTTTTTTTTTGGGCGGGGGATATTTTATTGATTTTTTACAGAGAGGAAGGGAGAGAAATAGAGAGTTAGAAACATTGATGAGAGAGAAACATCAATCAGCCGCCTCCTGCACAACTCCTACTGGGGATGTGCCCGCAACCAAGGTACATGCCCTTGACCGGAATTGAACCTGGGACCCTTCAGTCCGCAGGCCGACACTCTATCCATTGAGCCAAACCAGTCAGGGCTGATGTGTTTTTGTTGTTGTTTGTTTTTTAGATTTCACATATAAGAGCAAGCATATAATATTTGTCTTCTCTGACTTATTTAATGCATTTAACATAATGTACTCAAGTTTCATCCATATATTTTATTCACTCATCCACTGATGGACACTTAGGTTATTTTGATATATCGCCTATTGTAAATAATGCTACAACAAACATAGGGGTTCGTATATCATTTTTAGATAGTATTTTCATTTTCTTTGGATAAATACCCAAAAGTGAGATTTCTGGGACCTCCAAATTGTTTTCCATACTGGCTGTACCAATTTACATCCCCACCAACAGTAAACAAGATTTTCCTTTTCTCCCTGTCCTCGCCAACACTTGTGCTTTCTCGTCTTTTTTATGATAGCCATTTTAACCGGTGTAAGGTGATATCTCATTGTGGTTTTGATTGGCCTTTCTCTGATGATTAATAATGTTGAGCATGTTTTCAATGTACCTGTTGGACATTTGTATATGTCTTCTTTGGAAAAATATCTATGTAAGTCTTCTGCCAATTTTTTAATCTGAAAGTTTGTTTTTGCTGTTCAGTTATATGACTTTCTTCATATATAGGGTGTCCCCAAAAATGTATACACACACTTTGAATAATTATAAAGGCACTGTTTATTAAAATACATTTCATTTTCAAAATGCAACTATCAGCTGTTAAAGTGTGTATACATTTTTGGGGGACATCTGCATTTTGGATATTAACCCCTTAATGGATATATGATTTGCAAATATGTTCTTTCATTAAATAAGTTACCTTTTCATTGTGTTGATGGTTTCCTTTGTGGTACAGAAGCTTTTTAATATGACGTAGTCCCACTTATTTTTTTCTTTTATTGTTTTTGCTTTTTGTGTTAGATTCAAAAATCATCACCAAGACCTATGTCAAGTAGCTTACCCCTATTTTTTTTATAGGATATTTGTGGTTTGGGGTCTAAAGTTTAAGTCTTTAATCTATTTGAAATTTTATGGATGGTGTAAGATAATGGTTGCATTTTATTTTTTGTATACGATTGTCTAGTTTTCCCAACACCATTTTTTAAAAAGACTGTCCTTTCCCCATTATATATTCTTGCCTCATTGTCATAAATTAATTGACTATAAAGGCATGGGTTTATTTCTGTACTCTATTCTGTTCTATTGATCTATATGTTTTTACACCAATAATATTATATGTTGTAACCATGCTTTACTTTAAACAATATGACTTTTTTAAATATATTTTATTGATTTTTTACAGAGAGGAAGAGAGAGAGATAGAGAGTTAGAAACATCGATGATAGAGAAACATCAATCAGCTGCCTCTTGCACACCCCCTATTGAGGATGTGCCCGCAACCAAGGCACATGCCCTTGACCTGAATCGAACCTGGGACCCTTGAGTCCGCAGGCCGACGCTCTATCCACTGAGCTAAACCGGTTTCGGAAAAAATATGACTTTTAAAAAAAAATCTAGATTAAAAGGTCCTTTGACCTAAGGCTATGTGTAGCCCAGATGTTACTGACAATTTTGGATATTAACCCCAGGGTGAGGATGGTTTCAAAAGGGAGAGATTCTAGGGTCAAGAAGAGTAGCAAAGGACACTGTTGCAGCTGAGCAAGACTGAAATGACAATGAGCTAAAAATAGAAAATGATTGTGGGAAGACAATGGAGTCAAGATATACTCCAAGATAAATTTTTATAACCTGGTAGTTTCCTGTATTAGGGGAAATAAGGAAAGTATGGAGTCTCAGTTTAGTGTCTGGTATTTGATCAGGTTATTAGAAAGATGGCATTCATGGATAGGAGAAAATGTGGGGTGGAAATGGAATGAATTAAGTTTAGGACAAATAAAGTTTGAGAGTACTGTGGGAAATCCAAATGTGTATATCTAGCCAGTCCTTGTATATGTAGAGGAGTCTGATGCTATGAGGGGAAGTCATTGCTAGAAATCATAAGGTAATACAAAATAATGACCAGTCAGAGAAGTGGGTAAGTTATGTAAATCAAAGACAGTGAGAGGATTAAGTCATGAGCAGGTGACTATGTCAAATCCGGGATGTTCAGTAAGATAAAATTTGGAACTTGTCCATTACAATTGTCAAAGCAGTGATTCTTCCCCGGCAGACATGTTGGGGAAGAAGAGAGCAGTGGGGGTTTGGGAGTTGGTGGAAGCCTGTTAGGCAGAAATGGCAACGAAGCCACACAGATCATTATATTAATCCCAGTATGTGGTCTTCAAATGCATGGGCTTTAGTGACAAAATGGATTAGAAAAGCGTGTGAGGTTGTGAAAAGGCAAATCCATGTACATTCCTAGGAAATGCACAGAGTACAGAGTGCCATTCTAGTCTCTAGTCTCATTCTCCTCTAAGATACAATGCACCTACCCCAAATATGTGTGCCTAACAGTTTGAAAGGACTCAGATCCTCTTCAACATATAAAGGTAAGAATTTTAAGAATCTATACACATTGATGTATGTATAATCATGATGATCCTAAGAGCATCAATGCATTTACAAAGATCCCTTACCAACCTTTCCTGGCTATTGGGTAACAGGTTGGTACATGACTAGGACCAGCATTTTCAGTTGACAGATGATGCAATTAAGTAGCCAGGTGTTTTTAATTATAGTTTAGTAGGCATTAGAAGTTTAATTAGAAGTGATATTCAGAGGTGGCCAGAACTTCAGGGCCTCACCTGTGTGTAAGGGATTTTTTAGGGATGTTCATTCAACTCAGTTCCTCTACCAAATTCAGTCCCTAAAGTGTGTCCAATCCTTGAATCCTTTAAAATGTAGGTTCAACTGTTCTAACATGTGACAGAATTATAGAGCAATTCTGTATTTAATAAAACTCTATGAATAAGCTGACTTTTCTATTCAAAGAGTATGTCATAAGTTATTCCTTTAACAGTTATGGTGCCTCTGTGTTGATATACCCATGTGTGCTGACTGGTTTCTTGTGGCACACAGCAGGCATTTAGAAAATATACACTGAGTGACCAGATTATTATGATCTCTGAATGCATAATAATCTGGCCCCTCAGTGTATATCCTATATAATAAAAGGCTAATATGCAAATTGTCTCCTCGACCAGGAGTTCGACCAGCAGGCAGGCCGGCCAACTGCCCATGTCCCCTCCCCCTGGCCAGGCTGGCCAGACCCCACCCATGCACGAATTAATGCACCGGGCCTCTAATATATATATATATATATATATATATATATATATATATATATACACACACACACACACACTGAGTGGCCAGATTATTATGCGTTCAGAGGTCATAATAATCTGGCCACTCAGTGTATGTTGAATGGTTCATGGAAGGTATGCATTTGTGAATGCCTCATTATGGTTAGATGTAGTTTACAGTTATAAAGCAATATTTCAGACCCCAAATTTCCTCCCCATACCCTGATCAAGATGACAGATTCTGGTTGGTTCCCCTCACATCTGAAACCACACCTGTGTAAGGTTCCTTTATCCATGACTATGTGTACCCACTCACCAATTGCTGCCCCATGTGGGAAATATAAAAAGCTCATAAAGAATGCAGGCAACTACCTTTGTGCTCAGGGCAAATAAATTGCTTAGCCTCTCTATGCCTTAGTTTCCCCATATTTAAAATGGGGACAACAATAGAATCTCTCTTGTATGGTTATTATGGATATTGGTTAATACAGGTTATATGGCTAAAATAGTGCCAAGCACCCGGCAAACATTCACTAAATGCACTATAGTTTTAGAGTTGTGGTTATTACCTGCTTGCCTAAGCATCATGGCCTACAGCTTCGCATACTCTGACACAATGGAGTGACCAATGAAGTGGGCCTAAGGAGCTTAGAACCAGCCATCAGCTGGCCTGGCCGATGGCTGCCTACAGAACAATGCACACTTTAGCCACAGGTTCTCGGGCAGCTCTCAGCAATGATGGATATTCACTTGGGGCTAGAAGTTGCTGTCCCAACTTGAAGAAGGTACAAATAAAAGTCAAGTCACTGGTCCCCCCAAATTATTTTTATTTTACAGTATTTGTTGATCCTTCAGTTCTTTACTTTTCTTTACTATCTCCTGATCCACTTGGTTTTCAGGGAAGAATTCTGGCGATATTGTAGAATTAAATAGAGGCTAGACATGTAACAGGAAGCCATGAGCTTCCTTTGTTTATGAGTCTTCATTTAGAAAACTTTCTTCAGTGTGAAATGAGTTTTCTGACAACTTTAACAACTGGACACTTGACATTACCCATTCTTGGATGAACCTGGTAGAGAATCAAGCCCTACCTACCCAGGTGATCTACACAAGAAGCTTGGCTGAGAGCCACCTCTCCAACAAAGCTACGGGGCTGCAGGTCCCAGGTAAAGTCACGTATATGTCTCTGTGGAAGTCTGAGCACAGAAGGTATTCTGGTGGGGGAAAAATAACAACAACACAATCGCATTAGTAAGCACTAGGAAGAAAAAGGAAATCTGTCTTTTCTTACTATACTTCACAAGTACTTCTGGAAAAGCCTACCAAGGTCCAGGTAGCCTTCAAGATATTGCTAATAAGAGAAAAAAGATGTTGGGGAAGAAAAACTTAGTAGCAGCAGCTAATGGCAGCTTGAATTTATTGAGCACTTACTATGTTCTGGGCAGTGTGCTCAGTGCTTAGCATGCATCCCCCATTCTATCCTTCTAAGCCAGTGGTCGGCAAACTCATTAGTCAATAGAGTGGCAAACCGCAGCTCGAGAGCCGCAGTTTGCCGACCACTGTTCTAAGCCTTTCCTAATAGGTATTATCTAGTAGGTTAGCCTGGTGGCTAAGAGGACAGGCTCTAGGACAGGGTTCTCAACCTCAGCACTATTGACACTTGGGGCTAGAAAGTTCTTGGTTGTGGGGGCCATCCTGTACACTGCAGGGTGTTAGGCAGCATCCGTGTCCTCAACCCTGTAAATATGGGTAGTATCCACCCCTTGGCCCAGCTGTGACAGTCAAATATGTCCCCAGACATTTCCAAATGTGCCCTGGGAACAACATACCCCTGGTGGGAGATCATTTCTCTAGAGTCTCAGAAAGAGCACAGGGACTTCTAGCTCAAACTCGTCCTACCAATGTGGCTGTGTGCCAGTGTCCTCATTGGCAAATGTACCCACCACCTCGTGCTTTTTACATTTTAACTGAAATAATTCCTGTATCACGAACACCCCGAGGAAGTTGCCATGAATGTTATATATTGTAATTACTTCGTTTTACTGTGTTTTGTTTTTTTAAACAGGTAACGAAACCGAGACTCAGAGAAGTGAAGTCACTTGCCACGTTCTCAGCTTAGGTGTGGCTGAGCTGAGCTTCAAATCCAGACCATCTGCCCTTGTGTGGGGCCAGCGGCCTGCGGTTCCTATGGGGCTAGAAGCCCTAGAGCCTGGTGACTCCTCCCTGACAGCAGCAGGGACAGCAGCGGCCTGAGCAGCTCGGCCGAGGTGTCCACAGCAGTGCTCTGGCATTTGACATTGTTTGCCGGCAATCACAAGTGGTCCCTATCAAGGGTTATTATTTGTGTATCCATGAGTCACAATATGCCAGATTCATAAGAGCCAGATGTCACAGCTGACCCAGATGAGGCACTCAGACAGATCCCACGCGTTTCGTGTGTCAGGCTTTATCCATTCATAAAACAGCTCCTTCCCAAAATATGTCTTGAGAAAAAAATCTAAAGTTGGTTGCGCAATTCTGAGCCTAGTTGCAATGGGTTTCCAAGCTCCACACACACCACCCCCAGCCCTGCCTCTCATAATTTTAATTCTTGTATAATTCTTCCAAGGTTCAAAGCTGAAAAGGGGGCATGGTATCCATCATTCGACCTCAGAAAAGGAAACAGGAATTGACAGACACAAGTAGGTGAGCATAGAATAATAACATTAGTTTTACTGTTGTAAATGTTAAAGCTACAGAAATGTTTTGTGGTCAGAACCAGACAGTTGTGTTACTGACCCCCGTCCCCACTTTTTACCACCCCCCGCTCACCTTTTCTTTTCTTTTTTTCTCTTCTTTTACTATTTGGACAGAGACACTTTCTCAGACACAGCTGAAAAACCCTTAAAAATGCCATACATACACCCCAGTCTCAGGAGTTCAAGGTGTCTGGGGTAAGGATTAGAGAGGTTCAAGTCTGTTCCTCTGTTAAAATTACAGCTGCACCAAAGATGGTACGGAATATCGGCTCAGGAAACTCGTCTGGTTCTCAGGAATGAGAAAATGCAGCTGTGCTGGATCAGACAGAATGTGGAGGGGCAGGCTTCGCTCTTCCCTTCACCACGCTGTCCAGAAGGAAAGGTCACAGTGATGCCCCCGCACGCCAGACCGCATCTGGGCAGTGAGGCCGGAGCACAGGTACCTGTCAGTCCGCAAGTGCTCAAAAGACAGGTGAAGGGTATCCAAAAACAAAATAAGCGCAAAAAATAACCCTGGGCTTTAGCATTTTTATTTTTTTTATTTTTGATTTTCACTGTTTTGTTTTCCTCCAGGGGTTGAAATTTAATCTCTCTTTTAGCAAACTGGAGCTGGCTCCCTCTCTTCCTCTGGCTTTCCCTCTCCAGTGTACTCTCAGTGCCTATCCCACAGATACACGCAGCTGATTAGGAAGTCTGTGCATTGTCACCCTGGCCTGTTGTCACCAAGAAAATGTGTTCAGGGGTAGGTGTCTGTCATCCTCCCCCACCCACACACAAACCCCCAGGCATGCTGACCCTGCTAATCTTCAGGTTCAGCACTTGTCAGGTGCTGACAGGGAAGGAATCCCTTTACAAAATGCCCCCAACCCTGGGATGTCTGTGCATGTGAGTGTGTCCAACTCACCCTCAAGACTGCACATTAGCATGGGGCCCCCTCCTGCAGAAATCAGAGGGACGCAGCCTGTTCTAAGAAGCTCTGGCTGAGGGCTCAGCTTGCCCCTCTTCCTAGGCTGTCCTCCCTGACATTTTTCCCCTCCCCAAGAGGCACTTTTGGTGAGACAACACAAACATCCGTCACCAGCTGCACCTCACCCCTTCGCTTGATGACCTACATTACTGGCTCACACAGAGTCATTTTTTAGTTTAACTCATGTCCGGTTAGGCACAAAGATATTTTTTAAGGCTACTTTGTGGGGGGTAAGAACACGTTAGGGGGTCACTCTAAATCCATTTCACATCAGAGTCTAGCAGGCCAACACTGCAGAGAGCCAGAAGGAGGAAATGACTCACTCTCTGGGCCCATTGCTCTTATAATTCTTTAAACTCTCTCCCAGCACAGAGAGCCAGGGGCCATTGCAGAGGTTCAGCTGCTACTTGAAATCCAGTCCTGTCTCCAACAGCACTACCTTCCAGAGGAAGGCTATGCTGTAAGGATATGTGTCTATGTGCCGGGCCGTTCTTGGGTTGTATAAACAGTTGACAGAAACAGCTTTGCCATCCTCTCACTTTTTTTTTATAATTACCCTTGGAATGTCCATTGTTGAAATAAGATAGATGTAGTAAAATTTTAGTAGATAAGTATCACACATTTTTCCCAATTTACAATTCTTCAACTCTGCTGTTTTCGTTAACTTAAGTAGACTAAGTTGAGATTGTATAACATTGGTCAAAACGTAATTTTATTCACTCAGTTATCTACCCGACAATCCACCCATTCTTAAGTAAAAAATACTTCAGCACCCAATCTGCCAGACACAGTGGGAACCACGGGGCCAGACATGAATAAGACACCGTTGCTATCGCTGATGGGTTGGTCAGGTGGTAGGAGAGAGACTGGCAAGTAAATGTACACACGGATGGGTTTTATGAAGCATGGTGCAGTGGCATAGTGTAGGTTATCAGTGCCACCTGCAGGCATCAAGAAGGCGTCTGAGACTGGATGGGCAGGTATTTCTGAGCATATAAGTGGAAGTAATGGGATCCCTTTGAGTTGTTCCATGCCTCTGCCTTTACTCATAGGACTTTTCTGCCTGGAATCCCATAATACAGCATTAATGAAAGTTCTGGCATAAGTAGGCACCTACTCTATGCCCACTGAAGGATTTTTGAATAAATTAATGATGTTGAGTAGTTAACAGAGAGAAGGAGGTGAAGAAGCAGTAAATCAAAGAAAGTGGAGGCAACTGTAGATAAGGACCAGTGAATATGTGGCCTGCAATGACTGCCCATGGATTATTTGTTCACTGAGGACACCAGAAAGGCCCACAGAAATCTTTCCAGTTGAGTTTAGATGGCAAAGGACTTACAGCTATCCACAACAGAGCACTTGACACCAAGTAGAAGCTATTTTCCATTTGCATTTGCAGACTATTCTTATGAGGAACTTGACAACGAGGAGTAAAATAAATAAATACCTACAAAGTATTATAAAGGAGAATGTTTTCTCCATAAAGGGTCTTTGAATGTACCTGGAGAAAAAATACGAAATATAATGTCTGTATATTGGTCACATCTTATGTGGTGACATTGTTGGGACAAACTGAATGGTCATAGAATGCCCTATTTTTTTTTCCAGTGTGCTGTTTATTTCTACATTTCACAGTCTTTGTTGTCTGAGATGGGCTGGGCTCTCTGAGAGTAATTTTGAGGTTTATGGAATTGTGATGATTAAGGGCCATGTGAATGCAGAGGGAAGGATGAGTACCTTCAAAGTGAGCATATAAGAACACTCTAGAGGACATAGAAATGAGCTGGACTTCAAAACATCTATACTAATAAAAGAGTAATATGCTAATTAGACCTGGAGACCTTCCAGGAGACCTTCCAGACAAAGCCATGATGGCGGGGCTGAGGCAGAGGCGGTTAGGGGCGATCAGGGCAGGAGGGGAGGGCATTTGGGGGTGATCAGGCTGACAGGGAGGGGGGGCAGTTGGGGGAGAGAAGGCCAGCATGCAGAGTGGTTAGGGGGTACCAGGCAGGCAGGCAGGTGAGCAGTTAGGAGCCAGCGGTCCTGGATTGGGAGAAGGATGTCTGACTGCTGGTTTAGGCCCAGTCCTGTGGGATAGGGCCTAAACCAGCAGTCAGACATCCCTGGAGGGGTCTCAGATTGGAGACGGTACAGGCTGGGCTGAGGGACACCCACCCCGTGTACGAATTTCGTGCACTGGGCCACTAGTAAATAATATTTATAAATGCAATTATTCAAGTGGAAATTATGGTTTATGAAGAAAAATGTAACCTGAAATAAAAAGTCATAGAAATAAAGATTGGCATGGGGGGATTATAGGGAAAACTTTAATGTGTCTAAAATATGCACTATTCTATGGTAAGAACATCTGGGCATTAAGTAACTGAATCCTATCGTAATCACAAGAGGTGTCAGTCAGTACAAGGGTCAAGCAGCCAGTATTCTCATTTTCCGACTTTGGGGCTTAAGAAAAATTGGTGACATTTTTAGGAAACAGAGGTTGTGAGAGTCATGTCTGATAAGAGCTCCTTCTTTACATCTATTTGGTCCTAGGAGAAAGTCCAAACCAGTGACTCAGCATGAGACTGTTCTTCCATCTCAGGTGAGGGGTGAGGGAGGGCATAGACTTCTCAACCTCCAAGAACTGCTATAATTGTTAAGAGTGGGAATTTTTGAGCATGCTTATGCCCCAGATAGAGTTGTCAGTTGACACCAGGCCAGGTCTTGAGATAGGGTCTCATGGCCCCTTCCCAACACATAGGCCTTCTTTTACAGAACACTGTCAGCTTTCTGAAGAACAGGATGACCCTGTGAATAACATGGTCATCAATGGCATGACTCTGACATTGCTTGGGAAAAACTGTTTTGTCTTGAGTTACTTGTTCTGCAAAAACAGGATGTGGTTAATGGGTTTAAAAGTGGTCCTGCACAAAGGGTCGCTGCTGCTCTCTGGACTCCCTGCATAGAGAAGGGCAGAGCAGTCGCTGGCCAGCTAGCCAGCCTGCTGGCCGGCTAATAAAAGCTCCCTAAATTTTAATTTGGTCTGGACTCCAGTGGTCGTTCATTCGCGTTCACTCCACAACATAATTAGTAGATAAAATGGATAAGAATCTAGCACAAAGCCAGGAGTACAGTGTTAAGATGGCTTCTGAGACTGGGTGAACAGGAATTGTGGATTTTGGATAGTAAAGGAGTGTTTCCAACCATGGTATCAGGATCACCTGGATGCTTCTTAAAACAGGTTGCTGGCCCCACCCCTCAGAGTTTCTGATTCTGTATAGTTGGAGGGAGCCCAAGCATTCGCATCCTCAGGTGATTCTACTGGTCCAAGGATTACACTCTGGGGACTCCCCTTGGAGAGCCACACGGCCTTTGGCCTTTCTTTGCTATTTCACTTGACATACCCCCTCTGAGCCTTTACTACCTCCTGCCACGGGCCCCTGAGTAATTCTGGACTCAGAGAGAAGATGATAAACTCGTCCTGGGAAAAATGTTAGTCAACCTATTAATATACTCCTATTACTTAATGTAAATGAGAAAAAAATCTAATAGAAATTATTTCAGGCAGTTTTAATTCTTAGAGGGGGGTGGGAGATTTAGAGGAAGGAAAGATTCATCATTTTTTTGAAATCATACCTCTCTTATTGGTGAGGTGACTCCAGAAATCTGAGAATTTCTTGGATAATAAATGTAGTCAACACTCCTATGAATACCATAGAATTCAAGTTCCTATTTCAGCTGTTCTTCCTCCTCTCTCCCCCACAACCTTTCTCATCTCATTTCCTTGGAGAGTGCTACACTCCAGGATAGCTTTAACAATCTTTCTACAATAGACAGAGCATCACTTAATCTGACATCCAACCAAGCATAGACAAGTTGGCACTGAGGATAGTTCCAATACATTTCTCAAACTTTGATGTTTCCTCTTGAATATCTAAATGTTAAGGTTTGAGGACAGAAAACCTTAACCCTTTGCACTCGCTTGCTTTTTTCTCGATTCCTTTATTCTAACGCTAACCGTGTCGAGTCACACTCAACATCAGAGTGCAAAAGGTTAACCCAAGTCTGTCATTCGGGATCCTGAGATTTCCAAGTGGAGGTTTAGAAAAGAAGGTAAAAATTTCTGGGAAACTAACAGTATTCCAACAAAAGCCACAGAATAGTTAGAACTTCTGAGAGGAATTGGGAAATACAGCCATGGAAAGAAATGGCAGTATGTTCCATACATGTAAGTAATTTTCTGCCCCCCACCCAGCCCTCATCCCCAGTAGAATATAAGCAAATCTGTGTGGGAGAATTTCTGCCTCCCTGTCAGCACAGGTTAAGAGCATAGTCAGCTAGGAGAGCCCTGTGGAAGAACCTGAAACACAGCTTCAAAGCATCACTAGCCTAAGATCTAGAGTGAACAGTGCACCCTCCCCTTTTCTCCTATAGAGCAACAGGCAGGGATTGTTTAAAAGGCACACGTTGCTGCTTCTTGACAAGAGACCTTCCACGTAGACCTCATTACCTTTGCAATCCAAATGGCCCTCGCTGATGTGTGCTCACTAATTTGTCAAAATTTATGACACATTTATGACAAGAGACCATAACCAGCACAGGAATTGGGGGGGCCTTTAGTAGAGCTCTCACACTGATGTCAGTTGCAAAAGCCCTACAGTAAGAACTCTGCGGTTTTAACAGCCCCTCCCCTGAACTTTATCTTTCCCTCTACAAAGAACTTCCTCCTTTTTTTATCTTGATTTTCACCTGGCTCACCACGGCTTCATATACTGGATTGCAACCCTTCCTTTTCCCCCATTAATTTTTTTTTTCTTTGACAAAATACCTAGTCAACTTTTTGGAGGGTAAACAAATATTAGGTAAAGGGAGCCAACAGTTATTGAGCACTTTCTATGTATTAGACTTTGTGCTAAGTACTTTAGAAATAATGATATTTAATCCTTACCCTATGAGGAAATGTATGCCCTACATTAATAGATGAGAAAACAAGCTTAACCAAGGTGGAGCTACCTGCTTAATATTAGCAATGTACTAGGATTCAATCCTTTGTTTTGTTTTGCTTTAGTTTGGCTTTTTGTTAATCCTCACCCAAGGATATTTTTCCATTGCTCTTTAGAGAGAGAGTGGAAGATAGAGGGAGAGACAAAGAGAAACATTGATGTGAGAGAGACACATCGATTAGTGTCCTCCTGCATGCACCGCAACCAGGGCTAGGGAACCTGCAACCAAGGTATGTGCCTTTGACTAGAATCAAACCCAGGACCCTTCAGTCTGAGGGCCACACTCTATCCACTGAGCCAAACTGGCTAGGGCAGGATTCAATCCTTCAGGCAGAACAGAAACCATTGCTTTCACCAAAATACCTATTTTTATTTTCTTGATGATGTTTTAAATTGTTGTAAAATACACATAGCATGGAATCTACCATCTTAACCATTTTTAAGTGTGCCATTCAGTAGTATTAAATATGTTCACATTTTTGGACAACCAAACTCCAGAACTTTTTCATCTTGCAAAACTGAAACTTAATACCCACTATATAATAACTCTCTATTCTCCTTTTCCACACCCCACCCCACCTAGGCTCTGGCAACCACCATTCCAATCTCTGTCTCTATGATTTTGGCTTCTCTAGATACCTCATATAAGTGAAATCATCCAGTAATTGTCTTTTTGTGACTGGCTTATTTCACTTAGCATAATGTCCTCAAGGTTCAGCATGTGTCAGGATTTCCCTCTTTTTAAGGCTTAATAATATTTCATTATATGTGTATATATATCACATTTTATTTTTCCATTCACCTGTTGATGAACACTTGGGTTGCTTCCATTCTTTTGGCTAATGGTGAATATGGGTGAATAATGCTGCTGTGAACATGGGTGTACAAATAATTCTTTCACACTTTGCTCTAAATTTTCCTGGATGTATATCCAAAAGTTAAATTGTTGGATCATATGATATTTCTATTTTTAAATTTTTTAAGTAATCACAATACTGTTTTCCATAGAGGCTGCACCATTGCACATTCTCACCAAGAGTGCACAAAGATTTGAATTTCTCCCATCTTTGCTAAAACTTCTATTTTCTCTTTTTGTTATTGTGGCCATCCTAATGGGTATGAGGTGTTATTGATTTGCATTTCTCTCATGATTAGTGATGGTGAGCATCATTTCATATGTAGCTTCTTTGGAGAAATGTCTATTCAAATCCTATTTTTAAAGGTATTTGCTTTTTGTTGTTGTTGTTATTTAGTTGTAGGAGTTCTATATATATTCTGGATATTAACCCCTTATCAGTATGTGATTTATAAATATTTTCTCTCATTCTGTAGGTTGCCTTTTCACATTATTAATTGTGTCATTTGATGCACAGAAGTTTCTAATGTTGATAAAATATAATTTGTCTATATTTTCTTTTGTGTGTTGTACTTTAGTGTCATATCAAAGAAATCATTGCCAAACCCAATATCATATTTTATCTATGTTTTCTTCTAAGAGTTTTATAGTTTTATTTCTCATGGTTAGATATTTGATCCATTTTTAGTTAATTTTTGTATATGTGTAAGGTGAGGATTAAACTTTATTCTTTTCCATGTGCCTATTCAGTTTTCCCAGCACCATTTGTAGAAAAGACAATGCTTTACCTACTGGATGGACTTGGCACCCTTGTAGAAAGTTGTTTCACCATATATGTAAGCATTTATTTCTAGGCTCTCTATTCTATTTCAGTGGTCTATACATCTGTCTTTATGCTGGTACCACACAGTATTTTGATCATTGTAGCTTTACAATAAGTTTTAAAGTCAGAAAGTGAGATCTTCGGTTTTGTTTTTGTCAAGATTGCTTTGGCTATCAACATACCTATTTATCCCTGGCCAGTGTGGTTCAGACTGAGGGGTTGTGGGTGTGATTCCTGGTAAAGGGCACGTTGCAGGTTCTGCTGGTTAGGGCACATGTGGGAGGCAGTCAATCAATGTGTCTTCTCTCTCTCTCTCTCTCTCTCTCTCTCTCTCTCTCTCCTCCCCCCTCTTTTTTTCTCTCCCTTCCTATCTCTCTAAAATCAATAAAAACATACCCTTGGGTGAGGATTTTTAAAAGACCCATTTAAAAGAGAATAATGAAAAAGACAATTGTTAAAGTTCAGAAATGGAATGAAGCTCTTAAACATACAAACTATTTGGCTTACCTAGTAACAATGAATATAAATGGCACAGCAGTCTTCCAGTTTAACAAAATCTATATTAAAAGAATTTGAAAATGTTGTCTCGTTCTTCTAAGTCAACGGACTTTAAATTAGCCCTGCATTGTTTCCTGTCATCTCCCTACTCTCCCAACCACTCAAGGTGCTGACCAGGTGCTATGTTCTCTGCTTCAAAATTGGGAGTCCAAGAACAGCAGGGCAGAGAAGATTAGTAGTCAACAGTATGAGAGTAATGGAAGCCTCATCAATGGTTGGGATCATTCAGAATAAGGAGTTTCCTCTCTGGTTTTCCATTCAGTGTTAGAGCCTGACAGAGCAACAACACCAAATTCTGTAGAAAATATGTCTTGTGATCCAATACACTTTGATTGGATCATTCCTTGAAAATAAACTGTAATCAACAAAAATATGAGAAGAAACAATATTGTTAGCACATTGGAAGGAGAGGAAAGAGACCCATGGGAACCCTGGCACAAGTTATAGTGCCAGAGCCAAGAAAACATGAGCAAAAAAAGACAAAAATAAGAGTGATTGGAATGAAAAAATAAAATAAAATAAAAAAACAGGTGGTAACCACAAACATTTTGTCAGGGTCATATCACAAATCCTACAGATTGCCTTGCGGCCCCAAGCAGGCTTCCCAAAGTAGACTGAGACAAACAGTGGGGAGCAAGGAAGGGAGTCCTCTTTCCCATGACTCCTCTTTATAACTCTCTCCACCCTCTGGAGTATTCTCCTTCCCATGTATTCCCTCAACATTACCCCTGTGGTTTCTCCCAGCAAGAAATCCTTGGGGTATTAATTAATCTTCTCTATCCAAGTCCTTAATTTTGTCCACTTCAACCTTAAACCCTAGACATGTGTTGTGTGCACACACGTACACCAAACACACAGACACACATGGATACACAACGCGCGCACACACACACACACACACACACACACACACACACACACACGGGTCTCTCCTCTTCTTGCCTTGAGCCTGGTATCACAAGAGCCAGTTTCCTAGTACTTGGTGTCCCCCACACAGGGTGTGCTGTGAGATTGTCTTGTTAGAGAGGTGGCCTCATGGTAACTTCAACAGAACAGAAAATCATAGGGGACTTTGAATTAGAAAAGGGCTCTTTGACAGAGAAAGAGTTGTCAATGGAAAAGTGAGTGAAATGATAGAGGTAATGTAAAATAGTACAACATATGTGAAAGAAATAAAGCAATAATTATGATTTAAAGAGTATTTTCTCTTCACTCACCACTACTTTGCATGTGTCACATGTACTATCTTGATTAATTCTGGTTACCACACTGTGATGTCAATGTTGTCATCTTCAGTTTAGTGATGATGACCCTGAAGAGAAGAGACATGAGGTCTCATATGCTCTCTTTTATGGAAACTCTGAGGTGGGGTCTGGGAAGCAGAGATCTGACTTCCTTTGATTAATCTGTTCTCCTTCTGTGGGTTTATCCAGCTTTGGGGCAGTTCTGTCTGGATTTGTAAGGCATAGTCACAAAGCAGAGCACCTCTGCACTGTTGGGGAGGTGAGTCGTCTCCCACTCCTCCCTGAAACCTGTGTTGGTCACAGAAGAGATGGGTACATGATGTAAGCAAAATATGACACTTGGTCTGTTCAGAGCAGCATCACAACCAATATACAAACAGGTCTGTGGAACGTAGCCTGTACAGTCAGAGATGAGACGCCTCACGTGGGCTTTCGGCCAGGGTGCCATTTTTGAAGTTTAACTTCTCAGGGCCCCAGTTTCCTGCCTATGGTGGGGATAAGGAAAGAATAAAGGAAAAGGTAACACAGAGAAGACATTGGTAGGGATTCTTGCGAGAGTTCCCACACAACCCCCCCAGCAACCCTTTGCTTGCACCAGGGCCAACAGAAGTGGGTGAGGAAGGGAAGAGAGTCACCTCCCTTCCACCTGTCCCAGCAACAGACATGAATTCTGGTGACCTGGGCTGTATAGTTTTCAAGGTCTTCTTGTAACTCCCTCCACCCCCAATTCAAGGATTTCTCGAGAAGGAAAAAAGCATAAGAAGGGTAAGAAGAGCAATTTGTCCCCTTTGCAGGGTGTGTATGTGTTATAATTATTTTCCTTTCCTGTATTCTGAGTGACCCAACAGCATTCCCTAATAGCAACTGCACTTTTATATGGATTGAGAACCAAATGTTGAAAACACCACCACCACAACAAAAAGGAATCTTATTGCACTTTCCAATATCTGACCTGCCAAGAACCAGAAGCTTCAGGGAAGCTAAATCAATTACTTAAGAAGTTTCCATTTTTTCAGCTTTTCTCAAGAAAAGTTGGACAGAGACTCCAACCTACCATTCAGAGAGAGAGAGAGAGAGAGAGAGAGAGAGAGAGAGAGAGAGAGAAAAGAAACAAATGCACACAGAGCAGTGAACTGATAACTAAAGCCTTTCCACTGTGTACGTGGTGGATGAAGGGCTTGCCTAGAGATTTGCCAAGAACACTGAAGTTGACTCCAGAAAGTTTCCAGGGATTGCAATTGAAATAGCCCTCTTAATTAGTGACCTTTCCAAGGTTAGTTAAGAAATTTGTACTCCTATCAGTAAACTCAATTTTTGGAACTCAACATTTTGAAGCAAAAAATGTTGAGGATGTGGACTTGACTGTCTTGTTTCTAGAATTTTATTGAATAGTATGTGTTATACCACTTTTAAAAAGTTTCATTCAGCTTAATACAATTCACCTAATGCCTGTTGAATGACCAAGTATGCCTGGTTTGTGAAAGTCTGGTGTGAGAATTCAGAGATTCAGCATGAAGTCAGGAGCTCACAGTGTACAGGGGAAGATGGCAAGCAAACAAAATCGATGGACGTTCATACTCCGTGCTTCAAGGAACGAAGTGTCTGTGTGGGGGGAAATGATTCTGCTTCAGAGGGTCAGGACAGACCAGAGAAGAATGATGAAGATAAATGCCCTTGGTCGGCAAGGTAAAAAGGCAACACAGACTGAAGGGACTTCCTTTGTCTTCCAAATTTTACATACTTTACCCTAGTACATGTATACCCATACAGTCTTGAATAATTAGCCTTTCCATTTTACAAGTGTGGCAACTGAGACAAGGAGACACAATGTCATTTGTGCAAAGTCAAAACACTAAACCATGGTGATTAATATAGCAAACTTGATGTGCATATGGGAGTAGGTTAGCTAGAAATAAGGCTCTTCGATATGATGACAGTTTGGAGAAAGATTTGAGAGCACATGCAGATTGGCGACAGAGGTTCCTGGATGAGAGGTCCAGTAGCCCTGCTAGGAAAATAGATGGCTTGCACAGTAAGTGGTGTTTTAAAGCATAACAGAACAAACATGAACTCAACTGCTATTCATCTTATTTGAATCTCAGGAGGTCCCCTGGTTATACTACAGAGACAGAGATATCATTTCAGGGACTCTTGTCATCTTAGCAATAGGAAGAGGTCCAGAACAAAATGCACACTAGCCTTGGCCTGTGTGGATTGAGTACTTCAGGCCTCTACTAGCTAAAGGAATAGATTGAGTTAGCCTAGCAGGCAGCTAGTAGTAAAAAGGAAAGCCACTGATATGAGAGGTAGGAGCACTGCCCTGTGACAAGTGCCTGCATCACCGCCTGTTAGCTGGTCTATGGGACAGAGAGGGTGGGGGTCCAGCCATCCAGTGCTGAGAGGGTTTGGAGGGAGCAGCTGGAGCCACCAGCCAAGAGCCGAGCCATGCTGTTTGAATTCTCAGCTCTTGCTGAGGTTGGGCCTCATTAAGTGATGCCTCTCAGCACCTCTAGACAGAGGGCCAGACAACAAGTAATGTTTGTCTTCCATTGGCAGAGCCACTCTATTTGAGGTCACTCAGTCTCCACAAGAAGGCCAGAAGAAAGGCAGATGAAAGGAGGGAGGAAAGACAAGAAGCAAAGGATAGACATGTGGAAGAATGTGGCTACTGCTTTTTGTACCACTGTTTAAGCTCCAGACACAGTAGCCAAGAGCTCATGTTAAATGGTAAGTAAATGAAAAGGCCAGCATGTCCAGGGACCCAGTTACCCTCAGCCTGGTACACAGGAAGAACCAATTAATCCTCATTAGCTTGGCTTCAGTGGGGCCACATGTGAGCAGCTTTGGCTGCTCTAGCTCCAATTCGGGTTGTGTTCCTGGTCCAAACACCCCACTGTGAACCTTGTTTTCTCCAGGCTCAGGCTCGGCCTTAAACACTTGCTGCTTTGACCCAAGAAAATAGAGACTGTGGCCCAGGGGTAAGAACTCTTCTTTTTAAATATCTTAATTTCCTATAAAATAAGAATTCTCATGACCACACAGATATTCCATGAATCATGACACACTACACCCCATTTCTCTTGCACATACTAACTACATACACAGTCTTCTAGGTTCAAATGATCTAATTCTATATGTCTATATAGCCTAATTAAAATGCTTTAAGCATGATGAGTATTATAATTAAATTGCTTATGTATCTGTGTTCTATTGGTTTAAGAACCCATTATAATAAGTATGCAATTGTTAAGCTAAGCAGACAATTTGATGCTAACATTCTGTCACTGTAAGGTACAAGGACGCATTGATAGGTTCAATGTTCCGTGGGGATGGAAACTTTGTCTTTTGACAGTTTCATCCTTCTATTTTAGTATTAGTTCCCCTCCCTCATCTCAAGTTTTTTTGTTTCTTGTTTAAAGTATCTCATCTCAAGTTTTTTTTCCCCATATTCCTTATCCACTCATCCTGCTCCCCAGGCCCTATTCCAGTTTTGTCTTCCTCAAAACCTTATTCTCAGGTGGGAACCAGTTGATTCACACAGAGCCACCTCAGGTCCTTCATAGCTCAGTATTTCTTCAAGTCTGATCCAGACACCACCTGCCACTGACACATGTGGGTAAATGTTAACAAGTCAAATTCTTGGGCTCCACCAACTGAATTACAATTACTAGGAGTGGGAAACTGAAATAAAGTTTTAAAGTACATTTCAGAACCCAAACAGAACTGTTAGCATACATTCCTAATTTATAATGTGATGGATCAAGAATGTAAATCAAGATGGTATTGAAAATCCTCAGATACTGAATAAAAATGTGTAAAAATTAAAGTAAAAGATCATCTAGAAATCTACTTTTTTAAAATTTCTCAGCAAGAAAAGATAAATGTAGAGAAGAGAGAGTAAGAGTGCAGGGAAATTTTTAAAAATATGTATTTATTGGTCACTTCCTATTATGTAATTGTAATTACATAATATTTCTCAGCCTTTATGTTACCACTCCTCCAGGAGATGAGTAAGTCAGAGTTCAGAGAGATTAAATGAACTCCTAAAGGACAAAAGCACACACTCCCACTTCACCAGTCCACCTTCCCAATGAGAAACCTTTAAAAGGAAAACGCTGTGTTGTGTACTCTCTAGGAAAGAAAACCAAGTAGAAGCAGAAGACCTGGAATCAATATGAAAATCTTAATAATAGAAAGACAGTTCACACATACCGTTTGTCCAAAAACCTGCACACAAATGTTTATAGCAGCTATATTCATGATTGCCCAAAATTGGTAGCAACAGAGATGTTTCTTACTAGGCATGGAATAAACTTAAATACCTACTACTAAGTGAAAGAAGACCATCTGAAAGGTTACATTGTATATGATTCTAACCATGTGACATTCTGGAAAAGGCAAAACTATAGAAACAGTAAGAAGATCCATGGTGGCTAAGGGTTGGGAAAGGGGTTGAATAGGTGAATCACAAGGGATTTTTAGGGCACTGAAACTATTCTATCTGATAGATTAATGATGGGTATGACATTATGAATTTCTCAAGACCCATAGAATGCACAACATCGAGTGAACCCTGATGTAATCTATGGATTTTAGTTCATAACTAGAGGCCCAGTGCACGAAATTCCTGCACTCAGGGGGTCCCTCAGCCTGGCCTGCACCCTCTCACAGTCCGGGAGCCCTCAGGGGATGTCTGATTGCTGGCTTAGGCCCGCTCCAGGGCCTAAGCCATCAGTCCGACATCCTTAGCACTGCTGCGGAGGCAGGAAAGGCTCTCTCCATCACTGCTGTGCTTGCCAGCCATAAACTGGGCTTCTGGCTGAGTGGTGCTCTCCCTGTGGCAGCGCACTGACCACCAGGGGCAGCTCCTGTGTTGAGCATCTGCCCCCTGGTGGTCAGTGTGCGTCATAGTGACCAGTCGCTCTACCGTTCTGTCGATTTGCATATTAGCCTTTTATTATATAGGATAGTCTATCAATGACCTAGCCAGGTGGCTAAGTTGGTTGGAGGGTTGTCCCATGCACCAAAGGATTGCAGGGCACATACTTAGGTTGTGTATTTGATCCCTGGTTGGGATGAGAATGGGAGGCAACCAATCGATGTCTCTCTCTCACATCAATGTTTCTCTCTCTCTCTCTCTAAACACCAATTAAAAAACATAAAAAAAATAAAAAATAATAGTCTATCAATATTAATTCATCAGTCATAACAAGCATACCACACTAATGCAACATGTTAATAATAGGAGAAACTGGGAGCGGAGGAGAGAGCTCTGTCACTTTGGTACACTTTTTCTAAAAACCTCAAACTGCTATGAAAAAATAAAGTTTATTTTTCAAAAGTCTCTGGCATGAGTTTTTCTGCAAAGGAAGACCGAGGAGTTTCAGATGCTCACAGTGGACCTGGTAGAGGCAGGAGCTTCATAGGATGGAGAGGACTTTTTCGTGGAGATTCATTTATTCATTCATGACCTTGGCCCTGGACACACAGGTCAGAGAGTATGGCCTATCACTGCTTATTCAAGATGTTCCATAAGTTACGTGCAAAATCTGGAGAAAGGCTCTCCTCTCTGCTCTGGGGGTGAGCTGACTAATACATGACTGGGAATTTTCCAGGAGACATGATTCTGTATAGCTGCAGCCCCATAGTCTGTGCAAACAAGTAGCACTGGCCTCATAAATTGTAACATTTACAGTGAGGTGACTCATGCTCACTCACGTTAGAGAGTCTTCAAGTGACTAAGCTTTCAGGCCATAACATGGTATGTAGGCTGGTTGGCTGAAAAGTCTTCTTGAGGGCTCCCCCAATACTGGGGACTCTAGAGGAGGAGGGCAAGAGGAAAGGCTGACTGAGCTTGGCTGCAAACCTTCAGAAATGCTAAACCTTTGATCTGTTGTCTAAAAGGCATGCCAAAAATGTGATTTGTGGTACCACTTTAATCTCTAAACATAGCTCTTCTGTGGAGACATTAAAAATTATACTAGCTAACATGACCGAAGGCTGAACATTTAATACTTCAACAAACCCACGAGGGAGGTATGACTGAGAGCCCGATCTTACAGGTGGGAGACCTGAGCTTCCAGCGGTGAAGGGACAAGCCGAAAGTACCCAGCCGGAACAGCTGGGCTTGCCCATCTCCAAAGCTGGAGAGCTGAATCATTTAGGTACATTGCTTTCCACATTAGTAACTCAGGACTTCCAGTGGTTCCTTCAGTCCTCTCTGGGAGCATTCAGTGGTCAACAGAAACAGTCCGTCCCAATGTTTTTTTTTTTTCTTGAGGTATTAGACCTACTCTGCCCTCTTCATTCTATGCTAGTTTTCTCAACATATCCAGGGTCTCAGTCTCAGAATGGAAACATCCCTTCTTCCTCTTGGCTTTTAGGTCTATTGTCATAAAACAGGTTCCCCCTGCACTGAATCTAGGCACAGGAGACTGGGTCCAGAAACCAGAAGCCCCACCTGACTATCTAGAAGCCCATCCTTATCACCCACTGAGGGCTTCCTGAGTGCCAGGTACTGCATTCAGCATTTTTTACCTAATCCCATCCTTGTGAAGAAGATACCAATATCACCCTCATTTCACAGATGAGGAAAGTGGGACTTAGAGAGTGTAACTGACTTGCATAGAGGCAGAAGGCACGGCAGCCCTGAGATGCCAGCTGCACTGCTTCGGACCCTTCAGGCCTCAGCATGTTGTGATAATGTGGTGGCTGCTCAGCTTAAGCAGACCAAAGAGGAATTTGGGTTTTTCATATCACAGACTCGTTGTGGTTTTTAGATGACATTTAAAAACCAAGTATGTTTCTGTTATGTCTATTTTATCCTAATGTTTTCCCAGTAGGAGCTTGAGACTTTTCCACTGGAAATGACTGGTTTATATTCCCCAGGAGCCGAGTGGAATGCCATGAACGAGAATGTCATTGTTCTGAATACCTTTGATATCTCACAACCACAGATCGTAGTATGTACAAAATAGATACACAAACTTCCTGTATATTTGTTCCTTCCATTCCAGACATGCTTCTTACACCACAAAAGGTTATGTATATCTAGGAATTAATGAAGCTTTCAAAAGGAAACTTTCCCCTCACCCCAAAAGAATACACGCTTCAAACTTATTTGCAACATGGAAAGCTTATCATTTTCCTGATTATGGACACCGCAGAGCCCTGGGAGGTAGGAGCAGCCCTTAAGGCCCAGGCAGAAGGCCTGAACCTCTTTTGCCAGAATTGCTTCAGCTTCTAAAAGTAAATGTATGAATGAACAATCTCTATTTGGGTTCTAGAAATAATATTAATTTTTTAAAACACTTTAAGCATGAAAAAAAATCTAAGAATTATATAATCAACATCTATACTAGTAAAAGCTTACATGAGGCAGGTGTCTTTGATATGGATAGTGTATGAAAGACATCCAGTGAAGATGATAGAGTAGGTAAATACTGTGCCTGTCTCCTCCCATGACCACAGAAAAATTACAACTAAACTAGGGAACAACCATCATTGAGAACTGCCTGAAGACTAGCTGAACAGAAATCCTGTAACTAGGGATATACAGAAGAAGCCAAGTGGAGACTGGTAGGAGGGGCAGAGATGTGGAATAGACAGGCCCTGCACCTACATGTGGCAGTCAAGAAACGGAAAAAGAAGTATCTCAGCTGCCCAGGGTTCTAATGCTAAGAAGAGAAGTCCTCATAACTTCTGTTTGTAAAAACCAACCAGGATTGTGGATGAGTGAGTCAGAAGGCTGATGGAGACCCAGGCGTTCCTCTTGAAGGGTCCACACACAGACTTGCTCAGGGATTGACTCACTATTTCTGAGCCTAGCCATTCAAAAAGCACCAGTGACACATGGGGAGGAACTGAATTGTATGGCTTCAGGGCAAGAGGTGGAGGGAAAGCATTCTCTCCACCTCTTGCCCTGAACTGCTGATAGGTGCCATTGTTCCTTTGTTGAGGCCTCCCTCCCCTAACCCAGGCTGCAGGCACAGGAGGAACAAAGTCTCCATCAAACTGGTAAACACCCTTCACCCCATCCTGGTCAATGCCCTGAGATCATGACTGATGCAGCTTGCAGGCCCACTGAAGCCATTTCCAGGGCCTATTTCAGCTTGCTCTGTGGACATTTGTAAAATCTCTCAAAAGGTTCACAAACCCCAAACAAGCAGTGTTTGGCCTCCTTGTGCCCTATACCTCCTGCTAAGAGGACCCAAGCCCAGTTCTAGGACACCTGGCTTTGATTCACAGCGTAGCCTTGCCTAAGTGTCTCCAAGTCCAGCATACTAAGTGGCTACAATCTGCAGATCACTTTGTAGCTTTGGGCCAGACACAGGCAGGTTGAACTTGGCCAGCTCCAGAGCCCAACCTTGGCCAGCTCCAGAGCTCTTCACAAGAGGTCCCAGAAAAAACACATCTGGTGGCCAGGTTCAGACCACACCAGAGCACCACCCAACCACCACCACAAACAACACACCCAAAGGGCAGACTCAGCAGGAACAAGAGCCCTGCTAAAGCAACTTCTGCTTTATAGGATCAGCACCTGCATAACAGCTCCTCCACTGTAGTCACAGCCATTCCTCACAGCCCATCAGCCAGAGAGATAATCCCTGTCATTGATATGCCAAAACCAATCAAGGCTGAATTACCACAGAAGGGCACATACAACCCACACTAGAGACACACCTGAAGCAACCACCTCAGGTGACCAGGGAGACTGCCCCCCTGGGCCTCATAGGATACCTACTATATAGGGTCACTCTACCAAGACTGGGAGACATAGCAGATCTACCTAATATATAGAAACAAATGCAGAGAGTAAAACATAATGAGGATACAATGAGACATGTACCAAATGAAAGAACAGGAAAACATTTCAGAAAAAGAACTAAACACAATGGAGATGAACAATCTACCAGATACAGTTCAAAACACTGGATATAAAAATGCTCAATGAACTTAAGGGAAGAGTAGATGAGCACAGTGACAACTTAACAAAGGGAGAGAAAACATAAAAACAGAGATAGAAAACAAACAAACAAAAAGAACCAGTCAGAAATGAAGAATATAATAATTGAAATGAAGAATACAGAGGGAATCAATAGATTAGATGGAGCAAGGATTGAATCAACAGTTTAGAAGACAAAGTGTGGAAAAAATCCAATCAGAACTGCAAAAAAGTTTTTGTTTTGTTTTTTCCAAAAATGAGGATGGTTTAAGGGGCCTCTGAGACAACATCAAGCATACTAACTTTTGCATAATAGGGGGACGAGAAGGAGAAGAGAGAGAGCAAGAATTGAAAACTTATGTGAAGAAATAATGACAGAAAACTTCCCTAACCTGGCAAAGGAAATTAGACATACAAGTACAGAAAGTGCAGAGAATCCCAAAAAAGATGAACCCAATGAGGTCCACACCAAGATGCATCATAGTTAAAGAGAAAATCTTAAAAGCAGCCAGAAAAAAAAGTTAGTTACATACAAGGGAGCTCCTATAAAACTGTCAGCTGATTTCTTAACAGGTGACAAGAAATTGGCATGAAATACTCAGTGATGAAAAGCAAGGACCTACAACCAAGATTACCCAGCAAAGCTATCAGATAGAATAGTTAGATAAATTATAACAACTGAACCATTTAAAAAGCCTATCTAAGGAGAAAAAAATAAAGGACATGTCTCTTTTCTGTGTGAGTCCCTTTTTATCTTTTTGTTTTTTAAGGTACCCAAGGATTTCCTGTCCAACACCAGATTCATTGAATTTCTAAGTTGAGATTCTATACTAGCTTGTGGTACAACTTCATCACTCTGTGTATCTGGCTGGTTAGAGACTTGTTTCTCTTTCTACTCTTTTCCAAGTCCCAAGACTCTTTCTATGGGATCTTTTCACAGAGTGGGTAACCCTTCTGGGATTCAATGTCAGTTCAGTTTAAGCACCCATGCCTCATGAGGCCAAAGTCCACATTTCCTATCAATGTGTGAGCACTAATACTTCAGCCCATCAATTGTAGGACACCTATCTAAGTCTAAATTAACACATGACCACATCAAGCCGCTGCTAAGTTAGCTCTGAGCTAGCAAGGAGTTCACTCTTTATTTCTGGCAATTGGGGATTCCCTATATTTATTTTTCCCCTCAGATATGTTTCATAAACTGTATCATTATAATAACATCCATTATTTTTATATTGCATTAAGAGGCTCAGTGCTCCAAGGTGCTAGAGCTATTTAATGTTTTATTTTCTCTATAAAATATTTTTATTAAGGAGAAAAAGCACCAATCTATAATTGGATTTATGGAAGTTTATTAAAATATTGAATTTATTTAATGAAGAAAACCTGGAAATACATATGTGAATGCGTTAGAATGGCATCTACATTCCAAGTAAGAAAAATATTCTCCATTATATCAGTCATTATTTACCTTTTGTGTCTTAGTCCGTGCCCACGTTGTTTTAAATCTGTGTTTTGATAATTAAACTTTTTAAAATTGTCATATGGAACTGCATTTTTGCTAAACTATTTACTTCTCATTCCTTGTTTCCAGGTTTAGTTTAATATTATCTTTCACTTCAGCTACCATACTTCATAGAAAATGTGTTCTCTTGTGGAGCCAAAGAAATGTAAAACAAAAATGACATACACACACATGTCCCAAAAGTATCCATCTGTTCATTCACCCTTCTGGAATTTAGAAATTTTTTATATACTAGTATGGAGATTTCCCTTTTTAGGATCATGTATTTGATATTTTGTGGGACCTGGTAAATCCATAACATAGCCTGAGATAAGTTGAAGGAGTAAAATAACATTTGTTATTTACAATTCATTCAATCCCCTTGACAATTGAGTGTTATTTTTCACTCTAAAAGAAATAGTAAAATGAAAATTAAGTGCAGGGAGTTGGCAAAACAGGACCTTTTTGTTGGTGATATTGAACACAGGGAACATGACAAGTGATAGCTAGTTAGGAATTATATTTCATAGGAAGATACTGCATAGCCAAATATAGACAGAGGAAATCACTGCTCATTGAAATCCTGTTTTGAAATATTTCTTAAGATATTTTTAAAAATGTGTTTGATTCCCCTATAGCCAAAGCCCCGGAAAACCCATCGCAGTTCAACTCCCCTCAGGACCAGAGCTGCCACCATGAACACCCCCTCAAGTAGAAGCTGTATTTACTGAGTTATTCCTAATTACAGCTTTAGCTAAGGTTGTGAGGTCAGGAGAAGCAGTCACAGCCTTCTCAAAAGGAAAACCTGAGGTTTAATTTGAGCTGCTGATAAAAAATTGATCTGCCGAATTTGTTTTCCCAACCCAAGCATAGGCAATCTACTAAGAAATACAAATAATGGTGCATTTTTTGTTCTATCTTGTAGTCATAAAAACTGTACAAACAATGTAAAGGCAGCTGCTAATTATGAACAGGTTTAATTTCCAAAAGGCATTCGTAAGTACAGGAACAAGAGTGAGGTGAAGCACCACCTCCAGCACTGGGAAGTAACTGTGTCCTTCGAGAGTTACATTATAAATCAGTCACCAGGGATAAGGGTCAGAAGAGCAAAGTCACTTGAAGGTGGCAGAACTTGTAGGTTCTAATGCACCTCTAATGGCAAGCTCATGACTAGATGACTTATTGATGTAATAGATGATATATTGGTGTACATTTGGCAATTCATCACTAAAGTTTTGTTTTTTAATCCTCACCAGAGGATATTTTTTCCCCATTGATTTTTAGAGAGAGGGGAAGAGAGAGGGAAAGACGAAAAGATGAAGAGGGAAAGATGTGAGAGAAACATGTTGATTGGTTGCCTCCTGCACGCACCCTGACCAGGGCCCAGGCCAGGGAAAAGCCTGCAACCAAGGTACATGACCTTGACTGGACTCAAACCTGGGACCCTTTGGTTCACAGATTGACGTTCTATCCACTGAGCCAAACCAGGTAGGGCCATTGCTAAAGTTGTAATCATGAACAGCTTTTCATGATTTTGATAATCTTGATCCAGCAACCTCACAGTTGTCCTAAATAAATACTTAAATATATATGAAATAATAATATCGGTGTTTTTATAGAGAGAAAAAAAAGTTCAATGATATTGGTTAAAGAATTGTTAATAAATGTTAACAATTATTTTTAATTGTTAATAATTGAAAAATAATGTTACAGAATAGTCAAAACAACACAGGGAAATTCATCAGTGAGGACCTTTATTTTTATCTTTCACTGCTTCTTCAGACTTTATTAGATAGGGGGACTTCCTCTAGCTGGAAGTTTTGTTTTGTTTTGTTCCATTTTTACTAGTACAACCATTCTTAGCATGTAATTCTCAAAATTTAAAACCTGGCTTTAAGATATAACTTCTCTCTTTATCTCACTTGGGCCCTCTGCGGTCTCAAGGCCTAAAAGAGTGGGTGGGTCTTCATTCTTCATTCCCTACTCTGTTTCCTCGCCTTTCTCCCACTTTCCTACTTTTTGAACTGTGGTTTCTGACCTTTTCCGGTTTCCAGTGGGGCAGGGGAGAGGTAAGGGAGCAGAAAACTTTATAACTGGTTCTATAATAGAGGTGCCATGTTCTTGGGGCCTGCCTAGAAGTCAAGACTCTTCTTGGTATGTCTTTTGCTTGCCTTTCTGGAGACCCACTGGACACATGTGATTGCATTTCCCATGACTTTGTCATGTGTTCCTTCCAATTATTCACTCTCTTCACAGCAGCCCATCACACAGAGGCTCTCTGAGTTCCAAGGCCACCCAGGAAATCCTCATGGGCTGTACTAAAGATGGTCTGACCAGCTTTCTCTGACAGTGGGGCCACATCTGTTCCATAAGAGACATAACCTTCCTTGTCCCTAAAGGCTGATAGGCCGAGTCTGGTGCATCTGGCCCATCTCAGCTTTTAAGTTTTCTAAGCAGAAATAAGACATCAATCTACTGTGTCTCCCCCACTGAGGAGAACACTTATCAAATCAATTCTGAGTGGTCCCTGAAGCTTTGCTCTTTTAACAAGAACTTGATGTGAAGTGGAAAAGCATCTTACTCCCCATCTCTTTCTGTTTGGAATGGGTATTCTTGTAGCCCACAAACTGCTCTATTCAATGACATCTCTCTAAAACTTTTCCTTATCTCCATTCTTGTTCCTTTTATATCCTCGATGTGAGGGAGGGCCATAAGAACTACAAAACCAATTTTTTAACATCTCCTTTGAGATTCCTATCATGTGAAATGTCTTGTTTTCAAATCCTTTTGTCTTTGCTATGTATTGCATAATGAGATCTCAGTAGAAACTTTGTACCGTATATGGGGATGTGACCAAACCTTATCCAACAATTCCAACCCCTTTGATAATGACAATTTCAAAACTTTGGGGGAGACCTTGCGTATAGAAAGAAAAAAATTCTTTAAGTTAAATTTGTGGGCAAAATTGATATGGTAATTAACCTGGTTAATAATAACAGGAAAGAAGCAAAGGGAAGGCCAAATATAATAGGCATGCCATTTGTGCAACCTTGCCAGGAAGCTGAAGTTCAACACTCCTTAGGGGACCACCACTCTATTTCCCTGCAGATGGCTGGGGGAAGGGACTGGACATGGGAAGAATAGACACATGCCCAGGGAAGGTACCTTTTTGTCAGTCACAGCTGGGAACACGTCATTGGCCAGAGTAAGCATGGCCACTGCAAGTGTGGGCATATTTGAAATATTTTATCCCCTAAACAAAGGAGCTAAACTCTCTTGGATCCTGGCTCCCTATTAGTTAACTCCTGGCTTGAGGGGCTCTCACCTCCTGCATTTGCCCGCATGGATCATGGCCATGTGGATCCCACACACAATGGACTAGCCTGATTCCGTACTGGGCCCAACTGCAAGATGGAAAGAAAACTGCACTCTGATTCTGCTTTTAGCTCTACTGAATCCCCAACTGCACTTCTTCCAGGACTAGATTAAGGAAAATGGGACTTTGGAAACCCCGAGTTATAATTCCATGCACATATAAATCACTCATCCTCCCGTGTGAGTCTCAGAAAATTCTTTTTCTCGAGATATCCTAAGGACCCCACACCCAGGACTCAGTGGGAAAAGGGATATTGCATTTTCACTGATAACACAGTCATTTGACAGCTAAATTACTTCATTAGAAAAAAAAAAGTAAAGAATATGATTTCTGCTTGTGAGAAGTTGAAAGCAAAAACAGAACAGGAAGAGGGGAGAAAATGCATGGTTGAGTAACATGGCTTAAAGACCAAAGGATTCTCAGAAAAAGGATATCTAACATCCAAGTGTAATGGTCTTCACATCCTGAAGTGAATTGTGCTATGCATTGAAAATCCTTGTATGGATGATTTGTTGTTGCTATCAAATCAAGGAAAGCATTTTATTTCCACACTTGGGTCTCCGGCCAAAGCGAAATAAAGGAACAGCTGTGAGTGGAAAAGTGGAGAATGGAATTCAGAAGAAGCAGGAAGTTGAAATCACAGGTGATCATTAGAATGTGAGATTCTGGGAAGTTGCCAAAATCTGGAGGAGAAGAATGAAATGAAGGACCAAGCCATCTTATATAGATAATAAGGAGCAGAGTGACCCAGTTGACACCTGGCTTACTAGTATATATGTATTTGTACTTATTAAAATGTCTGGAAGATGTTAACCATGGTTATTTCTAGATGGTGGAATTACAAGATAGCATTACTTACTTCTTCATTTTCTTGTATGTTTTCATAATTGGAAAAAGAAAATTTGAGTTTAAAGGAAAAACAAAAGAAAAAATATGAATAAGAATGAGATGAGTCAGGGAGACAGGAATTCATGGGTTTTGCCTTGGCAAGTCCATCCAAGATAAAATGTGCTGTCCAGTTGGCTGTTACATTTTTAAATAAAACAACATTTTTTCTATTTTAAAAAATATGCACATCAGATTAGTTAGCATGTGTACACCCTACTTGTACTTACCAAACAAAATAAATAATAAATTTCAAAATTGTATTTCCCTGCATATCTAAGAAAGAGCAAAAATTAAACTCTAGTGATTTCAATAAGGAAAATGCTCCCTTCTGAGGCCTTTGGGTACCAAACACCTTTCCCAGGATACATCTTTGTGGATGTTTGTAACATGAGATAATTTTGTCCACTAGAAACAACATTAGACATAGTGGTGGCGCTTGTTCTCCTGTCCTAGCCTGATAACTGCCTCTGATTTTCACAGAATCTTCCTCCATGTCACAGTGTCTAATGTTTCTCAAACGATATGGTGACAGCAGTAGAGGGTGTCTGCATAGGGGGCGGGTCTTCCAATGGTAGGTAGCAGCTAGTAGCAGAAGCTGTAGGTGCAAATGGTCCAAGTTATTTGCAAAGCAGATGCTGCTTATAAATGAGAGTGATTCCTAGATAACCACACTTGGAGAGATAAGGAGATATTGCCTTATGTATGAAAAGTCCTTACTCTGCTTTGATCAGAAACATAGGCTTAAGAAGGGATGTGCCAGTGCCCTAATTCCTCCTGGAAAAATATTTAGGTTAGGTCAGGAAAGTGGGATTAAAAAGCAAACAAAAATCAGCCTAACAAATGGGAATAAAAAGAGGGGGGATGGGAAGAAAATAATGGAGAGCAGTCACCATTTCAGTCTAATAAAAAACATGGATTGACAGAGATAACATCTAAATGATATGGAGGTAAAAGGTTGGGCTCTGGAAGCCTGAATTTGAATCATGGCATGGCCACTTACTAACCAAGAACAAGTTTCTTGACCACTCTCACTTACAAAATGGGGATTGTCGAAGAGCCTGTCTCATGGGTTATTGTTAACAAGAGATAAGCTAATGCATGTTAAGTGCTCACCACAGTGCTCAGCATGTAGTAAATGATCAATAAATGTCAGCGCTAAGGACTGGTATTAAGGCATGTGGCTGTGCTGTCATAAATCCCTAACTGCACCCATCCTCCTTATCCCATGTCCTAATTTGCTTTCCTTCCTGGGCCCTCATTTATTGACCACCAGGAACCAATCTCACTGATTCTTGTCCAAGATTGGAGTTCTTGATTTAATGGAAGTCATTGGGTTTAGTTTGTTTAATCAATACTGGAGCTCCCAGGTCACCCAGATATTTTGCACTGCTCTCCAAAAGCCAGGAGCAGAGATTATCATACAGGCTAAGTTTGTCATTAAATCCATCTACCAAACTCCCCAAACAGGCATTTGTATTAATCCATTTTTATAAAATGTGTAAACCAAGGCTCAGAGAGAATAACTTACCCAAACACGGGTACAAAAGAGGACCTGAACTTTTTTTTTTTTTTTAATTTCAAGGTGAATGCCTGTTTTTTAAAAATAAGAGCAGAAAAGAAAGGATCTTTCTTCTTTTCTCTTCTCTATGAATGTGTGAAAGAAACAAAAAAGTACTTAACTTGGCACTTTTGAGTAACATTATCTAAAATGCATTTGAAGAATCACTAGTTCCACAGCAATTAATGGATAATAGGCAAAAAGGTAAACATAAAAAGTGAAAACAAAACAAAACAAAAGCTCCAGGCTAACAAAGTTTAGATAATGTTGGATTAAACCAAATGAGATCAATATGTGTTCTAGGGGAGACTCTTCTCCATGCCTATGTCCGATTCCAGAATTATGAAGTGCTGTCTTTTACAAAGTAATCTGAGAGAGTTTTTAAATGGGAATTTTTTTAATGAGTAATCTTTCTGGGTTATTATTCCTCTAAAGTTCTACTATATTATCATTCAGTGAAACTTTCAAATATATTTCAGAGACTCTGTGCAAAATATTTTGGGATGACATGGAAAAGGAGCAAATGTAATAAAAATAAGTTTTTGTTTAAGTTAATGATGTTAATAATAAAGTTTGTGATGTGAAAAGTCTAAAAGTAGTGATCCCAGTGAAAACTGGGTGATAAGCTTATTGGAGTGTGTGTGTGTGTGTGTGTGTGCACACGCATGTGCACGTATCTAAGGACACATGTAGGTTTTAACACAGGGGCACAATGGCTTTTAATTTTTGCATTATTTATCATCTTGTTTTGTTCCGTGTTATTAGAGGAGCATGAAACATGCTGTTTAAAAGGTAATACAAGGATTGTGCTTGAGAAATAATCACTTGAGATGAGGAAAGGTAACGGGAACAGATGTAAGGGTGAAAATGAGTGTAAAGGGAAGATAATTTATCAGTAGAAAAGGTGCTTTTCTCGTGACTATGGTGGGGAAACAAAATTTATAGGGTTTCTTGCACTCATTTCTATGTCTTTTGTTAATTTTAAACAAACTTTTTATTTTAAAACATTTTTTTTATTTATAGAAAAGTTATGAAGGTAATACAGAGAGTTCCCATGTACCCCAGTCCCTGTTTCTACTATTATTGGCATCTTGCACTAGTATAGTACATTTATCACAATGAAAAAAAATTGATACAATATTATTAATCAGACTCCGTATTATATTCAAATGTCCTTACTCTGTACTTAATGCCCTTTTTCTGTTCCAGGAGCCCATCCATGTACCACATTACATTTACTTGTTACATCTCTTTGGGCTCCTCTTGGCTGTGATAATTATGGCTTTTTTTTATATAACATTGACAGCTTTGCCAAGTACTGGTCCAGCATTGTGTACAACATCCTTTAATTGGGAATTTTGTGATGTTTTTCTCATGATTCAATGGAGGTTATGAGTTTAGAGGAAGAAAACCACAGAAATAAAGTATCATTATCATCATATCATATCTTTAAAGCTGCCATCAAGATGGTGGCAAAGATCAAAATCTGTTTCTAATTTTACCTAAGTACAAAGCTGGACTGCATTTCTTAGCCTCCCTTGCACTCAATGAGGCCATGAAATTGGGTTCTGGCTAACAGAATTCTCAAGCTCTGTCCATTACAAACCACCCTTAGATTTTCCATGTTATTTTCTCATTCTTCACCTGCTAGTCTAATACAAAGACTTCAATATATGAGTTTGAGACCCTAGGAAAAGACAGAAAAGCTAGAAGGAAGGATCCTGGTTCTCTGAATAACTCTGTGGAGCTGAGCCCCAAGTGGCCTATAAGTGCACTGTGATGTGAATGAGAAATTAGCCTTTGTTATGTTAGCTACTGCCCTTTGGGGATTATAAGGAAATGAAATTAACCTTCCCTGAATAATACAGAGATGATCAGGGTGAAATTCTATGCTGGTCACAAGATTAAGTAGAATCCATTTTTTTAAATGTGTTTTTTTTTGTTTTGTTTTTATTATTGATTTTAGAGAGGGAGAGGGAGAAAGGAATAGAAACCTCAATAAAGAGACTCATAGATCGGCTGCCTCCTGCACTGCCTCCAATTGGGGATCTGGTCCACAACCCTGGCATGTGTCCTGACTGGGAATTGAACCATGATCTCCTGGTTCAGAGATCAACAGTCAACCACTAAGCCACACCATAATGGGTTTAGTAGAATCCATTTTTTAGTAAGAGTCCACTTCCCTTTGTCAATCTGGACAGAGCGTTTTCAAAAAAAGAACCAGTTTTGCCGAAACCGGTTTGGCTCAGTGGATAGAGCGTCGGCCTGTGGACTCAAGGGTCCTAGGTTCGATTCCGGTCAAGGGCATGTACCTTGGTTGCGAGCACATCCCCAGTAGGGGGTGTGCAAGAGGCAGCTGATCGATATTTCTCTCTCATTGATGTTTCTAACTCTCTATCCCTCTCTCTTCCTCTCTGTAAAAAATCAATAAAATATATATTTAAAAAAAAAAAAGAACCAGTTTTATGAGTACCTAAATCCTTCCAGGATGGAGGACCTCCCTGAAGCACCAGACTTTCAAAACCATTTGTGATCTGTTCTAAACGAACACAGAAATCCTGCTGATGAGAGATCTTTACTGAGTGTGCCCCTTCCAGCACACCCCCATGTTTACTTGCATACACACATACACACTATGTCCAATCTGGGGACATCTGTATGTTGAACTGCTGGCATTCAAGCGAGGAAGCAGGGAAGATATTTTGGCAATATGTGTTAATGGATTCTTGGGTTAAAACTGACAAGTCTAGAAATAAAGTCACTCAAAATGTGTTTTTCCACACTGTGGAGAGTTCACACAGGATCTGCCATGTCTGTGGGAGTTTATTGTCTGAAAGGCTCTACCAGGATCCTGACATCCACCATCCTGTTACCTCAATGCAGTTGAATAAAAATGGCCTTATGCTAGTGTCACTTGAAAGATGGAAAACTGAAACATCCATTTACTTCTACCTAGTTCTCCAAACCTGGGTAATATTAAGAATCACTTCGGGAGCACCTAAAAATATAGAATTTAGGGCTCTACTCTCAACGATTCTGACACACAAGGTCTGAAGTAGGGTCTGGCAATATACACTTTTAAAATGTTACAAGATATAATGATCATCCACATTATAATCACTTTCAGTAATAGTCTACACTACTTAACTGAATCAATTGCTAAATACTAGCATGTGTACACACACACACACACACACACACACACACCATCAAACCAAAGTAAAGTAAAATGACTCTATTCATTCCACTTTTAATTAATCAGTATTTTTCTGAAACAACAGACTAATTTGAACTTCACCCCTGTTTCCTTGTCCCTCTTTTCACTCCTGAGTCCTTCAATGACCATAGACTATTGGGGAGAAAAAGTCTTCTCAGTGTCAATGACTCACATCACTGTCTTCTGTCTATAATGATATCTCTCCTTTAATTAAAAAGTTTTGTCCGGAATAATACTTGTCTTTTAAAAAAAAAAAATTCACAGTTCCCAGGTAATTTCTTAGTAAGTGAATGGATTTTCACCATACAGGTTGATGCTACACATGAACACATGTGCGCTACACTTTTATTTGGTCATTCCCAATTTCTCCAACCTATTCATATAGGGTGCTGCAAATGCTGGGACACACCCCTCTTGTGTTATGTCTGCCACATTCCTCTATCAATAAATTAATCGAATGATAACAACAGAAAGGGAATTCAGAAAGTCTAGTAAAAATTTTCTTAGGGATGTTGCCATGCAATTCTCCCAAATTTCATTTTCTCTTGTTTAAAAAAACATATTGTTAGTAATCAGTTCAAACTAATTAGGACTAACATCAAGCTTGGTAGCTTTCCCTTTCAGTGGCAACCACCTCAGCCTGGCAATAGCATCCCCACATCCTCTCAGTACCTTCTCAGAAGACAAAATTGACTCACTGGTTTTCACTGCATAGATATCAAGTCACAAGGTGGGGCTAGCTGACCTGGGCTTCTTAAGAAGGTCTCTGTCTGGCATGGCAACTTTAAAGATAGTGTACTTCTTGCTTGCCAGCTCAGGGTTTCCAAGGCACAGAGAGAGAGAGAGAGAGAGAGAGAGAGAGAGAGAGAGAGAGAGAGAGAGAGAGAGGAAAAAAGAGGCTGTAAGCTCTTTATGTCTGATCTTGGAAGTCACGCAGCCTCACATCCCCAATATTTTATTCACTGAGGCAGTCACAAAGGCCTACACAAGTTTTGAGAGGGGATTTAGACCTCACCTTTTGACAGAAGAGTAGCAAAGTTTTGTAAAAGTGTGTGGGACCAAGAATGTTTTGAGAGATTAGGAAGGTAAATGAATTAGGGGAGAAATCTAAAGTTAATGTTTGTTTGTTTGTTTGTTTGTTTGTTTAAAAAAGAACAGCAACTAAAATCTGTCATGATCAAATTTTATTAAATAGCACTTAAAATTATGTCAGAATATTTGTCTTAAATCAGCTCATTATTATAGCCACATATACATACACACACATGCACACACATATCCCCAATATTTTATTACAGTTATATGCATGCATACACAACATATACACATTTATACACCTATCTACATTCTCAGCCAAAGCTTCCTTCTCAGAAGTCAGACTGACTCACAGGCCATCAGTGAGTACAACATCGAGACACAACTGTTCCTCAATGTGGACCTAGGCTGATGGGGTCAGCCAAATTGTTTTTGGTTTGTCTATGAACTTGGTTATGGATCCCAAGAGAAGGAACTGAAATCATCAAACTAATTTCACATGATGTACTAAGAAGAACACAGAACCACATGAAAGAGCTTAGTGATTAGTTTACCAAGCCATCCAGCTCTATGTAAATGACCTGTGATAAATGACTGGTCAGCCAAGGAACAGAAATTATGCATTATTTCCGTAGTTTGAAATGAAATGCCATTTGTATTTGTCATTGACTAGTAGATTGCGTGGGACAAAACTTTCTGCAATCACATAAGTGACTTAGTTAAAAATAAAATAATGATATGAGATTTTATCATAAGTTCCTTATTTGGATCATCAATGGTGACTTACAGATGGTATTAATGTGCTGGCAACCATGTAATTCACTTACACAGAAATTTTTAAAAAAATATATTTTATTAATTTTTTACAGAGAGGAAGGGAGAGGGATAGAGAGTTAGAAACATCCATCAGCTGCCTCCTGCACACCTCCTACTGGGGATATGCCTGCAACCAAGGTACATGCCCTTGACCGGAATCAAACCTAGGACCTTTCAGTCCTCAGGCTGACGCTCTATCCACTGAGCCAAATCAGTTAGGGCAATATACGGCTTCTGAATATCAAAATATTTAAACAGGTCAATCTCTTTGGGCTTTCATTTAGAATTTTTATTATAGGTTCTGAGAGTCAAAAAGCATACCTAGGGCTTTATCACAATATATTTCCAGATTTTACATTCTTCTACTCTATTTTATTTTTCTTTTAGTTTCTCTAGATATAAGATTAGTGCAATTGAATGCATAAGTGGCAGTCTACTTACCTAAACCTATGTGAATCCTAGGGCAGCCCTGACTGGAGAGAATTAAAATAATCATAAGATAAATGTGGCATTTGGATATGCCGATATTTCTTATAACTCAAGATTACTTAATACATTTACCATTGAAGGCCACAAATAGCTGCTATTTACCATTTTTTTTGAATGCTTGCTGTGTGCAGGCACCATACTGATGACTTTAGATAAAATTGCTTCTTTGATAATGACAAATGTCTATGCAGCTGGTATTATTTCCATTTTACAGGTAAAGAAATTCAGTCTCTATCCTAAAGATTGAATAATTTGACCAACATCATGAAGTGGTGGAACTGGGTGAACCCAGATCTGTCAGATACGAACCGCTGCCCCTCACCTCTGTAGTGCACTGTGCTTTAGAGAGACTAACAACCTACAAAGAAAGGCAATAAGGAGTTGGAGAAGTGACGGGAAGAAGCACCGTGGAGTGTGCACTTTTGAGCCTGGAACCCCATGAAGAGTATAAGTAAATATTTAAGAGTAGGGGAACGTTTGCTAGGACTAATGAGGGATAGTCCCCATGGCTTGGATAGAGGCTGGTTCCAGGAATATCCACACTTAAGAAACTTAGAAATTATTTTTTTTGGATGATAGACAAATGATTACAGATATAACTGTCTCGATTTGGGCCTCTTTGGTTATTGGTTGACCTATACTCAAGAATGATACAAGATTGGAATATAAGGTGAAACAAGAAAGTTACAAAATATAATTGATGAAAGGAATTGGGTGTAGTTTTGGGAAGAGATAATAGCTCCAAAGACACCTCACAAAGAAAAAGACAAGCTGATTTGGGGTTGGAACAGAGGCAATTCTCCCACCAAGGCATTCCCAGTGACTTTTACTTGTCTACACAAATGTACATCTGTGAGTCTGAGTCTTTGTGGATATATGAGGATGGGTTTGAAGCAATGTTTGAAAACTATCTAGGTTCAATTGGAGGGTGGTGGTACTACTTACACTGTTTTCTTTCCCATAGGAACTACAATTCTCTCACTTTTTACAATTCTCATTTTATCTTATCGAGTTTTCTCCAAATCCTCTAACACAGAACTTCTAAATCTTTAATGTGCTTACAAATCACTTGGAAAATAGTGTTAAAGTGCAGATTCTCCTTTAGTAAATCTGGGGTAAGGTCTACATTTTTATATTTCTAACAAGCTACCAAGGGTTGTAGTCATGGGGTTCTAAAACAATAAAATCATCCTAGCATAAGAGAATGAAGATCATTACTTTCTCCCAAGAAAACAGCATTTTTCTGTTTTCCCACTTCTGTTTTGCCACTACACCCCGTTTTCTATATATTCTAATTTGTGGCTACAGCTGAAGAAAAGACAGACAGTAGGTATCACACTGAATCTCAGGCCTGTTGGCCTCCCTCTCTTCCTAGTGCTTGCTTTCTCTGCTCTCCTCCTGTCTCTGCCTGAGCCCATCTGGATGCTGGACTTCCTTATTCTCCAGAGGGAATTCCACTGAAGCAGCTGCTTCCTCCTCATGAGTATCACCCGTGTTCTTATAGAACTCTTAGATTCTAGACCTTGGAATTGAGCATGAGAAATCAGCTGGCCTAGCCTTCCGCCCTCAGAAATTGAATGTTTAAACGATTCAAAAGGAGGAAGATGCCTATTTTCCTCACCCAAACCACCAAAATTTATTTTTTCTTCCCCCTTAAGCATTCATATTTTCAAATATCAGCATGGGTCTGGTTCAGTTCAAGGCTCAGTCATCAAGACCATATTTGTATTAATTTGGTTCCATGTCAAGCATTTCAACTTCACACATTTATTCCATGATTTGCTAATGCTATCAAATGACACATCATTTTATTTTTCCCCTTTGTTGTTGTTTTTTTTTTTCAACTAACTTATTTAATGGGTCCAAAATGGGTGATTAGACCATAAAAACATGTGGTATCCTAATTGGATTTTGAAAATGTGTAAACATGGCCCTCCAGTGGCTTCCTTTTACCATCTGGACCAAATATAAACTTCTGACCATTGATTTCAACTCTCCTCCACCTACCCCACCCTCGTGCCCCTCTCACTTGTGACTTCTCTCCAGGGTCCCTCTGCTCTAGCTAAATTGATCTTCTTATTTTTCAGAACTCTTTTCTCAATTTCTGCCTCGCAGCCTCTGCCTGAACTAGTCTACAGAGGAGAAACAAGCACCTACTCTTCATTCTGTACACCATTCAGAAGGGTTTTTGGATTTCAGCTGAAGATGGATACCTCAAGGAATATTGCCAAAGTTAACCCTATCTATTTTTAAGTACTGTCATCTCTAGTTCACGTCAATGTTTTCCAATTATTTGGGGAAATTTTGTGTTTTACTCATGCATATTTATGTGGCTTATTGAGTCATTTATAGACACTAACTGTATGTTGGGTACTAATCAAAGTGTGGGGATTGCAGTGAACAAGCTGTCAAGGTTCTTTTTTTAAGATTTTTTTTTTTTTTGAGAGAGAGAGAGAGGAAGGGAGAGGTAGAGAGAGAGATAAACATCAATGTGAGAGAGCAAAACATTGATTGGCTGCCTCCTGCATGCCCCCTACCGGGGACCCAGCCTACAACCTGGGCTTTTGCCCTGACCAAGAATCAAATCAGCTACCTTTCCATACACAGGATGATTCCCAACCAACTGAGCCACATCAGCAAGGGCAAGCTGTCAAGGTTTTTAATATCAGAGTTTACATTCATTTGGATAATGAGCAATAAACAAATAAATAAACAATAATTTCAGCTGGTGAAGAAGTACTTACTATTGCTTGGTCTGAGGCTAGAGGGAAAGGAATCAGCTTACTTTTGATTTAAACTCTCTCTCTGACTGCACTTTACAAAACCTTACATGTACTGAGCAAACACTTTAGAATCACTTTATTTAGATGTGCACATTAAAGTCTGCATGTGAATAAAACCTGTTAGACATGTTTCAAGAGAAGGTTCTATAAGAGGCCAGTCATGCCTAAGAAAATATCACTGAGGTGACTGACCATTGATTTTATTGGTGAGAAAATGCTCTTCTATAATCTTTAATACAGGTCAGAGTTTCACCAACTTGAGTTTCTCAAATTTTAATCAAACTCATATGGGGTACTTGTTAAAAATGCATACACCAAATGATTCTGGTGTGGTTGGCCTTTGGAACACATAACAAAACAGTATGTTATAACACTTTGATAACAATCAAGACTCTGAGATAGATAGATTGGTAGATGGATGGATGGATGGATGGATGGATGGATGGATGGGTGGGTGGATGGGTGGATGTGTGAATGGGTGAATGGATGGAAGGAGAGATGGATATGTGGACAGAACCAAGTAATTTTAGGCTGCCAATTAGTAGCTGAATCAAGTAGACATATGTTATAAAATATGTTCCATGACTTCAATTTTATTTGTCCTGTGCCACTCTGCCTATTATTTGGGAAGATAAGCTCAGTTCAATCTCCTTCCTCTAATTTTCATGAAGAAAAAGCTTATTCTTTGAGCCCTAAGTATAAAAATTATTTTGAGAATAAATAATTAAAATAGGATGTATAAAATGTAATCTTTCATTTAATTGCCCATTACTTAACATATAAATTAGATTTTTCAGAGCCACATTTTCTCCAGATAAGTCACTTTTAAGTCTCATTCAATTTCTCTGGTATAAGAGGATATGTAACAACATTGGAAACAAAGATACCTTTATATGCTAACAAGACTCATTAAGAAACCATCATTATGGGGAAATATTTTTTTTTAAATCGAAAAAGAAGAGGGGGAGGAAGAAGAGGAGAAGGAGGAGAAAAAGGAAGGACCATGATGCATTAGGACTAGGCACTAAACCTCAGGGTGACTGAGAGGCCTTAGGATGGTTTCACTGTTGCCAAGTATCATCCTACAAGGCCCTCCCCAGGCTAAGGGAGATGGCAGGAGAGGTGGTTAGCAAGAATCATGTGGCCATTACAGTATATTAGTTCCAGTTTGTTCTTACACCTAACAAGAGGCAGAGAAAAGTGTTTCCCTTTTCAAAGAAAAGTAAGGGGGCTCCAGTCATTCGTGACTAGGTTATTTGGAAAAAGGGAAACTGGCATTTCATTCTCCAATTGGAAGCCTCTGGGATCCCAAAGCTGTAAGAACCTTCCTCAAGATGTCTTCACAGAAAGTGCCAGAGTTCTTGGAAGAGCTTGATATGCAGCCCTGAGGTATGGCAAGTCATATAGGAACATGTGCTATGTGTGGCCCTCTTTCAGCCTAGAAATTTCTAAAGGCATGAGTATCAGAACTTGGAGGGACTATGGCAGAAAAACTTGGTGAACCCCTAATCCACCTAGTTTCTTTCCATGCTTGGATGATGAAAAAAAGACCCAAACCTTTTACTGATTTCTTATCAAAGAGCCCAAACATTAGTGGAGGAGCTGGAGCCATGGAATTCCTTCAGGATGTAATGGCATACAAGGTTACATTAGGGAGAGTGGAGAAAGCTTAAAAACACACATACACCACCAATGTGGAAACCACTAGGAGCAGATGGAACCAGGAAGAAATCAATAATGCCCAGAGGTACCTCCATCCCAAGGACAAGAGGCCATTTAAGAAAGGATTTTTCTGAGTCCACTAGTCCTTCTTCAGACTCCTGAGAATCTGGGTCTAGAGGAAGGGGAGGATAGCATTGATCCAGAGCCAGATCTTACCCCCCACCCTCTTTCTTAGCAGCCAGAGTCACAGATCTAGCTGTAAATTGGATATGCAATTAAGGGTTTAAATTAAGCCACACTAAGTTTTAATTACCAAATGTGACCAGGAAGTTATGGAATACACCCAAGAGTTTGTTTAGGGAAGAGAAAATAGTAGATTCTACATAGCACTATTGAGTGCAGAGATGTTTAAAAATACATAAGACTATTTCACTTTTCTTTGGATCTCAGTTGCATTTCCTTCAAGATCCCATTGTCATAGAAGCCTATACTTAAAGCAATTTCCGTATTCTCATGGTCAAATAATCTAAGAATGTAAATTTCCCTTTTATTTTTCTTACTTTTTGCATATTTCTATGATTGCATCATGTAGTTTCACTCATTGATCACTCCACATTAAATATTTCATCAAAAGTTCAAAGTCAAGTACTTGGTCATTTGCAAGAAAATCTATCTGGCATTGAAGACTAGGTCTCCAGAGTGAGGGGATTTGATGACATGCCAAGGCATTGCATCCAGTTCCCTAGGTGGTATTCTAAGGAGTGCACTGCAGGAACAATGCTCCAGCCAGATTCATAGAGAAGTGCATAAACTCCCAGTCTGAGCACATGCTAACTAACATCTAACCTTATTTACATTTAGCCACTCCTATATATGCTTTATTTTACTCTGAATTAAGGTCTTGCCTCAATGTAAAATGCTCTTGGAAAAGCACATTTAATGAGAGCAACCTCACTGAACAAATAGGATTAGGCAGACTAATCAATAGACTAAGAATAAATCGGTTTAGTGATGCACAACTTAAAAAGGAGACTCATCCTTTATTTTCATATATTGACTCTCACAACAAATATTTGTTTTATTGTTGTCAAAGTTAAAATGGAAAGGATATATATATTTTAAAATAAAATAACATTTGTATTTCTGCTCTTTAGATTTAAAAATACATTATGAATTTCTAAGTCTAATATTTTTTATATCAATAAAATAATTTTTTTTTGCCAGGAACCTTCCTGAGATCCCTCTTCTTTAAATTTATGTCAGCCATATAACAAACTAATAAAGATGTAGGTTATATTAGTTCCCTTCACCTCAGTGAATAATGATGTAACTTCCAGAAATCATTTAACAATCTTAAAATAGTTACTCTTCAATCCGCCAAGATATTCAATCAATAAATATCATTCCATGTGAACACTATGACTGCCAAACTATGCAATCTTATAATGTGTGGGGGGGAGGGGGGAGAGGGGGACAAGCAGGATGGAACCAAATATTTTATGGCAAGAGGTCTTTCAGGTAGACTGGCCAGATTCCACATAAATCCATTTATATCTGGAAGTCTTCACTGTTGTTATAAGCCTGGAAATCAATGACCATCATCCCTTTGAGAGTCTGAAAACCTGAAATAAGTGTTTTTCTTTAAGTACCTTTGCAAAAGTGCTTAATTTTCCATGGGAACTCACTGTCATGACCTGGCTCCTGGAATTCAAGGAAAGGGTGGAAAGTCGAGTCCAATAAATGAATAACTTTCAGGAACTTCAAACTTTATTATTTCTGATGTGAACCTAACTCTTTTTCCATTTTAAAAAGAAATAAAAAAAGGCAAGGTATTTTGTATTCAAGTTGTTCTTTCAAAGAGGAGAATGAGAGTGTGCAGCCCCCTTTACCCTGGCGAAAGCCTCACATTCTATATCTTGTTGGCTCAGAGTGTCTTTGTTTGGAGTCCAGCCTCTGGGTGAAGGTCAACTTATGAAAGACAGAATGAGGTTCAAATTCTTTAATTAGTTTTGTCAGGGTTTCTCTATGGCTGGCAATAAAAGTAAGGCTTTCTGGGAGATCAGGTTCTCATCCTGAAACTTTGGATAGAATCAAGTCCTTGAAAGGCCAAGATCATTTTCAGCCCATTGTTTTAGTCTATCTCTGAACTGGGCTTTTTGCTAAAGAGCTTTGGAGCCAAAATTATTATGTCATCCCCACAGTCATGGCCCATAGGCACCGATAAGAATGTCTCTTTGATATTAATGCATAGAGACCTGCTATCTTAGAAGGGCTTCATAAAACAGTGTACTCCGTGAGCCAATTGGGAGAAAAACCATTGTTTGAGAATGTTGTGAATGAATCAGTCTGGGATCCAGATTTCTCAGAATGCTTAGAGGTGGAGTCTTCCAAAGTGAAAGATTAACAAAAGGATGAGGGCAGCTCACCAATGATGCTGAAACTTGGTGAGAAGCCTGTATTAGATGGAGAAAAAAACACAACACAATAAAACCTTTTACAGAAACATCTTTGAAATGACTGTGCCCTTTCCTACCAGCAAGTTCTAGTCTCTAATCCCCATGTAGGTCCTTTTAAGGTTGACCACATAGCTGGATAAGAAGGCAATAATCTTAAAAATATGTAACTTCATTGATATGGTCATGTAAAAAATAGGCCATTGCAAACCCATGGAAAAAAAAATACAAAGAAAAAGTGACCACGTCTTTCCAGCTTATGGAGCAGCTGGAGCTTGTCTGAAAGAAACCACACCCTCTGCCCCCTCAGTGAGTCAACTCTCTCCTCCTTCCTTGGGGAATACCCACCTCCCTCCTGAGGGAGGAGATGGCTTTAAATGGAGGTACTTTTTTTCACCCCTCTGCTTGGGGGCCTAGGGCAGGGAGAAGATGTCAAATCTTATATTGACATCTAATTTTATAAATATTCCTCTTTGGCAGCTTGAGTTTCCTCTATAGGTCTATATCAGACCCAGTGACGCATTCAGTTCAGGGGAAAACATCTGCTTTCTAAAGGTTACTAAATCTCTTCTTACTAACTTTAATGTCCATGAAAAAAAAAAAAAAGTAATTCCCCATGAGTCTTGTTTTTCTCATTTTAGGCACCAGACGATTCTCAAAACCATTTATTTATTTATTTATTATTTATTTTTAATCCTCACCTGAGGATTTTTTAAAATTGATTTTCAAAGAGAGAGGAAAGGAGAAAGAGAGAGAAACCTCAATTGGTTGCCTCCTGTAAGTGCCCCAAATTGGGATCAAACCTACAACCTATGTGTGTGCCCTGACTGGGAATCAAACTCACAACCTTTTGGTGCATGGACAATGCTTCAATCATCTGAGCCACCCAGCTAGGGCATCAATACTACTTTGAGTCCACATACATTCCCCAAATGAGAATTTCAAACATCAAACTGGAAAATAAGAGCAAAAAGGGAACATAGAAAGTAAGTATTTGCTTTCCACTTTTTGAGCAAATGTTCATCAAGATCAGCTTCTCCAACTGGAGATATGTACTTTGTGTTATATTTCAGACCTATGCCCACTGATGTCATCTCTAAGGGAACTTGCCTGCCATATCTTGGGAACTTTCCTCTCAGTGGAAGGGACCAGACCCTTGTTTTAGTCAGAAGAATTTTGAACATAAGTAATTTCTTTTCACCAGGGTAATGTACTACACACATGATTTGTAGAATGTTCAACTGTATGGTGACTTTTCCATATTATTATCTAGCTCTTTTTTTTTTTTAATATATTTTTTATTGATTTTTTACAGAGAGGAAGAGAGAGGGATAGAGAGTTAGAAACATCGATGAGAGAAACATCAATCAGCTGCCTCCTGCACACCCCCCACTGGGGATGTGCCCGCAACCAAGGTACATGCCCCTGACTGGAATCGAACCTGGGACCCTTGAGTCCGAAGGCTGACGCTTTATCCACTGAGCCAAACCGGTTTTGGCTATTATCTAGCTCTTAATTTAACATCCTGGGAAAATGTTCCCAGAGTTCAGGGAGGACAGGAGTTGCAGTACCCTGATGTGCCCTGACAGCTGCCCTCTTCCGTACCCTGCCTGCTGGGCATCGGATTATATCCACAATAGTAACTTGTAAACCAGTTGTATTTGTGACTTGGCCCACCATGTCACTCATTGCTGATGTCTGCACATCAGGCTGGCCTCTTGGCTACAACAGTTATCTCCCAGTGCCCCAATTCTGCAGCAGGGTTTGAAGTTCTTATGCTGGGTCTTTTAAATTATTTTCTGCCCATGCTACTTAGAATTGCTCAAAAAAATAGCAAATAATAACAATAAGCCTGTATTAACTTTGCCTTGGACTTTTCAGAAGCCACATTCAATTTACAAATAAGTGAAATGGATCTTCTTGATCAACTATGACAATAAGCACTGGCCTACATATCCAGGGCCTGAAAGAAGTTGAGGCAATGGGCCTAATGAGAAGCAGTCAGTGAATCTAATGAGAATCAGACAGAAGGCCTAATGAGACATTTAACATGCTCTGCCTCTCCCTTCTCTTTTGTTCAGTTTTCATGGGAATCTGTGTTTGGGGAGCTCAGTTGTACTGGCTACAAGCAGAAGCACATGGCCTGAGTGGCGCGATCCAGGAGACAATAGAAAGACATGAAGATGGCCAGGGATGGGGAGAGAGGAACTTGGAAAATATACCTAAAGGCCGTGATAATGTGGTTGGTGGGTTTTTATTTTACTTCTATTTTAATTGTGTCTTTGCCTTTTTTGGAATACTATTTAGTTATATAGAGAGCTATTGGTGACACAATAAGTGGGCAGAGATTTCAATCGCATTACATCACTGCTCAGAGGTAAATACAGATAAGAAAAGCATGCTATGCTATTTCTGTGGCTGACTATTGCCATTCAGAGAGAAATGACTGGAATGTAGGTGTCACACAAAGAAGATACCTGGAATAGTCTCCTTATGAAGCAGCATTCCATGGAACACTAGGTGTTTTCATTTGTTGACCTTGGATGGAGTTGGCAGCTAAAGAGATGGCTATCAAATTATAGGCTAGGCTAGGCTGAAGATGGGGGCAGGGACACAGACCTTACTGAGTTACAGCTCTGAGTCTCCATTACCTGTACTGGAGCCAAGTGAACCAAACATGTATATGTCTATGCCACTGTTTGAAATTTTGTTTGACCCATGTGATTAACAGTTTAGGAGTATACCTTGATTTTGAGAAAATAAGCAAAATTTCTGTCTTATTAGGTTTTAAAGCACAATAAATTTGCATTGGCCCTTCTTGCCTGCTTATCAAATAAGTCTTTCTTGCTATATATATTCTTTGTTTTATTTGCTTGCTCAAATATATGCTTTAAATGCAACTTTGTCCTATCTATCATCTATCTATCCAACTATCTATCATCTATCTATCTATAATCTATCTTATATCTATCATCTATTTATTTTATTGTAACAACTCTTCTTTTGGTTGTCAATGTCCAGCTTCTGCTTGCCCACCTGTATCTGACTTAGAGATCTGAAGATGAACAAAACAGGCTTGCTCTTTTCGTGGCGCCACCTAGTGGCCTCACATGGCAACACAGTTGTCAGCAATCAAGGCCTTAGATAATCAGAATACATACTACACAGGTTGACGTGTGGAGGATAAAAACTGAGTACAAGTATACTGACATTCATCAGTTCCAGGTGCTAGGCTCAGAATTCACACATGTCAGCTCTTTTAAACTTTACAAAAACTCTATGGGATAGATATTCTCTTTTTACTGCTATTCATATTAGCTAAAATGCAGAGCCCTGTGCTAGATGTTTTACATACAATTGATTTATTTTTCTAGTAATAACACTATGAAGTGTGAATTATGTGGTCTTTTGAGTTTAACTGTTAGGATCTCTAATGGGCTCCAGGCATATTTGCTGTGTGACCTTAAACAAATTACTTAACTTCTCTATGACTGTTTTCTCATGTATAATAGCACATACATCATAGCGTGAACACTTGTAAATTGTTTTTAAAAAGTGTCTGAAACATAGTAAGCGTTCAATATATGCCAGCTATTATTATTATTAATAATAGCAGCTACACCTCCTGCCCCAGTACAGCAAAGCATTGCTGGACAAAAAGACTCACTATGCTGACTGGTCTCTTAAATTTTACACTTATAAATCTCAAATGGAACTTAATTGTACCAACCAGGCCTAGGTGCATTTCATGTTATTTTTAGATTCCCCAAACAAGTGTTTCCTACCCTGCTGTTCTCATATCTTCTATACCACAACCACTCACACCCTCAGCTTATGACTTTGCCTCATTATTGAGAAAATAAGCAATTAACTGGAGCTTTTTCATCTCTGCCACCATAGTTGCTGACATACCTGTTTTCTGCCCTCTGTCTTTTGATAAGGGATAAAGTTTCCATTCTCATCAAATGGTACTGTTCCAATTACACACCTGGATCTCATGCCTTGTCTTTTCAAAGACTTGGCTCCTATCTTTGCTAAATCACCAAATTCTCCATTTCTACTGGGTCACTGCCATCAGCATATAAACATGCATCCTTAAAATATGCTGCCTGAGGCTACTCCCCTCCCCCCTTGATATTCATTCTCTGCTTCCCTTTGTTATAGGTAGAATAAGGGGGGGGGGAGGGATTCATTTCAATAAGATCTCTATTTTCACTGTACCCTCGAGTCTGCCTTTGTCAGGTCACTCATGACCACCATGCCACCAAATTCGCTGGCAGCCTCTTTCATTTTGCTCTACTTCTTAGCAGGACTTAATGTATTTTTTGTGAGTTTGTGAGACACCATGATCTCCTGATCCCACTTCCCCTCACTTGCCTCCTCTGACTGACCTTCAAATGTTAAAGTGCCTGCCCCAGAGCTCCATCCTAGCCCCTTTCTGTTCTCTACCTGTATCTCCGGAGTTTCCTCAAAAAACTGAAAATGGAGCTCCCATTTGACCCAGTAATCCCACTCCTGAGAATATATCCGAAGAAACTAGAAACACCAATCAGAAAGGATATATGCACCCCTATATTCATAGCAGCACAATTCACCATAGCTAAGATTTGGAAACAGCCTAGGTGCCCGTCAGCAGATGACTGGATCAGAAAACTGTGGTACATCTACACAATGGAATACTATGCTGCCATAAAAAAGAAGGAATTCTCATCATTTGCAGCAACCTGGATGGAATTGGAGAACATTATGTTAAGTGAAATAAGCCAGTCAATGAAAGAAAAATACCACATGATCTCACTCATTTATGGATAATAAAGTACTTTATAAACTTGAACAAAAAGACAGCTACAGAGACAGTAAAGCATCAAACAGACTGTCAAATTACAGGGGGAAAGTTAGGGAGAGGTGGGGGAGATAAGAGATCAATCAAAGGACTTGTATGCATGCATATAAGCATAACCAACGGATGCAAAACTCTGGGGGGTGAGGGCATATATGAGAGTGGGGTGGGGGGTGGCAATGGTAAGATATGTACACATATAATACCTTAATAAAAAAAAAGTAAAAAAAAAAAAAAAAAGACCCACCACCTGAGATTTACTACATAAAACTTGAAAAGAGATATCTCATCCCTGACCTTTCCCTGAAACCCTTGACTTGCCATTTCCATATGGATAGATAATAGGTATCTCCAACTGCCACAACCATAATTTCTTTTAAGAAATAAGGGCATCATATGTATACGATCATTTATATAATGATCACACTTAAGAAAATTAACATTAGCCTGGCCAGTGTTGCTCAGAGGTTGAGCATTGGCCCCATGATCCAGGAGGTCATGATTCTATTCCCGGTCAGGGCACATGCCCAGGTTGTGGGCTAGGTTCCCAGTGTGGAGTGTACAGGAGGCAACCAATCTATGATTATCTCTCATCATTGATGTTTTTATCTCCTACTCCCTCTCTCTTCCTGTCTCTGAAATCAATAAAAAAACATTTAAAAATTAATATTCATTGTATAATCTCATTGAATGTACAGTTTATATTTGAATTTCCTCAAATCGTTCCAAAAATGTATTATAGATGGGATTTTTGTTTTCCTAATCTGGCTTTCAACTAAGATGTGCTCATTGCATGTAGTTCTTCTTTTGTTCTTCTTAAAATTTTTGTATAATAATTTTTGTTAATATTTTATTTATTTTTTTGAATTAATGTTTTTTAGTTATACTTTATATTCCTATTCTTTTGTATTAGGTTCAGGTGTACAGCATAGTGTTTAGATAATCATACATTTTACAAAGTGTTTCTCCTATATTTCCAGAAACCACCTGCACCATACATAGTGATTGGCTATGTTTTCTGTCATGTACTTTATATCCCCATGACATATTCTAATTACCAATCTGTACTTTTTAAAAAAATTCTCACCTGAGGATATTTTTTCCATGGCCTATAAGTGCTTAAATTAACTGCTACAAAAACATAATGTGATACTTTTGTAGTGTTATTTTTTTCTTTCAACAAATTCCACTCATAGTGAAATTCTAAGTTGAAGAATCCATTGAAGCTAACCTAAAGAGAGATTACCTAAAGCTTTGTGAAGTCCACTGTCCTTAAGAATCCATGGATAAGATTTGCTCTGGCTAGGAAGAACCTAATTGGGCAAGCTCTTTGTAGACCAATCCTTCTCAAGTCTAGATGCTCAAAAAGTCATTGGAGGTGGGAGGCTTTCTAAAATATACCAATACTCAGACTCTATCCAGACCAATTAAAACAGAATTGCTGGGATTGTACCTGGACATTAACTTTTCTAAAAGCTCCCTAGGTGATGTTAATATGCAGTCAGAGTTCAGAAGAAAATATTAATTTAGTACCAACTGGGCATTAGGGTTACTAACATCTACACTAATAAAAGAGAAACATGCAAATTGACTGTCCCTCCACTACACCCACCAGCCAATCAGGAACAAGCATGCACATTAACCCAACAAAGATGGCAGTTAATTTGCATACACAAGTGTGGAGTGAAGACTGAAGACAGCATAGAATGAAGCCAAGCACTGCAGAAGGGAGTGAAGCAGTGGAGAAGGGAGCAAGGCAGTGGAGACAGGAGGGAGCGAGGCAGCGGAGAAGGGAGTGAAGGGAGCCTCGGCAGGCTTCGCTCCCTTCTCTGCTTCGCTCAGGCTGCAGGAAGCCCTATTCTTGCAGGAATCTTCCTGCAACAGGCATCTAGTTTCTAAATAAGATGATCAACCCTTTGTACCTACAGGGTTCCACATAGTTGTGACCTCTTTCACTTAACCCTTACATTCCACTCTGTCTTTGTTGTGGGATAAATTTTTAATTTAATAATGATTATATACTCATCTCATCAGATCTAGTTTTAAACTCATTCAGAAATGAATCCTCATTGAAAAAACTTCACAGAGGCCACTGAGAGATCACAGGGCTAGATTTCAGGGAGTAAGGATTCAGCATTGGAGGGGTTGTTTAGCAAGATACCAGGGACAGCATCAGTGGAGGAATAGTCTACACCATTGTCCAGACAGGAAGTGAAGCAAATCAAGAGATCAATGCCAAGAAAACTATCTTGAGGAGAAAATGAAGCTAATCATTTTTCTTTGACAAAGATTTATTGAGTGCCTATTGTGTTCTAGGTATAAGATCCTGCATTTTAGGTACAATCCTACTTTCCAGGAGCTGAGTTTAGGGAGGAGATGCCATCAAATAATTTCAAAATAACATGGAAAGTTATGAGCAGAATGAGAAAAAAAAAATGTGGTCCAAGGTGAGGCATTTGAGCAGACCTCTAGAAAATTCAGTTGCCAGGAAAATGTTGCCCTCAGGATATGGAGTTTGAAATGGTGGGGACAGGCAGTTTATGATAAAGGCCATGAACCACATGAAGGTTTGGGGTGCCAGCTTTTAATGGGATGCCAGCTATGTAGCTCCGGGATGGCCCAGCCTTGGGTTGTTAAACTAAATTGGGCGTCTGCAGAAAGTGAGGCAGGCAGAAAGGTCTTGCCTGTCTTGTTCAGTTTCATTCTGTATTTTGCTCATCACATTGACAGTTGGGATTGCTACTTTGCTAATTCAATTGTTTTGCTTCTATTTGGTAAATCTCCATTCATCTGATGATTGATTACAGGTGGCTATACACTGAGAAATGACAGAGAATAGCTTGGCCTCCCTTTGCTCCTTCCCTCAGTAAACGGAGTCCTGGAAAGCCTTGGGGCTGCCTTAGGAAACGTCACATACTCTCTAAATAAGAAGCTGAAGGGAGGTGGAACATTTAAATTAATCTCCAGTGGAAACCTCAACCCACTTGTTATAGTCATTCTTGGCACAAAAGACCTCCCACGTTGGCTAAAATCCCAAAATACAAAATTGGTAAAAATGCAGAACAGAAAGCTGGCATGGACCCTGTAGTGATCACCCTGTCCCACTGACCCCCAGCCTTGGAATTCTGTTAAGACTTGGCTTCAAGGCACATTCCTTTAGCCTTTGGTAGGCAGAGGTGTCCGGCTCTTGCACTGTGTACATGACTTAAAAAGAACTAAGAACAGGCTCTTAACAAACCACTGCTTTCTAAAGGTTAAATCTCACTGCTCCAAGTGTGACTGGGAAACGCAAATGTATTCCAGATCGCTGAGCCCACAGGTGCAGAAGTTGAGTGCTGCAAATTTCATGTGCAGGCTGGCAGGGCCCTTTCTTTGAGTTTCCAGATGCAAAGGGAGTATTTTATGTACAGGAAGACAGAGGCTACACAGGGACAGCTGGGCTTCAGAGAAACAAAGTATGGACATGTGGTTAACTCTACCACAAATCCCCAGCTCCAGCCACCAACATAGGAGGGAGAAAGAAAGCATCCAGGGGAATTTCATCCACACATTCTTTCCAATAACTTCGAGTGCTTACTATATATCAGACATTTCCCAAAAATATTTTCCTGCCTGTGACAAAATTTCTCACACTAGATAAACATGTTTCTTGCCACTTAGAACTCATTATGCAATTCAGGGTGTGAGAACATTAGGCATACCATTTGCCCTGATATATGTCACCAGAAAAGTGATTTTATGACTTTCCTTTTCTCTAACTGACCTAGTTCCTTTCCATAAGTGCCCTGGAGAGAAGCAGAGCTTGAGAAGTAGATTTTACAAAGGAAGCAATCTGCATGAAGAGGGTCGGGGGCTGCTTACTGGAAGTACAGCTGTTGATTTCTCTTGTGCCCAATGGTTATGATGCCAGAAGGCTGTTGCCATGAAGGGTCATAGGTTTTCAAATTCTCCATGAACAGGGATATAAATTATTTTCTGTGAAAACTTGGTGGCAATGATGACAGGGAAATAGGCTAAGGAAAATATTAAAGGAGGTAAAAAGAAAGAAAAAAACCCCCACAAGAATAACCTTAGAACTCTAAGGTCAGGAAAGGGTTCAGGGACATAGATATCACAGTATTATTTATTCAAAGATATTTATCAAGCTCTTATTATTTTCAGGCCATGGTCTATAGTAGGGATATAATACTAAGCAATAAGTCATCTTTCATGAATCTTTCATTATAGTGATAGAAGAGCAAAAACTGAAAAAATAAATAAAATGGTAAATGCTGAGTTAGAGGAGGTGGTAAAGGGGATGTGTGTACTTGTCTTGGGGTAGGTATTAATTTGTTTAACACCTGGAAGATACACCTAGAAGATAACATTTAGGCAGAACCCAATCGCTAAATGGAAGAGTCATTCTTTGAGCAAACAGAGCTGATTCTTTGACTTTCTCATTATTTCTGTTCCCAGCCCAAGAGATGAGCTGGTGTACCCTTCATTTCAGTATCTTCAGTTTCATTACCCATCAGCATCGTGCTGCTGATGAAGTGAAAGGGAACATCTAATTTTGGGACCAGGGGGACTAAGACACAGAAAGACTAGTACCTACCTTCTGTGCCCACCTCTGACCAAGTCCCAGACCACTTGCTCTGTTTGCCAGGTGGTTCTGAGTTATCCCTGATTCACCCAAAAATATCAAGAAACCTATCCAGAGCATGTGTTACAATATCTTCAGAACAATGGCATGGGATTTATTCATTTAGATCAGGGGTAGGGTACCTTTTTTCTGCCAAGGGCCATTTGGATATTTATAACATTAGCTGTCCATACAAAATTATCAACTTAAAAATTAGCTATATTTGCTCAAACATTTAATTAACTCACCCCTGATGCCTTGGCAGGGCCAGGCTATATGATTTCATGGGCCTTATATGGCCCATGGGCCAGACATGCCCCACCCCTGATTTAGATCAAGGCGTTAGAAAAGGAAAATATTATGAAGCTAGCAGACTTGCCTGATTGGGTATAACTCTTTGGGGGAGTAGGGGAGTGGAAACTTTCTCCCCCACTCCTTACATTGAATTTTTGAGGTATTCTCATTCTACTATCAACAATATGGAAGAAAGGGGATTCAATCCTCTTACTAAAATGTTCTTTATTAAAGCAAAGAGATCTGTTCACCTTCAAGCTAAGTTCACACTTCACACCTCCAGGGGGGGGGTTATCATTTAGAGTTTGACTTTGGCTAGCCCTGACCTGACCAGTATCCCAAACTTGAGGGCAGGGGTAACCACACCATATGAAATACATCATGGTGCCTGACAGACTTCCTGGGCAGCTTATACACCTTTCTCTCTGCATTGTCCCTTCTCAGGTATACCTAGCTCACCTTCATTTCCTTGGGAGTTTGGGGGTTGCCCCGCCATAGGTCTTCTGTCCACCCCCAGTTCAACAGGTGCTCTTGGTCTTTAATACTTCTGCACATTCCAACGAAACACCTTCACCTAGTTGCCTCTTTGCATATCTGTAAATATATTGGAAACTTTTCAAATAAAATAAAAGATTTTCCCAATGAAAGAGGAATCGTGGAAGATGAATAAACCCAAAACACCATGATTCTATTACGTAGGTCATTGAGGAGTAGAGATGGATGGGAGCCTGTACAGATGAAGCCATCTATACTAATAAAAGGGTAACATGCTAATTAGACCGGACATCTTCCAGACGTCCTTCTGGACAAAGCCACAGTGGCAGGGGCCGAGGCAGAGGTGGTTAGGGGGTGATAAGGCTGGCAGGGGGGAGCAGTTAGGGGCATCAGGCCAGTAGGCAGAGGTGTTTAGGGATGATCAGGCAGGCAGGCAGGCGAGTAGTTAGGATCCAGCAGTCCTGGATTGTGAGAGCAATGTCCGACTGTCAGTTTAGGCCTGATCCCTATGTAATCGGGCCTAAACTGGCAGTCGGGCATCCTGTGAAGGGTCCCAGATAGGAGAGGGTGCAGGCCAGGCTGAGGGAACCCCCACCGGTGCATGAATTTCATGCACTGGGCCTCTAGTCTAGAAATAAGAGGGCTGCATCCGATTCTTCAGATTCACCTCAATGTTCTCCAAGCCTCCTTTTCTCTGAAGAAGTGAGTGTCTATTATAGTGTATCAATCAACCTTCCACATATGCCCCAGATGGTCAACAAAAATTCATCAATTGCCAAGAGTATATGGACATGATGACATGGTCAGAATACATTTTATTTTTATTGGCTTCTCTGTAGAGATTTTAACAATAAAACAAAATCATTGTTCCTGCTCAAAGAAACTTACCATTTCTGATAGGAATATCCAACAAATGCCTGGAATTCATGTTGGAACACCAAGAAAGAAATGTGTAGCTGCTGTCTGTTTATCATTTAGCTCGTGGATGGAGGTCTGTCTCCTTCAACACAACTTCTTTAATAAAATTGACTCTTGTGAACCAGCTGTAATGGCACATCTTCCATAAAGCCTGCTCTGATTCCCTCCTCCAATGCTATAGAATTGCTTTCCTTCTGAAAACCCAGCATGTACTCTGCTTCTATTGGGAGTCAATTCATAATTAAGCATGAAGGACACACACTCTGAGAAGAATAAAAGAATAGCAATAAAAACAATAAATGCTCTTTATTGAGAACTTATAAGCTGGTCAATACAATATCTTTTTACAGTATCTCATTTAGTATTAACACTATTAGTATTAGTTTCAAAATAATTATGTAACTCATCGAAATCACACATTCTAACTCATACCTGTTTTATTCCAAATTCCTTGCTTTGATCACCAATGCCTCCTGACATTTTTCAAATTACTCTTCTCTCCTTCCATCCTGCCAGCCTAAACTCTGGCCACCATATCATGTCCATACACTCTTGACAACTGATGAATTTTGGGGATTGCACCAGGGGACTTCATCCCTCTCAAATGCTGAGGTGAAATGATATTGAAGACCACTTTTTTTTGAGGACCACTTTTTGATCAGATCTGTGTGTCTTCTTTCATCTACTGGGTTTTATACCTCTGTAGAGGAGAAACTGTACCTTTTCACCTCTCTGCTGTCTCCCCCATACACCATCACTGTGGAGCTTAGAACAATGTCTTGATCTTATAATTTCTGAATGAGTTTTTTAATAACATTTTAATAAACAGAAGAACATTAACTAGAATAAACAGATTATATAAGTGAAATATAATGTATAAGTAATAACATTTGTGGGCAAAGAGGGGCTTCCTAGAGGAGGTGACTTTTTTTATTTCTTTTGGCTGGAAAAACACTTATTTAGTGGTGATGAAGGTGAAAGGCAACCTATTGGGAAAAATTGCCTAATGGTCTGAAATAAAGTGTTTCTTGATGTTAATGAGAAATGATGGTGCTGATAGATTTCTTATGACCATAGAACAGAATAGCAAGAAAGTTTAATTTTGGGAATTTCTGTTTTCCATCCCAGGATCACTTCAGTCTTGAGTTTTTACTTGCATCCCACTGGATGCAAGTGGATGAAGGTATGTGCTAAAAATAGGCTACTAATGTTTTCCTTATAATTAGAGCACACGTCAGAAGAGACTAATGACCCCATCCCACACTGTTTTCTTTTCATTTCATTTGGCCTCAAACAAATAAACCTGATAAATATTATCAGAGTTACATATGCTCATTAAGGGTTATAGTCAGTGGCTATGTTTGTTTTACTGTGTAATAGATGATGAAACCATGGCCATGAGTGGAATAAGCTGGAATGGTTTTCATATTTTCCCATCACAACACTGAAGACTTGCTCATTGTATTTTCACTGGCTTATATTCGAAATAGAACAGCTTAATAAAGCACTTATTCATTTTGACATGTCTTAAAGCAGTCCACATTTACATCTTCTGATCTAGTTCAATGATACATGATAGCTGTTTGAAAATGGTTCTTAAGTATAGCACTGAATGTTAAATAAGCACTTCCAGTGGCTACACAAGAAAGCTTTCAAATACAAAACAGTATTTTTAATAATTTACCAATTCACCATAATTGAGGTTTTTCTTGGTAATACTTTTATGGATTAGTGGACAAAATTTGACTCATGCTATATAAAATTGACATTATAAAAAGTCAAAGTATACTCTATTGGTCTATTGTCTTTATTTATTTATTTTATTTTTTTGAGATTCCAGGCTAGTAAATGAAAATAACCACTGTAATTATGTCTTTATGAAAATACCACACATTTTAATATCAGATTCTCATGGTTTTCATATTTTTAAAGAGACTTAAAATAATAAGTCTTCCATAAATTCTTACAGAAATGGTAAAATTATACCTGTGATTTGACTATCTAAAAAGTTCCTATCCCCTTTTTGCTATAATCCATCCTTCTGTCAACAGAGTGATTTTCTAAAATATAATCTGATCACTTCACTCTCATTTGAAATCCTTCAGTAATTCCCTATAAACACAATCCAAATGCTTTTGCATGAGATATGTGACTCATATATCTCATATCATGGCCTATGTTAACTCTGTTTTAAATTCTCCTTTCACCTTTTTTTCACTTCCCTCCTACATAACTCACAATCACCCTGAACTTTCTAACTTGAAACTTGCAGGCTTTTACTTTTCAGCCTTCACATACCCTTCCCATTATCTTCTGGGTAAAATTGTTTTCATGATGACTCCACTCAGATATAACTTCTGAGATTTTTTTCTCCAGATTTATCCAAAACATACAGTTATCCCATTCTCTGCATTCCTCTAGTACAATCTCTAGGCATTCATAACATGATATTTCTATCACGCTGCATTTTCATGTTTTAATGTCTACTATCCCCCCACAAGAGGATTTTGTCTATTTTGCAAGTAAAAACTCAAGACTAATACAATCCCTGGCCCCAAAGAGATGTGACATAAATGTCCACTTGCAGAACAATTGAAAAATTAAATGACACCCTGCTCCTCGTGGAGAAAGAATACACCCACAGTTTCTGCCTTTTAATGCTCTGATGCTAGTTGCAGTTTTGGACAGGAGTTCCCGACTGATGCCAGGGATATGCTTCAGGGTCCAAATGGCTTTTAGTTTCTAGGTAAAACCACATATGTCCAAGATAATATCAGGAGTTATTATTTGAACAACCACTCCTCATTTTGTCTCCATAAATATGGTGAATACATATACTTTCTTTGACAATGTTCCTTTGAGTTTCTGCCTAGGTGTATTCATTTAGAAGAACAAAGGGTAATTAGCATGTCACCAACAAGACAGCAGGAATTTTATGTTTGGCAGCCAGCTCCACAGGGAAACAGGCCTGGGTTTAGTTTCCAAACAAACTTCAGGAAACTGATTTGGTGGGAGAGGTACAATCTTACAAGGAAATCTGCATAAGAGCAAAGAAAACAATCACACTTGGTAGTGAAAATGGTTCCCCCAACATCACCAAAGACACTCTACAGTTATATACTCAATTCCATTTTAAATGGTAGTCATTAGAATACAGTTAAAGAAAGAAATTACATAAATGGTGGAGCTTCAGAGATGATTTTGTCAATACCTTTTATTATTTAGATGTGGACATAATTGCTAAGAAACAAGTCCTACTTGCCTAACCTGTTTGGGATACAGTGAAAACTTCAAGTGAAGGTAATACACAGAGGCAGCAGTGTGATAGAGTGTTCAGGCCATCAATTCTGGAGTCAGATAAGCCTGGGTCCATCACTTACCATCTTTATGGCCATATACAAGTTATTTACTTTCATTGAGGCTCAGTTTTTTCACTATTAAAAAACACATACTACTACTACTACTACTACTACTACTACTACTACTACTACTACTACGCTCTTAGATGGTATAGTAAGGATGAGAGATTCTACATATGGAGCATGCCTAAAAAAATAGGAGTCTTCAATAACTGATGGATATTGCAGTAGAAATAGGGAGCTATAAATCATGTTTGGAATTGACTTCCTGTCATTTGAGGCTACACAACATTCAAATCTTTGGATTTGGGAAGAGCTCTGCAAGGAAGGAAGAAGGCTCGCCTTCCACTACAGAAATTCTAAAGGGCAAGTCCCTGTCTACGGAGAGTGGTCACCTGGTTGAACTCATCCAATCAGGACCCCTGCCTAGGGCTCTGAATCCAGAAGGGACAGGCCACAGGGCACCACCCAGTGCTTTTATCAGGCGCCTGCCTGCCTGCATTCTGCAAGAAGCTCCCACTGCCCAGGCCTCCTTAGTCCCCATATGTGCTCTGTGCCTGATGTTTCTGGGTGCTCTATGCTATCCTCCAGCAAATTAATTTTTTTCTGAGATTAAATATATTAATTTCTGCTATTTCTGACTAGGAAGATGCTCATTATAAATATAATTATAATAGAGGCAGACCAATGCTTTCCAACCAATTTACATGCCTTTGCTAATACACTTTGTGCTATAACACCTCTTCAGTAATAACTATGGCTTAAATTTCTGTGTTCATAGAGAAAGAGGAGTATACAAAAATGGAAAACTGTGGATGAACCACAAGTTTACTTTAAGTCACAAGATTAAGCAACTATATATACAAACCTAGGATAGGAGACATTTCTGTCTACTCTGAGTTTAAGGGCCTATTCTAATGGGCAGCAAGGAAGAGCGAGAGAGCAGAAGCCTAAAAAATCCAGTCCCACTAATTGAGAGCCAGTTACAAAAGAAGTGATCCTCTAGTGCAGGCATAACATTGTGCTAAGTAACCAGTGATTTTCCAATGTTTTTAGTTGGAGGGAAATATATGACAGATGTGTTGGCTCTAGAAACAATAAAAACAGCTCCTTAAATCACCAGGAAGGAGGTGGGGGAGAAGATAATACACCACAGAATAAATTAGTAGGGAGTGGGCAGGACTGTCTGTTATGGTTGAGGGTACCAAGGGCATGATGTGTTCAGTAGCAGTAAACAAGCTAGGAGTGAGCAGGCCTTGGATCATAAGTATTAACCAAAGTACAGAGCCCCACCCTAAAGGAAGATGCTATTCAGCTAGAAGAAAACAGAGATAAAAGTAAACAGAAACTCAAATGGGGCAACAACATTGCGGCACTACACATAAATATAATGAAACGAATGGAAGAAAATAATGAACCAGTAGCCTGTGCCGAGTATGACAGTGGTTCTCAATATCCAGTGCACATCAGAATTATCAGAGGCTCTGGTTAAAAATGTACATCCTTGGGTCTCTTGCCCAATGGGTGCTGCCATAATGGTATTTGTGTGGCGCCTGAGTTTTATTTTTCAAACAAGTTTGAAGATGCTTCTAATGCAAGTAGCATTTCTCATTATATTCCAGAAGAGTTTAACAAAGTTTCTTAGTTTCAATAGATGAAATACCAGGTTATATTGTCGTAAGATAGCATGCTTAAGACTAACACTCCTGACATTACAGCATTATGAATAATCGGAGTGAATTAAAGTCATTTATGAAAATTCTGATTTTCAAGATAGACTTGTTATCTGGTGATATGTACAACCCACTGGTAATAATGACCATAACTGAGCCCTCACTGTAGGCCAGGCACTGTTAAGTGCTTTACATGCATTTAAAAAGTTTGCTCTTCAAAGCAATTCTATGAGTTTGTTTTGTTATTATTCCCATTTTACAGAGGAAGCAACTGATAAACAGAGAGGATGAGAATCTTGGGCGTCATGTACACTGATGGTTAATTTTGTGTCAACTATGAGGCACCCAAACATTTGGGCAAACATTATTCTAGGTATGTCTGTGTGGGTCTTTCTGGATGATATGAATGAACATTTGAATTTGTAAACTCAGAAAAGCATATTACCCTGCCTAATGTGGATGGGCCTCATCCAATCAATTAAAAAACATTCAGGACAAAAAGGCCAGTAAGAGAAAACTTAGTCTGCCTGATTTCTGAGCTGGGACATTGATCTGCTCCTGGCTTTGGGCTACAACCTACAACTTTGACTATACTGGTTCACAGGCCTTTGGGGACTCAACAGAGGAAAGATGGTGCCTGCCTACCAGTTTTGTGGGAGGAAGATTCAATACAAGGACAATGGCAGCTGTCTCTCCAGCCTCAATTTCTATATTTGTGCCTCTGGTGCTTCCTGAGCCTCTGTTTCTCCACAGGATCCTAAGGGGAATACCTGTGAGCAAGTGAGTCTGTGTGTGGGCCCTTTAAGAGGATGCCTAGGTTTTCAGCAGCCTTCTGTCTCACCTAGATGCATAGAATTGTCATTGATATTTCACAGCCAGATAATGGGGGTGGGGCGGGGGGGGGGGCTCTTCCTGGCACTAGTGCTCTGAGCTGGGGACCCTGGTGTGGGGCTTGGACCCCTTGATCTTCAGGGGGGACTTCTGCAGCTGAGATATCCCTCCTGATTCTCAACTGCCACATGTGGGCGTGAGGACAGCCTGTTTTGAGTGCCTGCCCCTTCTACCAGTCTTGACATGGCTTCTTCTTTATATACATAGTTATAGGACTTCTGATTGGCTAGTCTTCAGATGGCTCTTAAGGTTGATCGTTCTATAATTTAGTTGTAATTTTGATGTGGTCATGGGAGGAGGAGAACACAATGTTCACCTACTAAGTCGTCTTGACTGAAATTCTTTCATTCTTTCTTATTGCTTACAGTAAAATGAAGAGAGACTAAGTTGAAGAAGCAATCATTAAGCAATAATAGACAAATATGCAAATTGACCATACCTCCGACACACCCACAAGCCACGCCCACAAGCCACGCCCACCATCCAATCAGAGCAAGCATGCAAATTAACCCAGACCAAGATGGCTACAGCCACAGAGAGCAAGGTTTCCTAGGTAACAGAGGAAGCCAAGCTTTCTGCCAGCCGTTGCAGGCCTAAGCCTCCACTCAAGCTACAAAGTTTCAATTATAGAAGGTAAACAAATTCAAACAAATGGCAGCAGAATGGAGCTTGAGAGAGCAGGCCAGGGTTGCCACCGGCAACAGGGGAAGCAAAGCTTTCCACACACCCTGGCCAGGCCCACCCGCTTAAGGCAACAAAGTTTCAATTATAACCCCAACACAAATGGCTTCAGGCCTCGGAGGGAGCCCCAGGCTTGGCTCTGCTCCAGGCTACAAAGTTTCAATTGTAGAAGGAAAATAAATTCCAGATACCAGGGCCTCCGCTTGCGTTGCCAGGGGGTGTGGCCGGCCTGCAAACCACCACAGGTCCCTCACTCAGGCCGCCCCATGCCCCAAGGGTACCCCACCCTGATCAGGGACACCCTTCAGGGAAAACCAGCTGGCCCCACCCCTGTACCAGGCCTCTATCCTATCTAATAAAAGACTACTATGCAGATTGATCATCACTGCAACACACAATATAGCTGCCCCCATGTGGTCAAAGATCCTGCCCCCATGTGGACACAAGATGGCCAGCACAAGATGGCCAGCAGAAAAGGGCAGTTGGGAGGCACCCGGCCTGCAAGAGAGGGCAGTTGAGAAGGACCAGGCCTGCAAGGGAGGGAAGTTGAGAGGGACCAAGCCTGCAAGGAAGGGCAGTTGGAGGTGATCAACCCTTCAGGAGAGGGCAGTTAGGGGTGACCAGGCCAGCAGAGGAGGGAAGTTGGGGGCAAACAGGCTGGCAGCAGAGTGGTTAGGGGGTGATCAGGCTGGCAGGCAGAAGTGGTTATGGGCAATCAGGAAGGCAGGCAGGCAAGCAGTTGGGAGCCAGCAGTCCTGGATTGTGAGAGGGATTGTGAGAGGGACCCCCACAGGATCGGACCTAAATGGGCAGTCGGACATCCCTTGAGGGGTCCCAGATTGGAGAGGGTACAGGCTGGGCTGAGGGACAACCCCCCTCCATGCACGAATTTCGTGCACCGGGCCTCTAGTTAAGCAATAAAGAGCCAGAATTTGAAGGTTTAGAAAGTTCTCGGCCCCAATGAAAATATGAGAAAACTTGATCCTGAAGCGAACACTAAAGATATGGTTGAATAACCATTTAATAAGAGATTGTAAGTTGGACTCATGAACTTTATCAGTCATCTCAACAGAAGCCAAGAATAAAGATGAGACTATACTATCAGTGACACTGCCAATTTGAACTAAAGGGGACAGAGAAGGTGGGACAGGCTGAAGGAAGGCTATTAGACTTCTTGAATTTCACAGGATAGAACCATAGCACTATTTGGCTGCAGACTTGCATTATTTTTCAAGAAAAGGAAAAAAATATTCAAAAGGCAATTTAGAGATTATCACAGTTGCCACTCTCACCACAGACCCAGCATGCACAGGCCTGAGCAATAAGCCTGACATTACCTGATTTTAAATGTCAGCACTGTCACACAGTGTGGTCCTTGCAATGAACCACATGGTTGGAGCCACTCTGTTGAGCCATGGAGTTGATGCTGCCACCCGAGTGGGGCTGTAGGGTAGAACATTAAGAGGATTATTCTTGAGCTTTAACAACTAATGGAACTTGCATTGTTAGGTTTTGAATGTGCTTAGGCTCTATCACCCCTTTTTTCCTTCTAATTTCTTTCTTTTGGAAAGTGAATCTATCTTCTGCTCCACCATTGTATTTTGGAAGCATATGACTTGTCTATGGTTACAAAGTCACACTGGAGAAGAATTTTTCCTCAAAATGAATCATACCTTATATATCATCCATATCTGATTTAGGTGGTATTTATATAAGAATTATATATTAGACTTCAGAGTTAATGCTGGAATGTGTTAAGACTTTGGGGTTTGTTGAGGGGGAATAAATATATTTTGCATGTTATAAGGACATGATTTTGAGGGGTCAGGGGCAGAATGCTATGAACTGAATTTTTGTGTCTCCCAAAAATGTATGAATGTATGTGTTAAAGCCTTAATCCCATTGTAATGGTATTTGGAGAAGGGGCATTTAGGAGGTAATTAGGGTTTGATGAGGTCCTGAGAGTGGGGCTCTATTGATAGGATTAGTCCCCTTATAAGAAGAGATACCACACTATGTTCTCTCTCTCTCTCTCTCTCTCTCTCTCTCTCTCTCTCTCTCTCTCTCTCTCTCTCTCTCATCTCTCTCCCACATGACCATGTGAAAACACAATGAGAAGGTGGCCATCTACAAATCAGGAAGAAAGCTGTCACCAGAGCTTGACCATGAGCTCACCCTGATCTCAGGTTTCCAGACTCCTGAATTGTGAGAAATAAATTTTTATTATTTACCATAAATTGTCACCTAATCTACAATATTTTGATAAGGCAATGAAGCAGACTAAGACATATATAGGAAATGGTAGGGCTGGGATTTGAAACCAAAAGTCTAATTTGAAATCTTTCCCTTGACCAATTACTCTACACTTTCAGTGGTCCTTTTCTCCCAAAACATCTCTCTAGAGCTAGCTTTACATGGATTCTTAAAATGTTTCACTCTCTCATGTTCCCCTTATACCAATGGATAGAGAAAAGTGTGACTTGATTGAAGGTTCTGGGTGCTTGGAATTATTCTTTCTTCTTAAAACATCTCTGAGTGGTGAGGCAGAAATCCCTCACTCCTATGAAACTGTGTAGAGAGGCCACCAAGGGAAGGGGCAACAGAATCTCTCATTTCCAGACGATTTGATCATGTTACCAACACTTGTGTCAAAATTAAGTTTCACCAGATGCAACCTGGTCTCCGAGGGGACTGCATGACCACTGCATGTCCAGGAGGGCTCATCAAAAACACATACTCTGAATGGCTCAACAGAGCACCTTGCCCTGACCTTCTGTGGTATGGTACAAACCAGAATGCTTGGAGAAAACACAAATACGTACATATTTAGTACCTACATAAAGGTAAAGCAGTTTTGCAACAGTAATTATGGTCTTTAGGTTAACATGTACAATATGTCAGGTTCACAGATAGTTTTGGGCCACGTTTGAATCCCGGTAAAGAGTTAGTAATTGGTTATAGTGTAGAGTGACAGGAACCACACTTCTTTCATATAAGAGGGAAAGGGGTTCAAGGATGTCTGCTTGTGGAAGTCTTAGAGCTTGAAAATGGAAAATGCTAAGGGAAAAAGCAAGTAAATAATCCCTTGAAGACGTGGGGTTTAGTGTATTATGGAGGCAAAGGCAAAGGGCGATGCTGGAAAAGACTCAGCTGCCTCAGTCCGCATAGGAATACACTGGTCACTTTGAAGCCTTTTGGTTCTATTTGATTTGGGAGAAAAAGCAAATATCATGAGAATCAGAGAAACAAGACAAATAAGAATAATTTTGTTCTATTTCTTTATCAAGAACAATATCCCAATGATAGGGATTGATTTTTGTTTTGGGTCAGAGCAGCAACTTCATAAATTTGGGGCCCCTCCTGCCACATAAATCTCATGCAACTTGTCACCAAAGAATACTTTAAGAAATGTTAAAACACTAATACCATCATATTCTTTTTCTGTGGATACATAAAGAACTGGGTAAATGAGATAGCACATATAATTTGCTTTATGTATTTGCAAAGACACATGACAGACTTTAAATAATGTACCTCAAAACTAAGAGTATGCATAAATGAAAACTGACATTGCCACTCTTTTTAGTGGTAGGATATCTGTCCTGTTCTTTTAACTTTGTAGCTAGCATACTCTGGAAGTCAGATCAGCAGCTCCTTTTTGCAGATGGTCTATTGCATTTGCTATTATTATTGATATCACAACCTATTCCCTTTTCTCTATCTCCCAGCAGCAGCCAAAGTATCAACTTAAAGGTCTTTGAAAGAGGAAATCCATTCAAGGCTCTCTTAGTCTGTAGTTACATGTGTATTCAGGCCTCCAACTCACACTCACTCCATCCTGACAAGTGCAGAAGGTGAAAACGTTGCTAGACAGTCTGTTTCTGAGAGGGATCAACCTGTTGCTGAAAGATTTATCATCAGGGAACTGTGGGATAGGAGAATGCCTTTATTTGAACCAAAATTGGTCATTCAGAGTTCATTCTGTAATCTGATCATTTATTTATATTTTATGTGCATTCTACCAAGAAGAGGATGCATGTGGGACCATTACCCCATTGAATGTGGTGTGGTCAAGTGACTATATCATTGGATGGCCCATTAGAGACTGTAGTATGCAGCTCATTTGCATGCTGCTTTAACCATTTGGGTTCTGTTCACATCCACTGCAAATGAGATTATGAGATAGTTCTTGGTTTGAGCAGACACATGTCCCATGCACCTACATATTTTTCCCCAACTACTTATGAAAGAGAACATGGGTGGTGAGAGGTAACAAAAGGCCTGAAAAAAATAGAAGTATGGCTCATAGGAAAGAAGATTCTTCTTGTAAATATTAATGACCTATGTTCACTAGATCAATTCAGTGACATGAACCTTATTAATGAACAGGAAAGGTAATCACAGCTTGGCACTGTTCTAAAAATTATAACAACACCTTCTATGTACATGCATGCCTGTCAGAGTGTGCTTGTTACATTTTCTCACTTAATCTATGGATATTTTTATTCTTACTTCACAGATGAGGTAATGGAGAGCTAAGGAATGATTTGCCTGGAGTTATAGCCCAGAGCTTGGACTCAAGGCCATCTTTGGATGCTAAGACATGTTCTTCATGGTCTCTAAAACCACATCCAGTGGCTACTGAGGGCAGCAGGAGACAATCTTGAAAGAACCTACTTGCCATTTCCATTCACTCTCTCAAAGTCAGGTAGACTCACTTCAGATTCCCTGGTTAAAAATTACCCTCTTTCTCTGAGAATGACCATTAGTACATTGGGTAAGCCCCCACTGATGAACCATCTTACCTTGACCCTCAGCCAGCAGGACCCCTATCATGATTGATTTACATAGGATAGGAGGGACACTTGGTCCTGGATTGGTCATTCAGATTGGAGCAAGGTGACACCGACTTGTGCCTCCATGGAGTTTATTTAAGGCAGGTCTGTGAAAGGAATATCCATAATCTATTTTTGCTGAATCTCTTTTTGCTCAGAAGCTACTTTTATTTCCATCCATTTAAGTCTTGTCTGGAATTTTCCAAAATCCAGAAGATATGGAAGATAGGTTCATTGTCAGCCAAGTTCTTCCTTGTCTTCCTTTCCGTCTGCATCTCAGGGTGGCTACACAATATAGTTCTGGCCAAAGAGATACAGCCACAGCTCCCTGGGCCAGAGTTATGGGTTCCAAAATAAAGCAAAGAGGTTCTCTTTCCATTTCCTGCTAACTGGGAAGCAGATGTTATGCCCAGAGGTGCAGAAGCCATATGGAAAACATAAAAAAGGCTACAGAATTGAAAGATCATTGAATCAGGAGACTATCAGCTCTGGACAGCCTATCTTTTGATTTTTGTGACATATATAGAAAGAAAATACAAACATTAGTATAAGCCCCTATGAGTTTCTTATATTATAAAAATAGAATCTTGATCTCCTTTTAAGCATCCTTATCTGACTTAAATGATTTGAACATCTCAACTATGACATGGGTTCCAAAGAAATCATACACCTATAGAAATCCAGAAGGACACACTGTACACATGAGGAGGACAGTCCCTGAGATGGCCACTTCCAAATGTTCCATCCTTTACAAAGTAGAATTGAATCAAAGTATCCTGTCAGGTTTCTTTAGGTTATCTGAAGGAATATGTATCAAAAATCTTGGGTAACGAAGGTTATTTCAAAGATAGAAAAAATATAGAATGATTTTAAAAATTGACCAGGTGCCTATAAATAGTTTAGATTCCACTTACTACTCAATCATTCATTCATTCATCATGCAACAAATATTTATTGTCTACCTATAATAATGTCAGATGCATGGGTAACATGGTAAGTGTTATTTACTTTCTTTCAGAAAACTAATGTATATATCAAGACAGAAATTCAGCAACTATTTTTATAAAGTTGATGAGCATTTGGATAATTGGGACTTGTATAAAAGTTTCAAAGAAAAAGGGAAAAGTAGCTCAGCATAGTTACAAAATGGAGTGTGCATATCTGCTTTATTATTATTATTATTATTATTATTGTAGAATTTGTGTTTTCTCAAGAAGATATTTGAGAGTGTTGGTTTGGAACAAGCCATCTCAAAGCTGATGGGATTCCTTCCTGTCCACCACAGTGGCTATCTTTGGAATATTTACATAACTCTGTTAGTCTGCTCAGGCTGCCATAACAAAATACTATAGGCTGTATGGCTTTAATAATGGAAATTTATTTTCTCATAATTCTGAAGGCTAGAGGTCTCAGATCAAGATCTGATCAGGTTGGTTTCTGATGGGAGTTCTCTTTCTGGTTTGCAAACAGCCACTATCTTGCTGGATCTCTTTTCTTACAAAGGCACCAACCCTACCAAATTAGGCCTTACCCTTATGATCTCATTTAACCTTTATCACCTCCTCTCAGGCCCTCTCTCCAAATACAGTAACTTTGGGGATTAGAGCTTTAATATATGAATTTACAGTGGGGACTTGGATGGACACAAAAATATTCAGTCTATAACAATGACTAATTCTGTCTGCCTGGTTTACTTAAAGCAGGTCTGTGAAAGGAATGTCCGCTAGGGTAGTAGTAGGGCAATGATGCTCAAAGGGTTCTCCACAAAATGAGGAAGAAAAATAGGACCACTATTTTCACATAGCTCTTTAGGCACTATGGAATTTTATTTTAAGCATTCCAGTATAAAAGGATAAGCTTTCCTGGAATGGAGACAAAAATTAGCCAACCAGAGTGTAGTAGTCAGGGTCTCCCTCTGCAGAACTGAGATAATTCACTTCAAGGAGAGACATATCTAGATAACAGGTCATGTTCATGGATCTGCCTCTTATGCAAGGAAACACATGGGTATGCCACAGAGAGCCAATGCTAGGCGATAAAGGAGAGGGGGCTCCAGGTGGAATACAAAATGCTGCCTGTCAATCTATATTTGGGTCTCACACACATAAATAAAAAGCAAGGACTTTACAGGTGATTCTCTAATTGAGTCCAGACCCAGAAATTTGTATTATCTTTAATAGAAGAGGAAACTGAAAAGAAGTGAGTATACCAAAGTCATAGGAAGAGCCTGAGTTTCCCAATCCTCAAACCACAGGCATTAACCATGACCGGGACTCATGCACCAGAGTCCTACCCCCGGAGGCCTGGATCTAAGGACAAACCTTCCTAATCATTTATTTCTATGATGGTTCAGTCTCGCTTTTAATTGTGTTAGCGACTGCTCAAGGGTCCTCTTCTGGGATTTTCCTATATATTAAAGACAACATACCTGGAAAGAAGAGACACTGAAGCTTTCAGCCTCAAAATTCAGATTGGCATAAGCCAAGTGCCCCAGGGAAGGGTAGTAAAGAATAAGAATTGCATATTTCCACATCTGTTTTCAATAAAATTTATGTCAAATAATTTTATTTGACAAAAGCAATCCCAAGAATTACTTTGTTTTATTCAAAATGTCTTGAAATGTCATTAAAATTCACCTAGAAGCACATAAACACAACATACCACCTGTCCATAGTGTTAGATCAAATGAGAATATAGGGGCCTGGGCCTCATGAATAGGAAGAGACTTGACCTACTGCAACCAGAGAGAGGCCATGTTGTTGCTTTTCTTAGCATTTCTGTTCCCACCCAACCTGGGGCAAGTGATCTATTTTCAGCTTGACACCAATCAGGAAATGGCTCAGCTACAAAACCCTTCCTGTTAATGCAAATGAGACATAGCCTTGGAAAAGTAGAGCACACCAGCATGAGCCTGAGTATCCGATGAGCAAAGTCATTTTTGTGCTGGCAAGGGAGAAGTGATAGTCATGTCACAGAGCACAACTGAGAAAGCAAACCTGCAAGAGTAGGTTTCTAGAAGGTAATTTAGTAACATGCACAGAAAGTTCACAGCAGTGCACACTCTTTGGTTGGGTAATTTCATTTCTTTGAATTTACCATCAGGGTATTTTAAAATGTATAAGTAAGAATGTTTATTATTGAGAGATGCCCATCAGTCTCTTGTGCTTCTACACATCTTGCAGGGTATCCCAAGAATGCAACAGTCTTACCACTCGTTACCAAGGCCATTTTTCAGGCTTGTGCTTCAAGCAAGTGACCTTGAAGGATGAACTAATGTCTCCTTTTGGGGCAAAGAGCAGGCTTGTTTACAACTTACATAGAAAAAGTAGATTTCATAAACTCAGTATTCCTCAGCTGCAAGGCAAATCCACCATGTGCACAGAATCCATCTGGACCTATGGAATCACCACTGTGAAATTTGGGGGCAAGGGAACCGATATCTCTGACCTAGGAGTCTTATGTCCTCTGCCAACATCCATAACACAGTAACAGGCTTACTTCTGAGCTGGTAAGTTGGATAAAATCAAATTTCAAACCTGACACAAGAAAGCATTGTTTAGTTTAAAAAAAAAAAGAAACTAAATGTTATCCAAGGAGAAAAATGTTTAAATTAATTATGGTCCAGACATATACAAAATGTAGGGCAGACATTTCAAAGGACTTTGGGATGCATACTTACTGATGTGGAAATAACATAACTATAGTTTTCAATGAAAAAAGAAGGTAATAAAGAAATATGTATAGATCTACCTTTATAGAAACACAGATATTTCACAGGTGTATATGCACAATATTTCTAGATGGTCCTATAAAAAAATGTCAGCTGGAGCAATCTCTAGTTGATGGACTTAGGAAAGAGTTTTTATTCATCTATCTTTTTATTTGTAGGGTCTCCTCTTTTTTATGTAAACTTTTAATACTATATTCCATCATTAATGATTGATGGATTTTACTCATTTTGTTGTGTTTCCAACATGTAATACATGTAAGAGCTCCTGTTCGTTGGAATCATTTATTCCAGAGCTGTAAAAGATCTCAGAGAGCCTTTAATTTGAACTTTCAGGTCTGCAAGTTGGGTGAAGATAATGGCCTGCCAATAGCTGGTGGAGAAGAGCAGGTACAAACCTTTGGAATGAGATAATTTGCTCTTTTGTTTTTAAGAGTGTCTACGTTCTCCGGGTCTCCTCTTTCTATTGTGAATATGAATAACAACTAATAATTGAAATTGAAAAGAACTGCCAAAAAGCATGACAAAATACTTGTACTTGAAACAAACGGTGAAAAATAGGTATGCACATACAAGGGAAATTTGCAAAAAGAAGTAATGTTCCTGATAGAACACAGCTTTTGATTTAGTATGGATGGTGAGTCACAGATCCTCAATGAGGAGAAATAATGGAAAAGTTCTTTATTTGATACAATCTTCTTAGAACATTTGAAGATGAGTATCAGAACCTACTCTTCAGAATCTTAGATGCTAAATACACTAGTGTGCTAATGGATAATAATAATCGGTCTTAGCTATTGTGAATACAGTAGGTCCTCAAATAATGTCATGTCTTCATTCAATGTTTTGTTATCACATTGATGAAAAAAATAATGATTCCCAATGTGGAGTTTACAAGTTCTCCCTACATCTGCATGGGTTTTCCCCAGGAATTCAGGTTTCCTCCGACATCCCAAAGATGTGCATGTGAAATGAACTAGAGTGTCTAAATGGTCCCGGTCTGAGTGAGTGTGGGTGTGGGTATGAGTTTGTGTAGCAATGAAAGGGTGTCCTATAGAGGATGGGTTTCCCACCTTGCACGCTGAGCTGCTAAGAAAGGCTCAGCCACCAGCAACCATGAACTGGAATAAGCAGGTTGGAAAAGAATTATCTCACTTGTTTTTATTAATCTTTCTAAAATGTATGTGTAGCTTACATTTATTTCAATGTTTAGTATTAGAAGAGTTTGGGGTCTTTATTTAGAAGTTTGGTGATTTTGTGCCCGGAAATATGGAATAGGAATTTATTCCTGTTTATATCAATTAGCCCATAGTAAAATGTTTTGTTATATATACTTTCACTTAAAGTCACAGTTTCCAAGAACCTATTGATGACATTGAGGACTCATTCTAATGTTGCAATGCATATGGAAATGCAAGTATATTTTCCATTTCCTGTTTTTATTTCCTTTGGGTATATACACAGAGGTGAAATGGCTGGGTCATGTGGTAGTTATATTTTTAATTTTTTGAAGAACCTTCATTATTTTCCATAGGGACTGCTCCAACCAATAGAGCACAAGTTTTCCCTTTTCTCAATATCCTCATGTACACTTATCTATTGTCTTTCTCATGGTAGTGATTTTAATAGGTACGAGGTGATACCTCTTCGTGGTTTTGACTTGCATTTTTCTCATGGTTAGTGATGGTGAGCATCTTTTCATGTACCTGTTGGCCATTTGTTTCTCTTGTTTGGAGAAAAAGCTATTCAGTTTCAGTGCCCATTCTTAAATCAGATTATTTGTTTTTTGATATTGAGTTGTATGAGTTCTTTATATTTTTCTGATATTAACCCCTTACCAGATATATGATTTGCAAATATTTTATCTCATTCTTTAGCTTTTCTTTTCATTTTGTTCATGTTTAACTTGCTGTGCAGAAGCGTCAATGTTTACTGCAGTATTAAAATATGGGAACAACCTAATTGCCCATCAATTGATAAATAAACAAAAAATATGTGGTATATTGTAATAGAATGTTATTTAGACACGAAAAAGAAGAAGACACTGTCATTTGCAACAACTTGGGTGGAGCTTGAGGGCATTATGAAATAATCCATACAGAGAAAAATAAATTATAGTATCACTTATATGTATGAAGGATCTTTAAAAATATCAAACTTAAAATATCAAACCAAGGGCTGGGTAGCAGGGGAAGCAGAAAGAAGTTGGTAAAAGAGTAAAAACTTTCAGATCATATGAAAATTTCTCAAAACACCTTCCATGCTTTGCTTTGCTTTGTTTAATATCTTCCTCTCCTATTGGTTTATAAGCTCTTTGAGGACAGAAACCACATCTTATTTATACTTATATTATCAACATCTAGTGCTATACTTGGCAAAAAAGAGACTATTTATGCTATACATAAAAAATATAGTTAAAACTTCAGAGTCTAAGTTCAAACATGTTCAACAAATATTAATTCTGAAAGTTCCAAATTAAGAACTCCTGATGGACTCTGAATGTGTTATCATCAATATTTTGCTGCCCAGAAAGGAATAAACTGGGTAATTCCTACCTGCAAAAAAAATGTTACTTTGGAAATATTTGTTTCTGTGTGACACAGGGCAGTCTCCCCCTCTGCTGCCATCGGAGCATGAACAACTTGGGAATGTCAAACATTCCTGGGAGAAAAGCCAACAGGAAAATCTAACACTGTCACAACATGATATGCTTTTTGATATTATCTTATAGAACTGAGCTTAATAAAATATCTTAAGCCTTTTCCATAATTTATTAATAAAAACATCCAAGGACAGAAACAAATGTTAATTTGAGCAAAGCAAAGCTGAAGTAGAAAACAAAACAAGCTTTTAGAAAGATGACTAATCCAATAGAATGTGAGCCTGAAACTGAACATCAAGTTTCCATATTCTATTTATAATGTATCACTTGAGGTAGGACTCGAAAAGATGGACTTCATATAAATTTTAAATGTTCTTTGTTTCTTCATTTTGGTCTCATATGTTAAGCAGAAATGTTTTGAAATGTCAAAGACAGACCTTGTGACATGATAGCACTTGATAAGCTATTTCTAACATGAGGATTTTTGACAAGAAAAACTCTGGAATAATCAGCAACAGGGGAGTTTACAGAGTTTAATTCAGGATCAGGACAAATCAAACTTATCATTAAAAGTTCTTCCTACTGACACCCACAGCATCCTGAGCTGGCCTCATGCAGCTGGTTAGAAACAAATGCATAACCGAGGGGCTGCTGGAAGGGACTGGGTCTCCCAGGTTTGCCGAGGATCCACATGGCTAAGAGCATAACTGATGGACATTCATGCCACAAGGGCTCATGTAGGAGGGTTTTAAACTCTCTTAGGTCCATCAGGTAAGGACTAAGAATCAGATCATGTCCCACAGGGGGTCTACCACAGCCCTCCACAAATAGAACAATAGCTTTCTTTTGCTTGAGGCTCTGCTCCAGAGAACTCATTTGCTCACCCTTTTCTGGTTTTAAATACTCACCCAAGGATATGCTGTTCATTGCTTCTAGAGAAAGAGGAAGGGGGAGGGAGGGAGAGAAAGAAGTATCGATGTAAGAAACATTGATCAGTTGCCTCACAATGCATCCCAACTGAAACCTGAAAATGTGCCCTGATGGGGAATTGAACCTGTGACCCTTTGGTGAATGGGACGATGCTCTAACCATTGAACAAAACTGACCAGGGTTCTCCTTGCTTTTGATTACTCCATCTTGGCTTGTTAAATGTTGAGTCCTGCATCCTCTTAATACCTTTAGGCAGCCCTTTTTGTCTTGTGAACAGCACAACTTCTTTTTCCATAGTGCCAGAAGAACTTTGTTCTGTTATTTGATGCCGCTCCCAACCTCTGAGGTGAACTCATTGAAGATGAAAACTAATCATGTATGGACATCACACTCATCAGTTTCTCAGCTCCCCAGAGCTAGAACCACCCACCAAATTACATATGCAGGGGTAGCATAATCAACTGATTGTGATTTACCATGCTCACCCCAGCCTTGAGTTTAGCCCTAGCAATAGAATGAGTTTGAGTTTGAAGCAGTTCTCCTCATAGCTAAGTCATCAAATGTAGTTCCATTGTTCAAAGTAAAGTTATGGGCATATTAAGAAGATGGTTCAGTTTGTGATCTAACACATGTGTGTTGTAAATGATTTGTTATAAAGGGTTTATTTCATAAATATTTCAGATATATCTAGATTGTCTCATCTTATTTCGTTCATTCTAGTTTTACAAAAGTATATAAATAAGCCTCAAAGATGTGGACAAAAAGAGGAATTTGTTCCAACTCTTATCAGGTCCATTGTTCACAGAATGAGTGTGTATTTCATTTGGCAATTTCCTTAAGTCCATGAAAGAAGAAAAGCAAAATGGGTGGGTTACGTACAAACCTATTAAATTTTATCTATTATGTACTAAAATTATGCTCCACAGATTAGAAATATGCATCATGTTGTTTTTAATAATTTGATTTTACTCTTAAGCTTTATATTAGGGAAGAAATAGTGGAAGAGTGGTTTTTGTGTGATTAATGCATGCATTTCTATATGAAATCTAGGTGGTTTATTTCCAAAAATTTCCATCATTTTGGAAAAAAAAACAACATTCAAAGCTGCATAACCAGCATTTATATATAAGTATATCATCTTCATTTTGATTGAGGGTGAGAGTGTGTAAGTTTGGAAAATAGGGAGGATGTTATTTTATTTTAATTGCTTGGGTGTGGAAGAATCTGGTTATCAGTTTCATATGAAATGCACTTGATACTGAGGGGTTCTGTGCTTGTCTTAGTCATTAAATAGAGATTCTGTGATTCTCTGATTATTTACACATGAACTTGGTGACTTACAATAACAATGCATGATCCAAGCTCAACTTGCTCTTTTCCAACTGTCACAAGGATAACATCCCTGCCTCTGGGAATCAGGCTGCACTATTCTCCACAATGGTGACATTGCACTCTGGCCCATGAAGAAGAAGCACAGGACTCCATAGTAATGGGAAAGAGAGCACAGGACCTGTCATTCTCATTCCATCTCAGTAACAAAACAGATCGTCTGAATAACTCATATCTTGTGTTTTATAGACAAGCCCAGAGAAAAAGGTGCTTGATTACATTCAGGGTCATGTGATGGTAAACATCAAATTTGCCAAAAGCTAGAAGAAGAGAAGAAATATGAGGTCTGATATGTCCACAAATACATATTTCTGAACAATGGACAAGGAGCTAAGTTAAATATCTTTGGACTCTAAAATGATTTCACATTTCCTCTTCACTGTTTCTTTTAAAGAGCTCTTTCGAGCAAGCCATAAATCTTTTTCAATATGGCAGTCTATTGCTTGATGATTAAGTCAAGATTTTAATCACCCCTTAATAAAGTCCGTAACTTCTGAAGGTATAAAAGAGTACAACTTACTACCAGAAAAAAAAAAATTCTACCATCATAACACCATTTATGTGTATCCAAGAGATGATTTAAAACAAGTTTGCTTATTGATTATTTTGTTTTCATTTGTCCATCAATGCAGCCTCCTCCTCAGAAGTCCTCTCTCTTCTGGTCTCCCTTCATAGTCTTTGTGTCTTGCTCCCTCATCCCAGAACCCTACCTCCCAACCAAATGTCCCATCATCATCAAACTCTTTCAAATCTATATAATCCTATTTGTCCTTAGAAGTAGCTTTTGGTTCTTTGTAATTAAAATACACTTGATAAAACTTTGTCTTGATAATATTGTCTACTTCTTATTGCATAACCTTGATGTTCTGTGCAAATAGGGCCCTGATCTGTCTTCTCTGCTTACTAACAGAGGAATGAGCAAAAAAAATAGAGTGACAACAATGGGGAAAACACTTTAACTACTGTCACTCTCTTTTTTATGTCAGCTTTTTAAAGTCTAATTTGTCTTTCAGGAATAGAATTAACAAATTCTTGAAACTTAAAGCAACAAAAATACCAAAGTATTTTTTAAAATTATTTTAGTGTGAAAATGTAATAGCTTAGAAGAAATATTATATGCGACACCAATTAACATGATTTATAACATTATCATTAGAAAATGAACAATAATCATGGTGAAATACAAATTTTTTTATTTTTAAAATTAGCAAATATTGTTTATTTTTTTACTATTAATTTATATTCTGATTCTTTGCTCAGAATAATTGATGAGGGTAAGATTAAAACAAATAAACTGATAAAGAAATAAGAAAAAAAGAAAAAGAAAGGTGATAAAATAATGTAAGTACACAGAGAATAGGCCTTACATACTTGCAAACACAGTTAAATTTTGCTCTAAGGCTCTGGCAACCAAAGCCAAAAAAAGGAAGATATGCTCTGTTATACAGTTCTTACTGTCAGGTAAGAAAAAGCATACTAGTTCCTCAGGGAAGCAAGCTGATGGTGCCTCAAATGGGAAACATTGAGTGTTGTCATACAGTGTACTCAACTGGAGTTCTACAAACAAGGACATTTCAGATCCCTCCTTAAAAGTCAAGAGTACAACATTAAACCACAACCTAATGGAATAAAATTTTAAATTATGAAAGTTTCTGTCAGTCCAGCTTGAGTGGAGGCATGGAGTGCTTAACCTTTAGAGAACCATTTTGTTGAGGTTAGATAACAGATGGTTTAATATAACTTTTTCAGTGCGGGGGGGGGGGGGGTGGAAAGCCAGTTGTGTGATGAGGTCTTTGAAAGCAGATTCATTATCTGAACAAGAGAAACTCAATCACAACATGCCAGTCTATCATAACCAAGGTATAGGTGATCAGCTATTGCTCTCCTTACCAATGGCTATCCCACTTTCCTACAGAGTTAAGCCCTAGCAGTAAATATAGACACACTTCTTGTAGAACATTATTTACAGTATATAAAGAATTGAGAATGAACCTTCTGCAAACAAAAAAAGAGTATACCCAGCTGGGATCAATCCCACAGATTGAGATTAGGATAGCTCTGGCAGGAAAAGCATTTTCACTTAGCTGCATACCATTGACTATTTTTCATAATGTGAACTTTGCGTCATAGGTGACTGGATCCCAATCAGAGAGAGCCAAGTGCCTATGACACTTGAGGCACTTGGTTGGACTGTGCTTTCCTGAACCCCTCTCCAGAATCTGGATCTCACAGCCTACCCTCACACTGATCAGCACAGTCATGTCTGACATCCCCACAATGATAGGATGTTTCTGTTTTTAGGATGCAATAAGATGTTGAAAATGAAGTTTAAATTTTAGCAAGTTCCTTTCTGTTTCCCCTTATATGCTGTCGTTTTGACCTAAATGAGGCTTTTTTTATATAGCAAAAGACCTTCCCAACCAAGAAATAGATAGGCAAGACCCATGTTTATTCAAACATAGTGAGATAAATCTTTTTCAATTTATGAATGATTCATGGGTAGGAAATAAATAGAGAACTCTTCTTGAAATAAGGTTAATAAAGCATTTTAATACCTCCAAGAGAACAAAAAATACTATATAAAATATAGAAATGTTTCTAAAAACTCCTAATACCACTTGTTCAATTTAGCATTCAGTGATCTGGGAGACATCACTTCAAGGATTAAACTGAAGGAAAAACAGGTGCTCTTGACAAGTCCTCCTAATGATGGTCCTAATCAGGGTACATGAGCTATGTAAGCTTTATACAATAGCACAGTGTGAATCTGCATTTGACATCTTTCAAAGGATCAAAATATTGAACAGCATGAAACATTGCTGTGTTTGACTCTCTTATTTTTAACTTTTATCTTAATGATTTGGAATTGCGTCTAGATCATCTATATGCATATGCCCTGCCAGAAAGAATGAAAATCATGAGGTACACACTGCTGATTTTATATAACCAGAGTGAGCTGTACTAGAATATTGATATATGGAAGTAACAGCACCCCATAATCATCCCATAGAGTTCCATTTAACATTATTGAATTCTGTATGCAAATTAATTTGGAAAGGAGTATTCCATTTAATTTAACACAGGGCTTTCTTTAAGGAAAGCAACACAAACACATTCTACCCAGTACAAATTGACTCCAGGTACGTCATGAAAGCATATCCTACTGTTCAGGGTTCCAAAGACAATTGCTTTCCTTCTTAAAAGCAAAGAAAAAAATTGATGTCAAAAAGCTATCTAATGGAATCTAATATCCAAGGAAGTAATGCAATAGCTGCGATGGAAACAGTAAAAATAGCACTGAAAAATACCTCTAACTCATTAGAAGGTTGATTGGGGATAGAACTCTTCTTCAGTGTGCAGAGGAGTTGGTAACAGTCTTCACTTAGGTAGCCAACAGTACTTTTACATCTGCCAAAATGGTCTCTTACTTCTGGGTACAAAATTAAAATACTTGAAAATAAAATAAAATAAGCATAATACATATACGTGGGGATGATTCAAATATAATTAATTGGGTAAATTTTGAAATAGTATAACTCAGAAAAAAGAACTTGTAAAAGCACAGTCTGGGCAGCATCATAATATTTCTTTATGTGAAATTACCAACAAAGGTGTAGTTGATGTTTAAAATGCAATCCACCTCGTTTAGTCAGCTTCTTATTGGCCATTATTATAAGGGGAGGGAGCAGGAAATACATTCCTCTCCTGATGATCCACCTGAAAACCTGCCCAAAGGGTGATACTTAGATTTGAAAATAAACAGTCTGGGGATGATTAGGGTAGAAAAGTTTCCAGGAGTTGATTGATGACACTTCTATCTAACCTGAACCATTGTGTGACCAGCTCAGGAAGGGCCAAATCACCCGCCTATTTCCCATTGAAGAGTATACTATTTTCATGACATTGATGATAGACTTTTAATTTAGAACTTCTCAATGTAATACAAGTGTGCTATTTGCCCAGGCAAAACTCACTATTTTCTTCAGTTTGTTGTTCTCTCTCTCTCTCTCTCTCTATCTCTCTCTCTCTCATTTGTCTTTGAAGGGATCCACATAGCAGGAGCTGGGGATTCTTGGGGAGGAAAGTCTGTTGAACTGGATATTACTCAATATGAAATATCTGGACACACCAACTGTCCAATTGAGGAAAGAATACAGCAAGACCCCTATCTTATGCTTTGATTGCCTTTGAAGCAAATACAGAAGAGCTGGGATTATCTGAGTCCTCCCCTCTCTCTTTAGCAATAAGAGGTGGGAGATGAAATTCTTAGCCAAAACCAAGCCAGGAAATGGGGTGACTGATAGCAAGAGAAAAGAGCGAGAAACAGGTTACAGAGTCCTGGAGGCATCATGGAGTCCTCAGTGAGGGAGTCTTTGGTCACACATCCTCACCATCTTGGAGGTCAGGGTGGGGAACTACGTGTGAACCCCTCTGTCTTCAATGTCTACACTAGAGAGCACCCATGTGTGGACAAGAAGTACAGTCAACTTGGACTTGGTAAACTTTACTCTAGTTTCTGAAACCATTCAAGATTCTTCAAGTATTTCTAAATATTTTGAATCTATTATGTAATTTAAAGTGACCTGATTGGGGGTGGGTGAGGATTCACATCCAATTACAGTAAATCCTAATGTTGTTATTTCAAAATATCATCTGTGTATATACAATATTTGTTTCCCTTCTTAAGGGAGTATCCCAAACTTCCAAGAATAAACATTCAACTTCAAAAATCCTTATGGGCCATTCATACTTTTTAGACCTACCTGCTCAAATAAGTTGTCATATCACAAATCATGTAAGTATGCAATACTGTTGAACATGCACTGAAATACATATAAATGTTTGTGGACTGATGCATTCAAGTTCCAGAAGAGAAGCAAAGTACTGATATGCTACGATATTAAAAGAAACATAAATAACATGTAATATTGATAATTTTATTTTTAAAAAGAGAAAATGTCTTTGTATGGTGGGCTCACAGTGCAATATACAGATCTTATACCATAGAAATCCACAACTGAAACCAATATGATCATATTAACCAATGTCACCCAAATAAATTTAATGAAAAAGAGAAAAAAATCTAGAATCATGAGAAAGATTAGAAGAACAAATGAAAATAGATGCTCCAAATTTCTCCAAACTGATACACCATATATCTGTAATGCTTCTCTTTAAAAATAATTTTTACTCACTAAAGTACAGGCCTCTGCATTTCCAAATCTTTTAGATTCAGGGGGCCTTTGAAAATGTGTACAGTATTGAAATGCTATGCACCGTGTAAGACCTTTTCTGATTTCACACATTATTGCTTGAACCTGGAATCAAAATAGGATCATCCTGCTAATGGCACTAATGGGACTCGCTTTGCAAATACTCATGTTATTTATGTAAAATGGCTGCCATAAGAATAAACTTGTGTGGGAACAGAACAGTGACAGGAACACAGGATCTATATATTTTAAGTCTTAGCTTCCAAAAGAATTGCTCATGAGAAACCATGTTTGAAGAATGAAGTGAAAATGAAGTGCTATGCTTTTCTGTGGATAGCTGTTCTTTTGTGTGTGTGGTTTTTTTTTTCCCCACCACACAAAGTCTCAGAATCTAATGGTTATCACTGGAAATTTGGCACTATGGCATCAAAGGTTGCTGGGGGAGCAGGGTTACTGCCAGATTTGACACTAAATCTGTTTGTGGGTTACATGCCAGTATAAGTCACATGAATTATGAAATGATGAAGAAAGTCATCCATTAAGTTGCTTTAGTGGTCTATCTTGCAATTACCTTGGAACACACTCATGGGTGGTAATGCTTTTGAAGAGATAGCCATATTGGTGTTTTTATGAATAGAAGAAATGGCATCACTATAACAAACGGATAAATATACTGCAAAAAAACAAAACAAAGCACTATTTTCTGTTTGGTCTTCAGCTACTTGTGCAATGTCACAGTATATGAGTAGAACCTTCAAGACATCCATGGGGTTTCTTTGTAAAAGGAAACTAGCCTAGACATAGAATAAGAAAGCATTGGTAACCCTCAAAGTGGCAATGGAGCCTTCACTTGCTAAAGGTGAAGAAGCTGTCCTGCTGCATCCTGGATAGGATAACAGCTCAGGCATTTCTTCTGTTATTCTTTATGATATCACCATGAAACTGCTGACGAAAGTTGGAACAAGCAAGAAGTGAAGGCTAACACAAAATTGTAAATTTCCTCCTGGAGCATTGATGACATCCCTCAATACAAAGAGCCCTTTGGCAAAAACTGGACAACAGGCATTTAAGTAAATCCCTTTCCAATAATTAGTGGACTTCTAAGTTAATTGAGAAAAGAATTTAGTGACCACACATGACAAGGAATAGACTTTATGTAATTAGTTTAGGAAAGTCATTAAACAAATAACATCAGGAACAATAACAAAAAACAACAACAATAACAAATTTTATGCAGGGGTAGAATGTGGTTTCCAGAGTTGCTACATTATATTATTTAAAAGTCCACTTTTTAAGAAAAAAAAATATGAGAAATGGAAAGAAATAAGGAAATATGGCCCATACACAGGAACAAAAGCAGTCAATAGAAGTTGTGCCTAAAGAAGCCCAAGTAGACTTATTAGAAAAATACTTTAATCTGATAGTTTACATATGTTCATAAAACTAAAAGAAATACAATCTAAAGAAATAAAGAAAACCTTGTCAGAATAAATAAATATGAGAATAATGTCTCATTAATTATAGAATATTCATGGAGCTAGACATTATAAAAGAACCAAATAGTAATTCTAAAGTTGAAAAGTACAATAACTGAAAGGGAAAATTTACTAGGAAGGAGCAGCATCATATTTGAATGGGCAGAAGGAAGAATTAGCAAACTTGAAATGAAAGCAGCAAGAGAGAAGCAATTCATCACTTAAGGGATCATCAATCATATGATTAGCTAACTTCTCATCAACAAACATGGAATCAGAAGATATTGGATTAACATGCAAAGTATAGAAAATAAATGATTGTCCACCAAGAGTTCTGTATTTTCAAAATAAGATTATTATTCTGTTCTTCAAAATAAGATTAAAGAAGAAATGAAGACATTCCAAGATAAACAAAACTGAGAGAGTGTGCAACTGGAAAACCAGCCCTTCAAGAAATACGAACTAGACCTTTAGGATGAAACAAAAATACATTAGAAAGTAAGTCAAATCTTTGTGAAGATATGAAGAGCACTAGAAAAGATAAACAAATAGGTGAATGTAAAAGATAATATGGAATATGCCAAATCTTGGCACTTAGGAAACAAGAATGAGCAAGACATAGTTCCTTCCTGAGAAAACAAGATTCTAGGAGGTATGCTAGATATATAAATGATTTTAATGGATTAATTATGTAATGTAGAGGAGACTATGGGAGCACATAGAAAGGCCTTTAATCCTGGAGAGGAGGAAGAAGGTATTCATAGACAAGAGAGTTAAGCACCAGATAAAGTGTTCTGAGTTTGAATTATAAAGGACAGGTAGGGAATACTCTGAGAAAAAAGAAACCATGGGAGAAGAGAGAAGCATGAGCAATTGGTTAATCAATATGTGTTTAGGGAATTACAGTTTATGCCAAAACAAAAGGTGCAGAGGGCTAATATAGGAGCTGAGGGAGATGAGTTCAGAGATTCAGGGAAAGCCAAATTGTGGAGGGCCTGAATGCGTTCTGGAGAACTTTGTTAGTTAAGTAACAGTCAGTCACTGAAAGGTTTTGCATGAGGGAGTGAGATGGTCAGTTAGATCATTCTAGCAGCAATCTCGAAAATGAAATGGAGGTTGAGGGTAAGATGAGTGGGAGAGAGAACTGGGACAAGAAGTTCTGTCAATCAGGTATTGCAATATTTAAGGCTAAGAAATTATGAACACTGAATTAAGAACACCTAGGAATGGGGTTATTAAAATAAATTAACAGAGCTTTCTGAGTGAGTACATAGAAAGCAGAAGAGATGGAGGATTCAAAAGTAACAAATAACGTGGACAATACTGAAGGAAGCTTATTTTGGAGGAAATAATAGTATAAAGCAGGTTGAGTTTGAAGTGACTGTGGGACATCTAGTTGGAAATGACTGGTAGGCATTGAGAATATGAGCATAGAGCTTAAAGAGAGGTCATGGCTACAAAAATAAATGTGTGAGTCATCTGTATTTAAAAGGTGGGTAAAGGCATGTGATTCAATGAGATCATCCAGGAATGAGGAGAGGGGAAAGAATAAACTCAGAAAACTCCAACAGGTCCACGAATGGCTCTCCATTCCTATGAAGAAAATCAGAGATGTTAGGGTAATTTTTCTTCCCTCATAGCTTCTGATGGGACTTTTTCATCTGTTCAGAATCCCCCAGGCACCAGATACTTTTGACAATGACAAACATATTTATAGCAAACAATGATATAAGAGATTAAAAGCATCACCCTTCCATGTGAAAATTAGAATCTAAGGAATTCTGGCTGGTTGAGAGTTTCAATACCAAGAAATGAACCACTAAGATTGGAATTTTAGGCATAAACAAAGATTTTTGAAGCCAAGATTGGCACCAAGGAGGACATTCTCTATTGTTTCCATTCTTGCCCCATCCTTTTATTCCAACCATCACCTTCCAGGATTCTGGTTAAATTCAGTGGATGCTATGCATTTCAACCTGGAGAATGAGTGAAAGTTCTGACAGAGGAAAATGTCTCTAAAACAAATAAATTATTTCTGTACTAATTTGGGAGTTTTGTTGTAAGCATAGCCTTGAGGATTTAATAGACTAATAGAGTTTCTATATTTTTCCTCTTCTCATTATTAAATATTTCAGGAGGGTGAGGGTATATGGCAAAGACTATTATTTCCCTCCAATTTTATTCTGCTCTCCTTAGACTTATGGCTAGGCAATATTTCCCAATCCTTGCAATGACCATCTGACTAGGTTCTTTCCAGTGAAAAATGCCTGTCACTTCTGTACATAGACCTTCCAGGTTGTGGACAGGCCTATTCCTCCTTTTCGCAAGCTAGATCCTAGGAATGGCTACAACTCACACCCCACCATGCCGATGATAGCAAGAAATGGTGTAGTCACAAGATGAGAGGAATATGCATGGCTGCTTGGAGCCCACAACCATGTCTTCATCTTTTTTGGGACAAGAAGTTCTGTCAATCAGTTATTGCAATATTTTTGGCAAAATACAAATTGGGGAATATAATAAAATGCCAACTCACTGGCTCAATAACAGAACTATTTAAGGGTAGACCTAGTTAAAATTATGAAAGCATGCCGTGAATCACATGATGCTATCAAGATTCAGTTTATTTCACTTCATCTCTATTGGCTCCCTTCTCAAAAAGACTCTTCTCTCATCATCACAAGATATCTGAAGCTCATAGAACTATAAAATTTGAGGTTCAAACCCAGTGGCAACTAGTGAGTCTTTCCTGGCATTCTCAAACTTCTGGGATTCAGTTTAATTGGACTTGCTCTGGTCATATCCATTCTTGCAATGTATGTAATGCAGTGATTGACTTAGACCTCCACTCGTAGGGCTGTAAATGGATCCATGTCCAGACTATGTGAACTTAGAGGAAGGAGTAAACTTCAAACAGAATATTATGTCTGTTCCTGAAAGCAGAGGAAACAGCTGATAGAGAAACAAACAACAGCCATCCACAACAATGCACCTCTTGGCTGTCCAATGTTCATATACAATCTTAGTACAACTACTACTACTAGCGCTTATTGCATGTATTTTTTTTCTTTAATGTCTACATCTAGGTATAACATAGTCACTCAGTCCCCAGAAAGCGAAAGTAAAATCTCATTTGATGCTACACTCCACTTCAGGTTTAGGATTACGGGGTGATAGGAAGTCCTTACAAAGACACCCAACACACTCAATACACAAAGGCAGAAAGAGAACAAAAATCCCAGGGTAGGAAATGGGAAATATTTGTAGTCACTACTTCAATGCATATGTAAACTTTTATTGTTCACTAATACATTTCTATAACATTGACTGCGACATGGTTGGTACCTAGCTTTTGTTGAATGAATGCATGAATGAATGAATGAATGAATGAATACACAGCTAGATAGAAATAGCAAAGATTTCCTGTTCTATGCTCAGCTGGCCTACCTACCCATATTCTTCTCTCTGAGAATTGCATCTGGCCTTTGTCTGTATCCAACTTTTCTGCTCTTTGGTAGAAATCTTCATAAACTATTGTCTTCTGTGGTCATATCTTGACATTGTGGAAAATGTTCCCAATGTTAGACCATTTTTTTTGTTGTTAACATTTCTCAGATCTGAGGGCTTTCTCAGAGACTAAATATTCATAGACAATAGTTCTGACTTCTCTTTTAAAAATGTGTTAGTTTTTATCTAGCTCCAAACAGAACTCCAAAGCCAGAGGTCTTGTTTTGTCATGACCCTTTAAATTGGAATCCAGCCTGATAATTTCTCTTTCAAAGTATTTAGATAGATTCACTGTCCATCTCTGAAGTCCTTCCTTTGCTGATCTTCAGCTTTGCCTGCCCCAGAGCAATTTGAAACAATGATTGAGATAAGAACACTAATCTGACACTCAGGTAGCAACTACACATGCCTTAAAAGTGTGAGTAATCACCCTCTTTGTTATGTAGGAAACATATAACAGAGCTGCTTGGCAATGATATGAAATCATGTTTGCCCCATCCTATCTAATAAAGAGGGAATATGCTAATTGACTGCCCCATCCTCAAAGATGGCAGCACCCACAGCCAATAAAAAGGGGATATGCTAACTGACTGCCATGCCCTCAAAGACGGCAGTGCCCACAGCCACAAGATGGCGGCACCCAGTCTCCTCAGCCCCGCTGGGGCGCAGGCGCGCAATCCTGCAGCTCTGCGCACCTGCCTCCGGAGTCCCCCAGTCTCCTCAGCCCCCCAGCTGTTCAGGGCCGGCCGGAGGCACAGGCAAGCCTCAGATGGTGGCTGCCCAGCCACCCAGGGCCGAACAAAGCTCAGGTAACGAGGGCCGGCTGAGGCTTGCGCTGCCTGAGGTGGCAGCAGCAGAGATGTGATGGTATGTCGCCTTCCCTTGATCACCGGGTCATCTCCCGCCCCTGAGGGCTCCCAGACTGTGAGAGGGGGCAGGCTGGGCTGAGGGACCCCCCTGCAGTGCATGAGTTTTCATGCACCGGGCCTCTAGAATTCTAATAATATCTTCTGATATGATTTCTATGTTTCTAATTTAGTTTGCACTAACTTTTGGGTTGGGCAGAGAATAAACTTTTCTGATCCTACAAGGATCCAAAATATCCATCTTAACTTTCTTATTCTATGGATTTCATCCAGAAAGTCATCTTTCAGAAAACGTGTACTCTCTTTCTTCTCTGATTTCAGCTGTGTCAGCTTCAACATATGCTTATCTAATTCTGGGACCTTTATTGTCTCCTTTTAAAGGCTGGTTCTCATGTTCTAAAATCTTAAATTTCTCCTACCACATTCCCAGATGCTTCTGTAGGCATATGGTCTAAGGTCTGAGATATAACTTGGCTCACCAACTTCTATGCTGTGAATAATTAATTCTCAATACCTTCCACTCTACCTCCTCAACTTAGCATTATCATATTTGGGTCTCCTACATACAACACCCCACTCGTATTAATGATTTATGGGTCGGTCAAAATCCTCTCCCCAATTAAGTTCCTAAATATGAGGTATTAAGCATAGACATTAATTGACTCACAAAACTTGAGTTCAAAAGTAGATATGACTTAAAAAACACTGAAAGTACTTGTCCCAGCATTATCAACCTTGTCCTAAGACATGCTAGTCACTGTGACAAAGGGAATGCCATTTTCTCTTTGGGCTACATGCTATACTCTTGATATGAGGGTGGAACCCTACCCAGACATTTGGAACTAAAATAGAGGAAGGGGGAGAATAGCTACATAAAAGTTAGAAATATAAAAGAAGCAATGTTAACTCAAGAATGTACTTTTAAAAACTTCTATTTTATATCTCTTTAAGTCTCTTTTTGAAATGTTGTAATTTTTTGGATTATTGTTCAGCAAATATTTATTTATTTCTATTTCCTGGGTGTGTGAAGTTTATTTCCTGACTCATTAATGCTCAGCTTGGCTGTCTGATATTCTATAGCCAATGGAATGTTAGAGGACATGACAGGAAGAGGTCTTAAATGAGCATGCGCATTTTGGTTTGGCTCATGTGCATCTGTAATATCCTCAGAATAAAATGCTGCAGATAAAGCTGCCCCTTCGGTTTGTGTCCCAAAATGAACTCACCTACAGTGGACCTGAATCCAACCCACAGCGTGAAGAAAGCCACCTGGATGAGCCCATTCTAGATCAGCTGCACTCAGCCTGCAGAACCATGAGTGAGAAAGTTTGTAAACTATCAAATGTTGAGATTGTTATCCAGCTTTATTTTGGCAATAGCTCATTAAGACCTTCTTGTAGTATATGCTCCAGAATATCTTTCTAAAAGCAGAATTCTGATTGGAAAATGGGACAAAGAAAATTATGTAGCAGCTGGATTTGCAGAGCATGGACACTGTTTTTATTTAGATTGTATGTTTCCTTTAGGTGTGTTATTAGATATTTGAGAGATATGATTTTCTCAGTTCTAAGATGTACATTGTTTTCCACCCTAACATTCCTATACCAGGATGAATTACAAAATCAATGTGCATGTGGCCTAGTGGCAGATGGCAGTGTTTCTCCATTTCCTCTACACCATCTCCTGCGGTGGTGTGTCCTTTAAAGGTAGACTAAGTGTGTGTTGCAGTCCAGCAATTCAGAAGTCACGAAGTACAGTAGGGGTTGGCAGGACTGGAGCAGACCAGGGGCGTGCCCTCTGACTAGTCCATCCAGTGTCTAAACAGCGTCATTAAATATTGATGGAGTACACTTTAAATGAAAGCAAAGTAGCATTCTCTTTTGAAAACTAAATAGTGAGTGCCACATTGTAGTACAGTAAAGTCAGCTCTTTTTGGATATACTTAATTGCCTAAATGTGTAGTTTTTCAGAACCCAGATTACTGTATCATGTAGTAACTAAGCAATTATTTTTAAATTGGAAATTATTCAGAACAGTTCTTACCAATTGGCCATCTTGACAGCAAAAGCTATAAGAATGGCTCCATCCTGCATGGGAAACTGCACAGTATAAATTCCTGATAGATAGAGTTACTAGAACTTGTCTTGTGAACACTGGTGATTGGCGACCAAAACAAAATTTTAGTTGTAATTTATCTGATATTATGGTGCTCTTTTTTTATTATAGTTAGTCAACAAGTTCAGTTGCTGAAGTTTTCCCACAGAACAATTTTATAATTGGTTGGATAATTAGGAGTGTGTTCCTGACCAAGGACTCAGCAGCAAATAAATCAGAGATATGACCAACAATATGTCACATAACCAAGATACAACCACCACAAACTTCCAAAAATAATTTCAATTAGTAAATTATGATCCCAGTTTCTTACAATGGGTAAGAATTTACAAATAACACATAAAACACAGGCCTAATGTATTATAAATTTGGTCATCATAAAATTAATGGAAAGATAACTATTGTAAAATTTGAATTAAGACTTTTGTAGGACAATGTGTATGGCCCACATCTTAAAAAAATAAAAAGCAAGCTGACACAGTAAGTTTAAATGATGCATTCCTTATTCCTCAATATATTTCACTGCTGTAAATATGTCACATAAAAGCCAATAGAGTTTCTTTAAATGTAAGACTTGGGGAAAGAAAGTTTAGGAAAAATCACCAACAGATCTTAAATTAAATTGTCAACATTTCTATCTATCACCATATATAATTAGCTTACACGTGCACATACACACACATACACTCACACCCTCCATCCTGCCTGGGTTTATAGTATAATCCCTTTAATGTCTATCCCCGAAAATAGGGATTTGAAAAACAACACTAGGAAAACTTCTTTTCATGGTTCCTTTATACCAGTGGTTTGTAACTAAGCATGATTTTTCTTCAAATTTAGCAATGTCTGATGAAGATATTTTAGGCTGTTTCAACTAGATGGTGTTATTGGCATCTAATTAGTAGAAGTCAGGGATGTTGCTCCTAGCATGCATAAGATAGCACCCTGCAGCAAAACTTGAGAGACCCCACCTTACACAAAGATTTGTATTATAGAAAAAAAGATGTGGATTCAGCCATTCAACTGCCTTGAATAATTATTGAAAATCAATGTTATTTCTCAACAGGAAGTACCACTCATAGGTAGCCCAATTACAATCTGCAAAGAAAGCAGGGAACTTGTTTTATCACTGTGATCATAGTCCAGTGCGTGGAGCATTAAGGTGGTTTAATGAATATTTATTAAATAAATGATCACATAGATGGAAAGATGAAGAAAGACTAAGAAAGAAAGGGGGAAAGAGGGAAAAGAAGTGGATGGTGCTAGAGCCAAAGTTTGTTTGATTTTGGCAAACTTGCTTTCTTTTCATTTACTGTTGTTCAGAAAATCAGTAGGCACAGGTTTAGCTAACATTTATTATTTTCTAGTTACTATCATTAATTGCTTCTTGTATTTAACTTATTGTATTAGTGATAATTACAGAACTTAAGTGTTATTAACAAACATTTTACAATTGTTCTTGTAGCAGCTCACCAATAGAAGATTTTAAAATAATGTTATTGACTTTAAAGGAAACTCAAAGATTATTTTCAAAAAAGTAATCACAACATCTAAATTACCTAGGACTTCACTGAGATTTGTGGTATGTTTGCTTACTTTTGCATTGTGTTTCCTTGTCTGTAATTTATTCTCTCTGATTATCGAGTCTTTCCCCACTTCTAAATAATATCCTGAGGCCAAAGAGTCACCCTGGATACTTTGAGAAAAGTGTTCAGGAAAAATGGAAAGTTAGGCCTGCTAGTCATGGTCCCAGGAAGAGAGCTGCAAAGGGGAAGGGCACAATGCTATATATAAATAAAGCCTAGATTAATTTTTAACATCTATTATAAGAATCTTCTTTTTTCCCTAAGTCACAATCCAATGTCAGCATAGCCTTTATTACAATAAATAAATAAATAAATAAATAAATAAATAATTACAAGCACAAAACCAAAAATCAACCACCAACAACAAAACAACAACAAAAACAAGTCTACACATTTCTCTGTAAAGGCATTTTGACTTTTCCAAGGGCCTACCATAGTTTCTACATGTAAAAGTCAATCATTAAATAAATGCCAAAGTAGTGAATGTATTAGCAATCTGTTGTGTGACATGGGTTATACTGGGTATTGCACATACAGAGATAAATCTCAGAGGGAAGGGAGAGTGGGGGGCGGGAAGAGATTAACCAAAGAATTTATGTGCGTATATGCATTGTCCATGGACACAGATTCAGACAATAGGGTGGTGAACGCCTGGGGTGGGGCAAGGGGGGAAGAAATGGAGAAACATCTGTAATACTCTCAACAATAAATATTTTTAAAAAGTTAATCTCACACTGGGCATTTGCCATCTTTCTCATATTTTGGCATCACATCCATCCGTGTTGTACTTCATTTTCCATCTACAGTTTGATACACATTTTAGTTAAGCCTTTGATTGCTTCCTACCTCAAAGGTTTTATCTATTCGATGGGCCTTTTACAAAACCATCCCTTGTAGGCTGATAGGCCTGGAAAAGCATTTTCCATGTTGAACACCAAAATAAAATAAAATAAAATAAAATAAAATAAAATAAAATAAAATAAAATAAAATAAAATAAAATAAAATAAAATAAAATAAAATAAATAAATTTTAAAGCTACAGTCGGGTTAATGTAGGAGCAGCTGGATTGGATAAAAGTCTTCCAATTCTGAATGTCCCCCCTCTTGGCACCAGCTTCCAACAAGGACAGTGAGAAGTGACTTAGCCTGCTGAACTCCACTCAAGGAGTCAGCTGGTACTGTGAGCACATCCCTGGAAGGTACCCTTTGGTGGACTCCTATCTAACCACGTTGCTGTTTTTAGATTCAGACACATAGGCTGTAAAAGCTGTCACTCGGTAGGAATTTCATGCAGATGACTTCACTCTGAAAAGCCTCCTGATAAAGTCACTAGATGAGTCCAAACTACCTCATCACCTTGGAGCCAGCCTGTCTGGAAGGTGCCAGAATAACCAGACAAATGGCCTAGTTAAAATCACTCAAGAAATATCTGGAATCAGGTAGTAATCTGTCAAGAAATAATCTGGAACCAAGTAAAACTGAATTCCAGATGAAGTTACGCAGAAAGAAAAACGATGCAAAGGCAGCCATAAGTGAAAGAGGACCAGGATGTTAAAGGATAGATGTCCCTCTCGCACTCCCCTCCCTATGTTTTCATAAAATCAGCAGCCCACACCAGAGGTGTCTTCATGTTTCGTTGCATCTAGTTACCAGCTCTGACTGTCATAAAATAATAGGCCACTCAGCGAGTGAGCCCTGGTCCACTGCCAGAGAGCAGGAGCTGAGTGAACCCCGTGACATGCAGCCACACGACAAGGCAGTAATTCAGAGAGGCAGATGGAGGCGTATACTGGTCGTATTAGTCACATTGGGAAGCCAAACTGTAGTGTCCAGCAGTGTTGCTCCCAAGTTCCAGATCTAGGCCCACCGTGGGAGGAACCCCAGCCCAGGTCATCCAAGGAGGAACTGTTGACTTTGGAAGTGGCTGGGCCTATATTTCTGCCCTAATAGATGACTGGGTCTCCAATATCTTTTACTTAATAAAATTTTATTTATTTAAGTATTTATTTTTAACATTTATATATATTTTTATTGATTTTAGAGAGAGAGAGAGAAAGGTAGAAGGAGAGAGAGAGAGAAACATCGATGAGAGAGAAACATTGATCAGCTGCCTCCTGGGATCGAGCAGGGATTGAGCCCACAACCCCAGCATGTGCCCTAACCAGAATCAAACTGGCGACCTCTTGGCGCCTGGGTCAATGCCCAAACACTGAGCCACACTAGCCAGGCTTAATAAAATTGTATTACTATGCTTGCAGTTTGTGTTAATTTTAGAAAACACACTTGAGAATAAAGGAAGAAAAACATAAATTACCACCCTGAGATAGCTTTGTGCATATTTTAAGGCCTCCCATTCCAAAGATTTCCTTCTGTATGTGATGTATGCATCTGTATTAAATATATATATACAGAAAGGTGCTCCTGTAAGTGTACAACCCAATAGAATCCCTATTGTGTTATAAATTCTTCTTTCTTTAATAATCCATGGTAGCTTTCTACAGCTACCATTAGTTCCCTCTATTTTAACAGCCACTTGGTGTTTAATTGTAGAGATCTTCCAAAATTTACTTAACCAACTTATGATCCATATTTTTAAGTGACTTTCCTGGTGATGCCTTTCCCATTTTTCTCTTATGTTGAGGTTGAGCATGAGTCTTTTTCTCACTGATTTGTAAACATATCTTACAAAAAATGGTTACTTTTGAACATTTTGAAACTATAAAGTAATGAGACTAGACCTCTATTTACTAGTGTTAAAAATTAAGAAGTAAAGATCAACTCAGCCTCAGAAGATAAATTAACGAACTTTTCTTGTTTTACTATTTCAGATTTGGTAAGGATGATGTCAGATGTTTATCTTAGATTATAGTTGTAAAATGCAGTGTGTCTCAGGCATTGTCAACACACTCTCCTCATCTTTACACAATTTTGAGTCAAAGATCCCATCCAGAAATAACATTGTGGTTAAGTGAACAGGCCGTGATGTTAAACAAATCTGGATTCAAGTTCTTTCTGCAACTCACTAGGTATGGTGACATTGTGTAATATAATTTAATCTCAGTTTCAGTTTATTCAGCTGTGAAATGGGAAGGCTAATAACGCCTACTTCATAGGGTTTTTTTTTTTTTGTGAGCATCAGATGAGGCACCACATATAAAAGTAATGAGTTAACTACATTTAGGCACTGCTTTACAAGCATAGCGCCTGACATTGAATAATAACTTAATAAGTGTTGGCTATATTACACTCATATTACACCCGTTCTTCATGGGCTCTAACAATTAGAATTAAGAATTCAGAGCTCAGGAAGGAAAAAACTAGGTGAAGCACCACCCCTTATAGAACTTTGTCAGAGTGAGGTTGATTTCTGTCTGGGAATGGGACATGTAACATAATGGCAGGGAGGCTAAGTCTGGATGTAGATACTGCATTTCTGAGCTGAGATAGTGACTAATCATTAGTGTGCTCAGGAAGGAGTGCAGAAACCAGGAAAGCTCAGAAAGCAAGTCTCATCTTTCTCCTGATTACTAGAGTCTTACTTACATCGTCGCATCCTGAACTCAAGCCACATCTTATTAAGAAAACAAAGAAACAGCCTGCATCAAGGTAAGCCCATGGTTCCAGCAACACCATCTTCAGGATGGAAAGAGAAAACCATGTTGAGTCTTTGTGAGACTACTAAGAACTGAAGGAATAGCTCCCTCTCCAGGAAAATTTTATTTGGTTTGTCAACTCTCAATTACATCTCAATTTCTTTTTTTTAAATATATTTTTATTGTTGATAGTATTACAGATATCTCCAATCCCCCCCCACCCCTCTCCTCCCAGCCCTTCCCCACCACCCTCCCCAGGTCTACACTATCCTATTGCCAGTGTCCATGAGCTATGAATATAAGAATATGTTCTTTGGTTTATCTCTTCTCAACCCCTAATCCCACATTGAGGTATGGAATTTATTTCTACTTTTTTCATCCCTTTGTCATGCCAAGCTTTATTTTTAGCACCTGGTTGGAATGTTTGCTATTTTAGTTTAAAATTAGATAGCCATCCATAGGTAGCAAAGATTCCTTTAAAAAAATTTAGTCTCATTTTTTGCTTTCAGACAAGCAAACATGGACTGAAACTTATTTCTTTCTTGCTGAAAACCCCAAATAGCCAATAAATCACAATTTAAATATCTGATCTAAGTCCTAAGATGAAATATATGAGCATTTATCTGGTTCTAGATTACTATGTATAAATAACAATTCATACCCGAGTATGCTCTGTCACTTGCATTAACCATATTTCCAATTAGTCTATGACTTTAAACTCCCCTCATCCATGCACCAATTTTGTACCTGACTGTTTTTAGAGTTCTGTAAGAGAAATCCATTTTAAATTTTTCTTTATATATCTATATATCTATATATATCTATATATATATATCTATATATATATATCTACATATATCTATATCCATCTATATCTATCTATGTCTATGTCTATATCTATGTCAATGTCTATGTCTATGTCTATACCTATCTAGCTATCTATATACATATATGTGTGTGTGTTTTTTTATTGATTTCAGAGAGAAGAAAGGAGAGGGAGAGAGAGAAATATTAATGATGACAGAGAATCATCTGTCTGCTGCCTCTTGCACACCCCCTACTAGGGGTCAAGCCTGCAAACTGGGCATGTGTTATGATCTCCTGGTTCATGGGTCCATGCTCAACCACTGAGCTACACAGGCTGGGCTATTTCAAACTATCATAAGCAAAAAAGGAGAACGCTTTGGCTTATCTAAGAAGTACAATCAAGCTGCTCAACCAATTTCCTTTTCTTTGTGTTTCTATTTTTCTCTCTATTTTATTCCTCTCTCTTTCTTTTTCCCTTCATATCTCCCTCTGTTCTTCTTTATGTAGTTGTATCTTCTTCAAAATTGTTTTTTCCTACGTGCCCAAATTATATCTGCACAGTCCCTTTTGCCACATCCTATCAGAGCTTCAGGGATAGCATGTAGACATGATTGGGGAGCTATCATTTGGTCTACTGGCAGAGGAACAGATCTACAGGTTAGAAATCAAGAGTTCAGTTTTGAGAATGTAATATTCAGAATGCTAATGAATCACCACAGTAGAGATGTCAAGAGGGGAAATACCTTTGAATCTTAAGTTTATTGTAGAGTTAAATTGTAATTATCAGTGCAAGAGTTAGTATGAAAATATGCTCATCTTTGAATGTCTTCAATTTTCCTATATTTGTTTTTCTATTTATTGTTTAACAATTTTGGGAGAAAGTGTGGAAATATGCCTACAATTTTAATGTTGCTATTTTTAAAATTAGTTTTCAAGATAATAAATAGTGCATGTTTTTACATTTTAAATGGTTCACATTCATAGTTAAAAAATTTAGTCCTTCGAAATATGTATATTTTTTATTAGGCTTGCTGAAAAAATATGTATTACATAAAATTATGAATGCTTAACTTCAATGATCCTATAGGTCTATCTGAATATATATAATTTAGCATTGCCCAATACTACCTTAATTACATATGTTTAATTATAAATTTGTAATCTAAGTTCAGGTTTACTTTTGGTTATTATTTTTATTTAATAATAAAAATTCAAAAATAAAATAAACAAAAATACCATCCTCCACTATTACTCAGGCAAAGAAATGAACATGACTGAAATGATAATATTAAAATATTTTAATCATCTTATATTAAACTGGGATGTCAGTGTTATCAAAGTATATAATAGTATAGAATAGACAACCCCTATTCTAACACACACAATTATCCAATCCTAAACCCCTATACATTATCTGAAGCCAATAATATGTCTTCAGCTTTCAAATAAATTTTATTTTGGTAAAATAATGTATCATTTTAATCATTCTTAAGGGTATAGTTCAGTGTCATTAGCATTATTGTGCAACCATCACCACCATTCATCTCCAGAATTTTCTCATCTTCCCAAACTGAAACCCTGTACCTCTTAAACAATAATTCCCTATTCACCCTTCCCCCAAACCCTTGGAAACCACCATCTTACTTTCTGTCTCTATAAATTTGAATCTCCTATGTACCTTGTATAAATGGTATCATATAATAACAAATATTTTTAAAACTTTCTTGTAATTATCCTAATTTTAATACAGTTAATCAAACAAATTATGTCCCTTAAACTATAGAAACAACCCATCATTGGAGTATATATAAAGACCTCCTGGTTTCACAGTGGAATCCAAGCCCTGGCCTGATGGAGTCCTGCCTCTGTCAGGCAAATACAAAGCTCCTTTCTTTACCCTATTTAGTTGAACCCTAAACAGTCTCACTGGCATTCTGGGTCCTGCCTATATATTTTGTGTGTTTCTGATGGTGCAAACTCAGTTGTAAAAATATCTACAGTACTTCCTTTAAAAGTACTTGCTGCCACTTAAGTGTAAACAGACTTGTAATTTGGCTGTAAAAATTCATGACTTGCTGAAAGGAGCGATAATAAAGTCATAACGATTGCTGGCGCAAACACCAACAGGAGGTCAAGGATAGTTGGCTGGCCATGAAGGGTGGTATGCCTAATGTAAGCTGTGCAAAGCTTGGGCTATGGCCATTGGTATTGCCTATAGAGGCTCATCTTTCCTGTGATCTTCAATGTCCAAATATATGAAGTGCTCATGGGCTCATGGTTGTTAAGCAAATGGCTCAACATCAATCTCAGCCTTGCTATAAATATGAAAGCACCCTTTAGACCCTCTAGTCCCTTGAATGTCACTGATCTTCCCTTATGGCAGAAGGATGTAGAAATGAAGTCTAGAGATAGAGGCCATTTTATGCTAAAAACAGTTCCCACTGAAAGGCTAGTGTGCCATGCCTTGCTTTGTATATGACAAAAGAACGGTTCTCTTTCCTCCAGGGATTGCTAGAGGAAGGTTAACCAAGTAGGAGAAGGTTGCTCTTACTCATTCTGAGGTAGTAGAAATATAACTAAAAGGTGTATCAGAAGTGACCTCAGGGTCAAAAGTGATCTAGTATAAGTTCTGTGTGCCTCTGTAGTGGCTTCCAAAAGCATACAAGGGAGTTCTTGTATTGACCCTCTGGCTCAACAGACTAGAGAGCCAGAGCCCACTGCCCTTCTCTTCCTCTCCCCAGGCTCTTTTCTCCCTTTCTCAACTCGGTCCCTGGTTACTTTCCATAATTCTCTAACTAGGGTATGGTGTAGGGTCTACTGTGCACTGAGAACTGTCCCTCATGGGGCACTTGTGCTGGCTGAAGCCCATTCATATGTACTTCTCATCTAGATACAGCTGCAAACCTTTCGGAGGAAGAGCTTGACTAAACAGAATGGCTGGCCAACTTTCCCTTTGCCAGCAGGCCAGGCCCCAAAATGGCAGGAAGCATCTTGATTTGGAGTCAGGAGATCTGAACATGGGGAAAATTTTTTTTTTATCTTTCTAGGATTCTCCTTTGTAACATGAGAGAAATAAACATATTTTCTGAGGGTTTTGGGGTTTTGTTTGTTTTTTTTTTGTTTTGTTTTGTTTTGTTTTGTTTTAGCTTTAACAGTTTTGATTTTTGACCTAAAGGATATCTCTTGAAGCCTTGGTTCTCTACCCATTCAGAAAGATGAGGCCAGAGAAGGACTGGATACAGGAGGACCTGTCTTCCAGTCATGTTCCGTGTGCAGACTTTACAGAGATAGAATGAGACATACAGAACCTGGAAGCCACTTTGAAAAAATATCATTTGAGATTTAGTCAGAATTTAATTACTCTAAAAGAAATGCAAGAAAGATAACTTTATGGATAAACAGCACACTTATAAATTCTCTATGGTTTCATCTTTTTTTGAAAAAGAAAAAGTATATTAAACATAAACATATCATTCTGGCCACAAGTTTATCTATAATGTCTAGATTTGCAGGAAAACCTTTTCTGAACACTTATCTCATGGTTTCTATTACTTGAAAGGAAAACACAGATTCTTTTTTTTTTTATGGAACAACTCCTAGACAGTAAACACTGGCTGATAGAGTTGAAGAGGAGTTCATGCCTTTTGTCTGTACTACAGAGCCCTGGTCCCATGTGAGGACTGCAATAAATCCTGATGGGGCAGGATAATATTTCACTTGGCCAAAGCCCTCTTCATTTCTCCAATACCTTCTGCCCGGGTTTGGCTTGATGTGAATTACCATACTTCTTATTTCTGGCACCACTGTACAAAATAACCGGTGAATCCCTACTGCATCATGACATTGGGTCTGAGATTCTATAATTTTAAAGATATCTAGATCTTTTTGTCATAATTGCCAAAACTTAGAAGCAACCAGGATTTCTTCCTTCAGTAGGTGAATGGGTAGATAAAGTGTAGTACATGCAGGTAATGAAATACCTTTCAGTGCTGAAAAGACATAAGCTATCAAGCCATGAAAAGATATGGAGGGAACTTAAATGCATATTATTAAGGGAAAGAAAACACTATGAAAAGGCTACATATTATATGACTCCAACTATATGATATTCTGGAAACAGCAAAGCTATGACAAAAAGATCAACAGTTACCAGGGGCTGGAGAGAGAAGGTAAGATACGAATAGGGCACAGAGATTTGTGAGGCAGTGAAAATACATTGTATGGCCTCATAATGATGAATATATGACATGTCACTATACATTTTAACAAACCCATAGGATGTACAACACCAAGAGTGAACCCTGATGTAAACTCTGAACTTTGGGTGATTGTGATATGCCAATGTACGTCCATCAATTTTAATAAATGGGCTTTTCATTCTGGTGAATGATGTTGATAGTGGGGGAGGGAATGCATGTGTGGGGGAAAGAGGAATATGGGAATTCCTCTCAACTTTGCTATGAACTTAAATTGCTCTAAAATATAAAATCTTAATTAAAACAAGAGGCAAATCCTTTTACATTTAGCATTTCCAAACTATTTTAAGGGATTTTTAAAGACTGTAATCCCACTCATTTTCATCAGATATATTCTTCATTTTTGTTGCTCCTTTTGGTGTTTATTTTTTAGTTCGGCTTCCTAACTTATTGCCTCGCATCCTTTACTCTGATATGAATGTGCCAAGAAACTCACATGGTTAATGTGGACATGCAGAGTGCTCTGTGAGTCTCTCTCTGAAGATGGGCACAGATCAAGATAGATTGGAAAGCCCTTTCAGCAGGGCCTTGCTTTCAGAGGACCTTGAGGGTGACCTTCTAAATGAATGAATACCAAATGCACTGTCTAGTACTCTAAGGGGATGGTTGCTTAACAGCGTGTGTTGGCAAGATTCATAGAATTGAACAGTTATCCTCATGAGAGGAAGATACAGGGACCAGGCTCCTGAACAATTTCCAATAAGTTGAAACAAATAGTAAGGACAGCATTGCCTAGTCATAGAGGCAACCAAAGGATCTTGATGAGGAAGCAAGAAACTTAGGACTAGCCATGAGATTCATCCCCTTCCTCCTCACTAGCCATTTCCTGAGTCCCATCTTCTCTAGCCATCTTCCCAGCCATTGGTCACTAAGGCCCCTGGGTGATTCTCCTAATTCTTTGTAACAAAGTTCTCTTGAAATCCATGTAAGAGCTGGAAGTAATCTGGCATCTCTGCTCTGTAGTGGACTTAAAGCCAAATAGAGTCTGAATTACAAGAGGAAAAACAAAACAGAAAGCTCTGAGTGGGGACAAATCTCACACTCCTACCCCTGCAACACACATGTCCATACATACAGCCAAACTGATTAAACTGATTTATTTTTTTACACTCAGTGGGCCAAATATAACCCCTGGACTTATTAACTTTATATATATATATATATATATATATATATATATATATATATACACACACACACACACACATACATATATATAGATATATATATATATATATATATATATATATACATATATATATATATATACACATACACACACACACACACACATATATATATATATGTATGTATATATATATATATATATATGTGTGTGTGTGTGTGTATATATATATATATATATATATTCCCTTGTTTATCTTATATTTCAAATTGCATGCAATTTTGAAAACACCTAAAATCTTTCGAGAAATAATAATATACAGATCAATCACTTCATAAAAAAATAAATGAGGTGCCATTTTTCTTTTGAGGGACCTCCTCACCCCAGCACTTCACCCTTTAGTTCCCGTGGAATCATGGCTCCTATGCTAACTCATGTCTTCTTGAGCACAGAGGGTTTCCTGAGAGTATCCAGTGCTTTGCTTAGACAAGGACCCTCATATTTTTTCAGCATTTTTCTCCATGTCCATTGGTACCCAACCAACCCAGGCCTGAGCCAGGAACTTACCTTTGATAACCAAACAAATGCTATTGTTTTAGCCAAATCTGTGGAACTACCTCTGCAGATCAACAGGAGCAAACACAGGTTTTATTTTGCATCCACTATGCCCACCGGCGTAGTTTAAATAACAGTTGTTGAATGACAGAGTGAACAGCCTTGAAAAAGGTGGTGGCAAGTGATACCCCTGCACGAGGCTGAGAGGCATGATTCACAAAGGCCACATTCCCCAAAGAAAGCCACCGTCCTTCCTGGTGCCCCAGACCACCAGTGGCTTGTTAAGTGTGGGCATTCCAAGCGCCCCACGGCCTGATGTAGAAAACCTGCACTGGGTCCAGAAGTCCCCAGGTTTAAGAAGCCAATCAGCTGATTCTGAGCCAGGTTTCCAAGCAACAATGAAGGGAGCTGGCACCAACTCCACTGCCAAAGCCCAGTGTGAGCTTGGATCAGTCACTTCCCCTGCACAATTTTAAGATGAGAAACACAGCTGTCACATTAGCCTCCAATATGGCACACCTAAGGCCAGACGTAGAAACACTTAGTAAATATTTTATTCATGGAAACCAAAATGTCTCCTTTACTGTAAAAACACACTACTGAAACCCAGCAATGATGAAAACACAAAGTAGCATTATTAACTCTAATTTCAAATATGATGCTAACTAAATGCACACTTGTCAATAGTCCTGCACCACCTGATGTTTGCTTGGATCCACACTCTAAGCTGAAAATCGCTGAAAGGGAGAGTAGGTAGCACAACAGAGTGGCTGAGGCTTTGGAGACAGATGGAGCTGGGGGGATCCAGGCTCCACCTTTTCCTCACTGCAAGAACCTTTGCAAGCTACTTAACTTGCCAGCGGCCTTACTTACCTTACCTGCAAAATGGGAGTGATAAACCCACCCTGTTTGGAAGGCGTGATAAATACAATTACAATATGAAGAAGAGAGGTGACTGGTACCATGGAAGAAACACAGATGAGTGATAAACCTCCCCAAGAGACTGTGAGCCCAGGAGGCCCCAGCCCCTGACTATGTCCCCCCAATGTCTGATAGAACGCCTGAACACAGTAGGAACTTAAGCATATCGAACTGGTTATGATAATAGACAATGCAGTGTGAAACATACCATGGGCCAGGCCCCATGCAAAGTGTTTCAATGGGCATGATCTCACTTACTCCATACAACTAGCTCATCTTACAGACTAGGAAACACACAAAGAGGCTCAGTAATCTGTTCAACATAGTGGAACATCTCCATGAACTCGGAATTCAAAATCTGAACTAGAAATCCACATGGGGGCAGAGAGGGGCCAGAGGAAGAAATCCCAGGCTTGGAGGCTACGGTACTGCACAGAGACTATGGTACTTGTCCTGGGCTTTGAAGGACAGCAACATTCGAGACAAGCCAAAATGAGAGGGTATTTAAGGAGGAGCAGGAGACCTCTTTCCAGAGCTGGAAAGCACAGTCTGTCCTGTGTGGGCTCTTTCCACAGTGGGGCTACAACTTCATCTCAGAGGCCTGGCCGCAGCTCCCACAGTAACAGACGCTGTGGTCCCTGTGCTACCATGACCTCCGGACCTGGTGGGCAGCCTCCACTCCAGCCCTGGAGATGTGGAAGCTTCTCCCTGACTGGGCTTTTCCCTTCTGTCCCTAGAATCAAGCTGAATTCCTAGTTGGAAGCCCAGCGATGTGCAATGGTGCACACTGTGGTGTGTCAGGGACAGAGTGGCAGGTTAAAGACTCAATTTCCTGGCCTCTCAGCTTTGCGTCACCTCCTTAATGACATTTCAACATTGAGAGGGTCTCTGTTCTTTCCCCCTCTTTACATTAAATATACAGTAAGTGTTTTGTGTTTAGTTTCCTTAAGAAAAAAAGTGTATTGTGAGGGGAAAATGGTAAAAACAAAAAAACATAGAAGGGAGTCGGGGAAGTGTATAAAAACCATATTGTGTGCTCAGGGGACGGGTGTTACCTTTGTGGAGCCTTTTCCCTCTCCTGGGAATACTCATAATGTTGTCTTATGGGTTTTGTTTGTTGTATTTTTCCCTTCGGTTCTTTCTTACTTTTGAGCATGTGCGTTACCTCCTGAGTCGCTAGTCTTTTTATATGCTTCTCAGAGGTATACTGCTGACACAGTAGCCTGGAGCCAGCAGGCTTCGGAGCCACTTCTGTTCCATCTTGCAATTACCATCACAAGGTATATTTATAGCAACAGAGGTGCCAAGGGGGGTGAATGACAAGCCCTGCCTCCAGGTTGGGAGCCCTGCCTGGGCCCTGCAGAGATCTCTGTCCAGTCATGTTGCTGGGGAGGAGGGATGCTAGTCTATTTGCAGAGCGAAGGTCAACAGCAGCACACTGCACATGTCAGCCAAGGCAAGAAGGAGAGGAAAGACACCCCAGGGTGCTGTAACTCTCACTCCTCCCACATCAGAAGTTATCACTTGCCCCTCAGAGCTTTGGGGTTCTGCAAGAGGGGATTGGAGGGCTCTGCTGAGGCAGAGCAGAAGTCAGAGTGAATGGGGCAGGGCTTGGATTCGGGCCTGTTCCCCAGCCCTAATGAGAGCCACGTTCATCTAATTTACTGTGGAAGTTCTGAATATGATTTTGTTGGAAGATAAAGCTCCTCTTAGCTAAAAGTTTGACTGCCTCTGATCTACAGGGTTTCTCCACTCCTATCAAGTAAATCACCTCATGGTCCTTTTAGACCTCACTTAGCTTGTTCTTTATCCCTCACTTCCACACCCTTCCCTCCTTGCTGCCCTTGGAAATTCTGCAGGCTCGGCCGGAGGCCCTATGGCTCACTGAAGGCGCTTGGCAGCCCTCTGCAATGGCCCCCAGAGATCTCTCTGCTTCTGGGAGGCAGAACCCATCTTTCCACCATCAGAGTGATCACTCTACAACACAGCTTTGATCCTGTCCCTGAACTGGTTAAAGCTCTTCTGAGGTTTGCTCACCTCCTAGAAGATAAAACTCACATATATTAACATAGCACTCAAGGGGTTGCATATTCTGAGCCTGACTTATTCTCCAGCTGCTCTCCTGTCACCTCATTGTGCCCATATGACAATCACATGGACCCTTTATTCACTCAATGATTGAATAAGTATTTTCCAGCAACTATTATGTGTTAGGCATGCTGTCAGCACTCAATAAGAGATGCAAAATGACTGCCCTCATGGAGCTTGCATTCAGAGAGAAAAGGAGCATAAACACAAATCTTAGGGTAGTCAGTTGGTCGCAGTTATTTTGCAGTAAGCAAGGTGAGTTGTAGGCTACTTTGAACAATGTGTAAGAGCAGGACTGTTTGGCAGGTAACCTTGAGCAGAGACCTGCAAGGTGAGCAGCTGGAACAGGGTCTGAGGAAGCAGCATTCCAGGCAGGGCAGAGTGAGGGAAGGTGGCAGGTCAGAGCCAGGGTGGAAGGGTTAGGGCTTCTTTTGATTGTAATGGAAAAGTGTGGGAGGTTTGGAGCAACTGGAGAGCATGACTTAATTCCCATTTGTGACAGACCTCCCTTGTGGCTATGTGGAGAATGGCAATAGAGGGGGTTGGGAGAGGGGACTGCCTACTTATGACCCCAGGCGTGTCCCCATAGAGGCAGAACTGCCACTTCCCAGGAGAGAGATTCAAGTCCCTCCACAGCACACCCTCATTCTCACTCCTGCCCATGGGCTATTTCTGATGAGAGGAGTTTGGGCTCAGGAGGGAATGGGAAGTGAGAGGGGAAGTGGGGAGGAGGGAATAGAGGACTGCATTTTCCTGCAGTTTTGCTGAGAAAGGCCCACTGAAATAGGACTGTGGCTAGTAGCAATACTATAGTCAAAGGAGGTTAGTTCGCTTACTTTTTGGTTGGAGAAGACACTGGTGATGAAGGAATTTGTTTTGTGTTCCACAGCAGGGGATCTTGGTCTGTGAGGACAAAAATCCACCCCAAGCCCTCGGGGAGTGGACTGGAGTGTTAGAGCCGGCCGTGTGCTCTGTTTCTGATACTGAAGAGGGCGAAGGCACATGGTCTGAGGATGTGAAGCCCCCTGGGAGCCAGTCTTGTTGGGATCCAGCTGCTCATAGATCAGGCATGAGCTTCCCAGGGCCCTGTCTCCAGGCCCACTCCAAAGTTAGCAGTGCTCCAAGGCACCTCTCCTCCCATTAAGGAGGTGGCTCCTTAGAGCACCCAGCCCTCAAGGTTTGAGAGGAGCTGTCCTCCCAGGCAGCTCTGCAGGCCATGTGCTTCCAAACTGCTCAGCCCACTGGAAGCTATAAACTGATGACTCCTACTTTCTAGATGTTCCCCTGGAGCCCACAGAGACCAGCCAACCCACCAACCCCTCAGGGTCCATGTTCCTGACAGAGGACACTAGCCTGGCCCATCAACTTGCCTAAGGGCACAGCTTAACTCCTGGATCCCCCTGCTCCATCTCTCACAGCCAAGCTCCAGCACATCTGCATTTCCCTGCTGCCTTTGTGCCAAAATAAAATTAGTCAAATAAAACACAATCATGCGGCATCAGGCCACAGGCTGTTTGTCACAGCCTAAGTGACTCTGACAGCTCAGAGAGGAGATCTGCAGAACAGCTGCTGAGCAGCAGCCAGCCTGAAGTTCCAGGAACAGAAGTAGATGCTGCCACACCCAGCTGCATCTGAGCCCCACTCCTATCCACACTCAAGGGCGTGTCACCTGGGATCTGCCAGGTAACCCCTTCCCACATGGATAACCCTGCCCCCAGCTGAGGTAGTGAACAGTGCCTGTTTCTGATCAGCCATACATGCTCCCTCCCAAGGTCTTGTGGACAAAAAGGGGCCACATGCTAACCGGACAAGCTCTGGGAAAGCCTGCATGGAGACCTTGCAAACTCAAAGATCTGAAGTAATCACAAAGGATGGTCTGAAATTAAAACTTCTAACTAAAAGCAGTTTATGGTGGATAGTCATGTCCTAGGCCCTGTCTTCCCAGATAAAGATCAACTTTGATCTGAACTGAGCCTATTATCATTTTACATCTATGAGAACATACCTTTGGAATGTCAGGGTAAATTCCCTTTTTCTGGAGGACCCCTCAGGGCAAAAACAGTGCACCAGGATGACCACAAATTCCCTCATTGTTATTGCTATCATGTTAATTGTTGACTGTTAACACCTATGTACCCACCTATGTAAAAGAAACATGGGTATATCACTTTACTTTTTATCCAATCCCAGAGGTCTTCCCTCACCTTGACTCTCTCCCACCTCCCTAATCGCTCACCAATGGATTTCACGTAATCCACTTACATCTCCTCCTTTGATTGTAATTTATAAAACAAGGTGAAAACTGCCATTCTCTGGAGCATTATCTACTAGTAAATCCCTTGATATTCCACTTCCTGGCAATTGTCCACAGTTTGGCTCAAACAAACTCACAGAAATTCTTTACAGATTTAAATGTTTCTTACCTTAACAGTCTCAGGACATGCAGGTATACCACACCCACCTGAGGGCCTCTGCTTAGGTGTTCCTGGCTGCCACCCCCAAGGGCTGTAGTTATTCTGTGACATGAGTATCAAAAAGCCTATGTCCCTGTTTTAAAGCACAAGACTAAGAATGTCATTCATTGTTGTTTCTTGTGCATATCAAGCTTATTTGGATTCTTCAAAAAGACCTTTGGAACCCTGATGGTGGGTGGATCTCTACTTCTGTGGTTAGGTCTTTATGGAGAGCCATTTCCATATATTCTGAGTTTCAATGGTGTTGGGAACAGAGTAGGAGAAGAAGCCTGCTGTGGGTTAAAGGACATGAATTAGGAGCAAGAAGCCCTGCATTACAGGGCCATATGAGTCTCTGTATAGCTGCTTCATCACTTCACGCTCAGTTCTTTATCTGCAAAATGAGAATGTCTAAGGAGTGTAGTGTAGAAGTAAAGGCATCTGCTCTGAAATCAGCTTTTTTCAAGCCCAGCTCTGCCACTGCAGGAATTAATGCTATGTGTAGAATGTTTAGTGCCATGTCTGCTATACTAAGGCCTTTAGTGGCACCTGACCTTGCTGAACAAGGTCTGCCTTGATAGGAAGCACTCCCCACTCCCCACTTCCACATGCCACACTCCCTTACTTTTTATCCAAACCCATTGGTCACCTCTTTTCAGTGCCCTTAGTAGACTCTATCTCCTCCCAAACACTACATTTTGGAGGTGCTGGGCATTAGTTCTAGAGCCCTATCCTTTTCCTCACCCTCAGGAACCTCAATCCTCAGCCAAAGTGTTCCTGGGACACAAAAACATCTTAGATAAACAAATGTCTCCTTGAGACTCCATTTGAATTTCTCAAAAACAGAACTTTTTTTTTTTTTAATCCTCACTGGAGGATATTTTTCCATTGATTTTAGAAAGAGTGGAAGAGAGAGGGAAAAACACGGAGAAATATCTATATGAGAGAAACACATCAATTGGTTGCCTCCTGTATGGGCCCTGCACCAGGGAGAAGCCTGCAACCTAGGTACGTGCCCTTGACTGGAATCGAACTGGGGACCCTTAGGTCGACAGGCCGACACTATCCACTGAGCCAAACAGCCTAGGTCCCAAAAACAGAACTCTTGATCCTCCCTGCCAATGAAGTTTCTTAGCCCTGTATGTTCTATTTCAGTGAATAGTCCCACTATTGTCCTGGTGGCTAAAGCCAGAAACAACAGATTTTTGATCCATTATTGAACTCCATGGTTCTATATCTAAAACAAATTTGAATCAAACCTTGTCTCCATGACTCCCCCACTACCTATGCAGCAATCTAGTTGATCAACAACTCTTGCCCCAACTACTTCAGTAGCTTCTTACCTGGCTTCAAGCTTTCAGTCCTGCTCCCACCCAACACATTTTCCAAACAAGTGTGGTCTCTCTAACTTGAAAGTCAGATCATGTCACTTGACTGTTTAATCCCCCCTGATAATTTCACTTTATACATAGAATTAAACTCAAACTATTCTTTAGGACTTGGGATGTTCTTTATCATCTGGCCTTTGCCTAGGTCTTCAAGTTAATTTCATTCCAGTCTTCCAGTTACTGGTTGTGTTCCAGTCATGCTGCCCCCCTTTCACACTTCAAGGTCCTTACAGGTGCTATTCTATTGTCCTAGAATGTTCCCCATTTCTTATTTACAGAACCTTTATCATACAAAGATCTCTAATGTAGGTCCATGGCAGACTGAAGTAAGAGATGTCATGGGGTCAGAATCACTCCTACTCTTTCAAGCTGAAGGCTTTGACCAAGAGTCAACTTCTTGGAATGGTTATTTTCTCTGGTAGCTTCCCAATTTCTCAGATAAATAGACTTTTCTGGGCCTTCCATTCCAATAGTTTAGACCTGTCAGTAGTTTGGAATTCCAGTACTGGAAACAAGTCTATAATATGTTGGGATGGCCACTGTATACCAAGTTTCATATCTCTGAATTTTCTTGTCTCTTAGGGTAAATAGTTCTGGGACTTAGCTAGGTAGTAGGGCTGAGAGAATGCATCATGGTGGAGGCCTCCTATTCTGGAAGAATTTCTTAGTATACTAATCAAGCCCACCAAGATTGGACACAACTTATTTTCCATTCACTACTCTCCCCATATACCCTGTATTCTGTCCCATTAAACTACCCATTGTCTGATGAATTTACCTTTCAGAGCACAGTGATCATTCTCTATCCATGCTACTTCCTCAGGCACTGTGGAAATCATATTTTACTTCAAGGCCCAGACCAAATCCTAGCTCTCAAATATTTTAAATCTGGTTGAAATATTAATTTCAGCCAGAGCTTAGTGTTCACTCCTTGGGGATCTAGTGGTCCCTACCACATCCTACCATGGATTAAGCATAATTTCTGCACCCGTGCAGTATTAATCAGTTTATAAGCTTTATCTAACATACTGAACATTTTATCTATGAGGAAACTGAGACTTAAAAAACAGTAGCATATTTATAGTCACAATTCAATCTCACCTCTGTCTGACTATCGTGCACTGTCTTCACTATTGCATTATTTTGCCTCATTCACAAGCATGCCTGTCTCTCCATGTCCCTTGAGACTCATCTTTATATATCCTAGGCCTTCACAGTATATGACACCCTGATGCTTTTTGGACAATGCACTGTTTGTAGGGTGCTTTTCTTATTCTACTTCTGTAAAGTCTTTTAAAGGAATAAAAAGGGCGAAGGTCCTTCTACAACAGCATTAACATTCTGTATAATGGGGGGAAAGTTGGAAAATTGATATCTAGATGTTCCCTACACCAACATTAGTTTAAATTCCCATCCACACCCTTGTCCTGGGAAAGCCACACCAAGACAAGTCAGCCTGCCCTTTGGAGCCCATTCATTAGAGAAGGGAAGTGTTTATGTGGCCTCAGTTTAGGGATGATATAATGATTGCCTTTCCTCACAGCGGATCTCACCCTGTCTCAGGAAGACGTCAGGGGTCAGTACAAGGGCAGACTCTGTGTTGATGAGTCACTCTGGGAGAAGGCCAATCACAGGATAAAGGTTGGCTCCAGGGGATTGGTCAAAGGAAATGGTACCTTTTCTCAGAGGACTGAGGTCAAATCTGACCTCAGTCTGATAGCATGGAAAACCACCTGGCCTGTCTGGCTGGGGATTAAGGAAAGGGAACAGGAGTGCCCAGAGAGGAAGACTCAAAGGCCAGTCTCTAGCCAGGACTCTGAGGAAATCTTCACTGCCAGGTCTCTGAGGAGCTCAGGTGAAGCAGGTGTCAGGAATACTGACCCTTCTTATTTTTTCCATTTGCAAGGCTGGCTCAGTTAAATCAGGCAGAAGTGGTGGGAAAATGTACTTTGGAGAAAGCAGTAGAGGAGTGAGGCCAAAAAAATTGGTTCTCTGTCCAAGTCAGTATATTTGCTATGGCACACTTGGAGGACCATTGAGTCATATGGTGAAAATGCTGGAGTCTCTTTTTCCACTTGTACTAACACCAGTACTACCACCTCAACACCATGATCACCACCTCTAGCATCACCTCCATCTCTACCACCAGCTAATCTTTAATGCCTTTGAATTATTTGTCAGGCACCATTCTAGGTGTTTTATGTTTACTCTTCATTTAATTTATATAACAGGAGTTATTATCCTTAATAATGAGGAAACCAAGGTTTAGAAAGATCATTTAACCTGACCAAGGTATACATCTTGTGAGTGGCAGAGTTGAAATTCTCACTCCAGTGTGTCTCAACCACTGTGTCAGATGGAAGATTCCCTTTGGAACAGAAAAGAGAGTTAAGATTAACAAAATAACAAACAAACCATAAAGCAAAGGCTAGTCTTACTGCATGTCTCTTCCGTCCCCAACTACTCCTCTCCTTCTGCTCACTCATACTTTCAGTGATGCCATGGTACATACTCCTCATAATAACTGAATCCTTTTTTTTTCCCTTGGGGCCATCACTCATTCACTCATTTCCACCAAGAAAGAAGCAGTTGCCATGTTTCTTCTATTCTAAATACCCAAGGCCATTCTTGAATTCTCAGCAGGTCACTGTGACTTCTTAAAAACTTCAGGAAAAATAATTCCTTTCACAAAAGCTCCCCAACATCTAACACAACAGCAGAAGGGAGCCAAATCTTAACATGTGAGAATTGAATTAAGTTTAGGGGCATCTTCCAGGCTCAGCCATCTACTAAGTTCAGGGCACACAGCCAAAGGGAAGAACCATCTCCCCAGGAATCCCAAAGCATTTGATTCCCCACCAGAGGTGATAGGGAGGGGAAACACAGATGTCCCAGGAAGCCTAGAATATCATTTCCCATCATGAACTACCAAGAGTTAATGTTGATGTAGATGCTGACAGGCAGATCAATAGTCTTTTCTCTGCCTATGCCAGCAACTGAGGGGAGGATCCGCTAGGTAGTGGTCTCCTGTTGCTGGCTTGGAAAATTTTCCAGTGGGCTCCTCAAGCATAAACATCTTGGAATGAGCCTGATCCAAGTAAAAGAACCAAATGTCAAAAAGCTGAACATAAATCTTGCCTAAGGTTGGAGTTCCTTGACAGTCAGATTTTTTTTCACTGAAGTTATGAGAGGGAGAATATGAAACGAAAGCCCAGTTTGATTTGAGCCATGATCAGAGTATCCCTCTTCCTGGAACAAACTTACCATTGCAGAACTTTAAAATGAATTCATGGGAAGCAGACCTCACATGCACTTAGGTTGAGTATCATTCTAAGAGCCTTGTTGTTTATTCTAATAGTGAGCACATCTACATTCGTCTTCTGTCAGTGATTCAGAGAACAGATTATTGATCTGCCATCAGCATCTATTGTTTAAGCTCCTGGAGACTGAATTGACTAGTGCCCTTGTCTGTGGTTGTGCATCCTGCTCCCACAATTGGTGGCAGGTCAGTGGGACACCCCTGGGAGTAGGCGGGCAAGGCCTGTCTGTTCCTTCAGAACTGATGTAGAGCTGCATCAGCTGCTTATAGTAAAATGTAAGGGAAGTTAAACCAAGCTTCATGCTAAAAACCCCATGCAAGGCATTTGTATTTTGAAACAATCCTGGAAATCTCCAGCCTTAACTTCCTGAAGGCCAATCTTATACTATTTGTAACAATTTTAGTACCTAACTTATAAGGACTTACTCCATCCTAAGCATGTTACATGCACTTTCACACTTAACCCTCATGTCAGTCCAATGAGATAGACATAGTGTCTATTTTATAGATGAAATGAACACAGATAGATTCAGAGACTTTTACAAGTTCACACATAATATATGTCAGAACAAAGATGTGCGTGCCCTTGAGGCTGTTGGATTCCAAAGCCCATGCTATTAACTTCCATATAACTCTACCTGTGGATCAAATAAAACAAACCAAGTCCCACATCCTCCAACTCCCAGGGTCATCACAGTCATGCCTGGGGTTGGCTATAGAGATAAGTAAGAGTTGAGTAACTGAGTCCAATGTTCCCAGCCACCAGCAGCATGCTGCTTTCGGTTCCAAACACCAATGGGAACACCTTCACCTCTTGTAGCTCATGAGCTGGACTTATATATAATTAACAAGCCTGTAGTGTTGGGGGGAAAAAGCATAGTGAGGTTTGGTGAACTGACTACAAAAACTGAAGTCAGGAATGCCAAGGTCTGATTCCCTCAGTGTGATCTCTTGCTTTCAGTTATGCAGGATGACTAAGCATTAAGGAAAAGTATTGGAAAGTGAACTGTGAAGATAATTCTCTATCAAACACTAAGCACTCTCTACTGAGCCAAGGTCTAGGACAGTGAAAGAACTCCATGAAGAGTAAGCTGATTCACATATATAGGAGTATGGAAAAGGAACAGGTAGATGTGGGTCTAATTTCTTAAGCCCTCAAACCACAAGGAATTATTCTAAGAAATAGTCAAAGACAAATGATTGATTCTAGATTAAATGAGATAAGATAAATCTGGTTTTACCTGAAAAAACACCAATTCTGATCACCCTCTTTTCTCCTCTTTACTTTAAAAAACCAATACCTTACTTTATTGTTCTGTTTAAGTTTCTACATACATATAATTTCAAAAAGGCCAACATTTATTTGCAGCATCTTTATTATTTTTAACTAAGTGCAGAGTCACATGCACTTAGTTTGAGTATCATTCTGAAAGTCTTATTAATTTTTCTAATAGTGAGCACATCTACATTCTTCTTCTTTTAGGGACACTGGGAATCTTAAGAGCTCACTCAGACACACATGGACACACACACACACACACACACACACACACACACATAAATTCAACAGTGATCATTGGGTGTTGTCGTCCATAAGGGAAAAGAGAACAAATTTGTATCAGAGGAAGTGGCTGCAGTGGTTAAGAGGGTCCTCTTTATAACAAACATAAATAAATCCAAATAAGTTGATGATAGACAACTTGGCCCCATGTACCACAAAGAAACTGGTTCATTTTGTCTGCTTCTGAATAGGACTAAATAGAGCTTTCTATGAAATTCTTTATAATGGCAAAACTTCAAGAACTTAAACTTTAGTGTTTGATATTTCCTAACCTTCATAAATTTATGAATTTTCCCTCCATAATTTTTAGCTTTGTGGGTCATTCCCTGATGCTTGGAAGGTAATGGGAGACCTTCCTGTTTGTGGCAGATATAGTGAGTTTTCATCTCTACCAAGACATTTTACAGCTTCTAAAACTTTGTATTAGAGAGGAAACTTGGAAGCAAACAAAGGTGTGAGAACAAGAACCTTTCTCGTGGTTTAGACAACAGAGCCAGTGATGATTTACTCAGAAAACCAAGTAGCCCTCTTTCTTTGCTGGCTTTTACATGTGTATTTTTTTTTCTACACTAGCTATTATGCTGCTTTCCAAGGCTTCCCTTCAATTTTCCTGTCACTCCTGCAGTCTGCATTCTCTGAGGTGGTAGTGAGGACCTCAGAATAAATATAATCTACCAACAAGGTTCCATCTTACCCTCTCCAGTCCCATCCTATGTGGTAGAAGCCATTTCAACTTCAACAGGGGGAAGGGTGTCACCACATTTAAGGTCTGATGAAGAGATCTGAGGTTATGTACCAAGCTACTGCTTTCTTTGGCATGACTAGAGACATTGGAACTCTCATGTTAAGAGTGAGCTCAACAATCTCTCTTTTTATATCAGGACATGGGGTCACCTGAATGTCCCAGCCAAAGCAAGATAAGGGACATATGATATGCAGTAAAGTGGCTGTCATTGAGGTGATCTGTTATCCTAAGCCCCATAAACGTGTGCCCGAGTCACAAGAGAGGAGGCAGTGGGTTCAACTTGAGACAGTTGTTTCAATAAAATCTCTGTAAACTATGGGTGACCAAGAGAATTGCTTTTCTATTCACATAATGAAATGGAATGTAAATATATGGGAGAGGAATTATTCCCATGTAAAAGGAGATCAGAGTAGCACATCAGGGAATGCAGAGATCATAGCAGAGCTGTGTTCTTCAATAGTGGCAGGCTATAATTTCAAGGCTTTGGGTGATGGTCACAGAACACGTTAATGATGGATGACTTTATATTTCTGAGAACAGGGGAGAACATGTTATCTCATGAGACCATGGGGATAGTCACAGGGTACTTTAGAGGAAGCTAAAGGTCCCATAGTGAAGGATGGGGGAAGAGAAATGCAGAGGTTTTGTTTGTTTGTTTTTGTTATGCTTTGTAATCCCAGTTTTATATTCTACATTGGTGTGAGGAACATATACTTGCACTCTGGCAGAACAATCATTCTGCATGGCTTTCAAGACTGAGGCTGGAGAGTCATTCTTTCTTCACCTCACAAGAAGCTATTGCTCAGGGGAGCCCTCCATGACTTTATTATAATTCTCTATGCCAGAGGGAGAATCTAACTGGCTGCTTTGCACACCAACACAGACCTTCTATCAGCTGTAGTTCTTTGTCATGTCGTGAAGCATCAACCATTAAAGCTGGCAGGTATCCAAGAGATCCTCTGGCACAATGATTCGTAAACTGTTTTTAATAAAATGTTTTCAGTTGGAAATTTTGCTCACATCTTAAAATATAAAATAATTATAGTAGCTATGATCCAATATGGCAGTTTGATTATTACTTTTTATTAGTTTCACTTAATAAAGATATATTGAATTAAGAAAAAATCATTATTTTGCAGTCATCAATGAAACAATGGATCTAGACAATAATTATAAATGGATGCTGAAACCATAAGATGAAATGTTGATAAGAAAACTTTTTAATGAGAGGATCAGGCTGATACCAGCTGAGTCCATTGATCAAACTTAGCAATCAACTATATTGTGGTCTCAGAGGTGATACAATAGGAAGTACGTATAAAGAGTATCTACAAAGTACTCTTGCCTAAAGAAATATCAAACCCAAATGCAGTCTGTCCTCTATATTTAAATATCTGTTTGCAGGACATAAAAGAATAAGTCAAGCCATACCACAATGAAGTGATCAGCCAAACTCACAATGTGAGTCAGTCTACAGAATAAATGACCTAGTTTCTCTAGTTGAGCAAAGGCATATGCAGTAGATTTTATTATTGTCCAATTATTCATCCCCCATTTCTATAAGAGAGTAAGGATTATACACTTGTAAGCAGATCATACATTTGTCCTCCTGCTTTTTGTCTGGCCATTCAGAGGAACTGTACATATTCCTACCCCATTGATGTAGGCTGGGCCTCATGACTTGCTTTGACCAATGGCAAGTGAGTAAAAGAGACTATGCCACATCTAAGTAAAGCTTTGCTCATCATATAAAGCTTTGCTCACTGCTTTGAGGCCCCTTTACTTCTGCCACAAGAATATCGTAACACAAATAGCATAGGTCCCAGAATAAGAAGACACATGGAGACAGGCTGAGCCACTGCCTAACTGCAGACAAAGTGCAGAGTGAACCAGAAATAAAAATCTTTAACCTTTTATTATTATAATGATATTTGGAGGTCCTTTATTACCACAACAAAGCTGGCTAATTTAATTTTTTTTTAATGAACAAAAAGAGGAACTGTTATGGAATAAATAAAAAACTTATAAGATCATTAAGGACATGCTGTGGACCAAGATTAGATATCAGTTCAATAATTCAAGTAAAAATGTCACTTTAAAGATATTGGAAACAATTTGAAAAATGTTTGTACATTATATAATATTAAGAACTTATTAAACTTATTCAATGTGAGAATGATTCTATATGCATGTAGAGATGTATACTGAGGTATTTATGGGTCAAATGACATGATGTCTGGATTTGTTTTTTAATAGTCTAAGAAAAAAACTAAGGAGATGAACAAAGTGTTCACAAAATATTAATAATTGTTGAAGCTGGATGCTAGCACACAGAGGATAATTATGCTATTATCTCTAATTTTTATGTATGTTTTAATTTTATCCCTAGAAATAATGTTTAATCATAGCAAATAAAATAGAAGGCATTAACAAAAATGACAAATAGGACATGGAGTCACCAGCCAAAAAAAATATTCCAAAATTTCTGAAAGATGTAAATTGTTTGGATGAGTGGTAATTTTGAAAATAAGGATGAGAAAGCTTCATTATCTGTGTATGTGGGGTTGGAGGGAGAAAAAGAGTAGGTTTGAAAAGGTTGTTGATCTGCTTTGAAAAGGTTGTTGATCTGCCCACTAAAGCACAGCACAGAGATGACAACAGGTATATAATTGAAAGTTTGTATAAATACACACTTAAACATGGAATGAAAACCAATTTTTACCTTCCAGGTGAAAAATAGTAGGCTTAATTTATTTATTTATTTATTTATTTTATTTTATTTTTTTAATATATTTTATTGATTTTTCACAGAGAGGAAGGGAGAGGGATAGAGAGCTAGAAACATCGATGAGAGAGAAACATCGATCAGCTGCCTCCTGCACACTCCCCACCGGGGATGTGCCTGCAACCACAGGTACATGCCCTTGACCAGAATCGAACCTGGGACCCTTGAGTCCGCAGGCCGACGCTCTATCCACTGAGCCAAACCGGTCAGGGCGGCTTAATTTATTTTTAAACAAAAAGAAACAAATTCTCTCTGAGGTAAACTGGGATAGCTAATGGGCACTGTTGCCCAAAAGTAAAGCACTCCAAAATCAAGCATTTTAATATAATGGTCTGCTCCCTGTATGTTCATCCTAAAATTAAGCCTATCAGGTGATCAGCCCTGTCAACAGAGAAATACCAGCCAGGGCACCATTGCCCCATTTGAAAATATGAACACACCACTGAGGACCACATTACAATGATGAAAACCAGCCTCATCACAGAGATAAACACGGAGGGAAAATGACACCAGAGAAAGCTGGAATGGGAAACAGAGGATATTTTTTGCAGGAAAAAGAGAGATTTGAAATAAGATAACATCCAAGAAAAAAAAAAAAAAAAGGAATTGCCCTAGCTGGTTTAGCTCAGTGGAAAGAGCGTCGGCCTGCAAAATGAAGGGTCCCAGGTTCAATTCCGGTCAAGGGCTTGTACCTTGGTTGCAGGCACATCCCCAGTAGAGGGTGTGCAGGAGGCAGCTGATGGATGTTTCTTTCTCATCAATGTTTCTAACTCTCTATCCCTCTCCCTTCCTCTCTGTAAAAAAAATCAATAAAAAATAATTTTAAAAAAGAAAGAAAAGGATAGAATTCTATGAAAAAGAAAAAATGAGAAATAAAGTGCTATAGACATTAAAATTCAATCCCAACTCTCACTCTTCCCATCAAAACAAAGAAAGATAAAGGAAGATAATATAGGCCTCACAAAAAAAAAAGAAAGAAAGAAAAGAAAGAAAGAAAGGAAGGAAGGAAGGAAGGAAGGAAGGAAGGAAGGAAGGAAGGAAGGAAGGGGAATAGGATACTGTCCTATGTATTGGAGGCACACAGAAGAGGAATAAAACTGTGTGAACAAGAGTAGGGTGGAGTCACCGTTTATCTGAGGGAACAGCACACACCAGAGCTTTGTTAAGATCTTCAGTGTTTTCATCTTGTCTGGTTTTGTCACCAGGCATTTTCAGAATATATGACACACATGTACAGAAACAATTCAATGAGATGAGCATATTTTAGAAATGTAAAGCCAAAGAAGACTCGGCAGCATAAGAAGTAAATCCTCAAGTATCTTATAACTCAGCCAGGCTTTCATTTCTAGACCTAAAAGTCTCAGTCTAGTCTCTATATTAATTGCCAGCACATAGTTCAGAAAGGTTAAGTTTCCAAAAAAATCTAAAGCTCTCTCCCAGTGAAGTCAATTCCCTAGAGAAGTTCCTGCCATTTTAGTTTTGAAAGCTTATGGTTTTCAGATGAGTTGCTTGAAATTTTTGTAAAATGGTAAGGTTTACATATTGAGAAGAATTTTACTCACACGCCCCACTCACTGAGGACACATTAGTGCCTGCAGTACATTATTGAAAAACCCACAAAATATGTCAAAATTACTTTCACACAGGTTGTGTGTAAAAATTCTTATCAAAGTGCTTAGAATCCCTTTGGTGATGATTTTGGGGAAATATTCAATAATGAACTTTGAAATTACATGTGATTTCCAGTAAAGACACATATTTGGGTATAATGTGAGAGATATTTTTAGAAACTTCTTGCTAAATGTTTTTTATTATATTTTATCTTAAAGAGCATTTACTTTATTTTATTTCAGTTTTAATATATTTTTATTATTTTCAGAGAGGAAGGGAGAGGGAGAGAATCATCAATGATGAGAGAGAATCTTTGATTGGCTGCCTCCTTCACACCCACCACTGGGGATCAAGACTGCAACCCAGGCATGTGCCCTGACCAGGAATTGAACCATTACCTTCTGGTTAATAGGTTGACCCTCGACCACTTAGCCATGCCAGCCAGGCTAAAGAACATTTAAAGTTTTAATTACAAGCCAAAATTCAAGAGGAACATTGTTTATCTGTGAGCTCCTTAGGCCCTAAGGAGACTTCAAGTGGGTTAAAGGGATCAATAGACAAGAGGAAAATAGTCCTTCAAAAAATCATAACTAGACCTCAACTTTAAATGTTTTTGAACTTAATTCAGGCTCTAAATAAAAAAGGGGGAAATCCACATATATATTGAAGAACAGAAAAGCTTTTATGAATTCTGGGGAAGGGTACTATAAAATAAAGCCGGGGGGTGGTTGGAATGCTGACTGTGTGGAATACTGGAATGGCTCCAGGCTGCACAGTGCGCCCCCCCCCCTACCCCGCCCCCCGGGAGCAATGGTTGCAGGCAGTGTCTGTTCCCAGTGGGAACTGTGACTCTGAGCAGCATTTGTCAAGTGTGGCAGCCTGGGAGGGATGCACACACACAAATTCATTCTGCATAATGATTCAATAATCCACCCCCCAAAACATGACCATCACAAAGAGCCAAATCCACCTTTCATGGGACAGAGACAACCTATGTGGAGTTTGGAGAGGAACCTCTGATTTATGGGGGATTGAAGCTTTCCTTTCCTCTAAAATATAGCTGCAGCCTTGATAGAAGGAAAGGAGCCAAATTAAACACTTTTTGTACATAGATTTATAAGTCATGAATGGCATTAGCTCCTTCAACTTGGTACAGACAAATAATCTCTTGGCCTTTAATGTGTTAAAAAGACTTTCTAGAAACATCAACATGTCCAGCCTGTACATTTCATAGTATATTATCCATATTGTTTTTTCCATGGAATACACTCATAGGCAGCTTGACTCTAGTATAATATTTAAGAGTCTGGGTTCCTGAGTTCAGATGACAGCTCCAAAGCATAAGTGCTCTGTGACTTTAGGAAAATCAGGTAAGCAATCTAATTCTCAGGTTCCTGCACGGAGAAATGGGGATTAAGACAGTGTCAACCTTACAGAGTTCCTATGAGGATTAATTGAGATTATCTCTGTGAAGTTAGGATATTCCCTTGCGCAGAGGTACTATGGCTGCAAACAACAAAAACAGTAACTCAAACTGGCTAAAAGGAGAAGTGAGTGTGTGTTTCATATAGGCTGGAATCCAGAAGAGCAGGCTTCCAGCATAAAATGATTGACAACTTGATGGACTGTCAGAAGCCCAGGTTCTTTCCCCCTCTCATATGCTATTCTTGGCACTGATTTATCATAAAGCTGCTTCCTTGCCTGGTCACATGTTGTTTCCTATGCCAACTAGGACTACGCTATTTCTTGTTCATGTTCAATAAGAAAGGGCAAGGCAAACTTTCCAAAAACTTTCCAGTACACTTCTTCCATTCCACTGGGCAGAACTGAATCACAAGCCTATTTTATTCATTCATTCATTCATTCATTCATACATTCATTCATTCATTTTTGTTGATACTATTACAGGTGTTCCCTATTCTCCTCCCCCTTTACTCACCTCCACCCACTCCCTGCCCCCTCCTTCTGGCCCTCACCACACTATTGTCTGTGTCTATAGGTCAGACATATACACTGAGTGGCCAGATTATTATGACCACCCCATCAGTACTTCGTTGGGCCACCTTTTGCCTTCAATACTGCTGCGATTCTTCTTGGCATTGACTCCACGAGATGTTGAAAGGTGATGCGAGGAATCTGGCACCATGCCTGATGAATAGCACTGTCCAGTTCTGTGAGATTTGATGGTTGTGAAACCAGCTGCCTGATGGCTCTTTTAACTTCATCCCACAAATGCTCAATTGGATTGAGATCTGGTGATTGTGGGGGCCACCTAAGCAAGGTAAAGTCTCCCTTATGTTCTTGAAACCACTCCTGCACAATACAAGCACCATGGCATGGCGCATTGTCTTGTTGGAAGAAGCCATCTCCATTGGGATACGCCATCAACATGATAGGATGAACTTGATCAGCAATGATACTTAGTTGTTCCACATGAATTAAAGGGCCCAAATCGTGCCAGGAAAACATGCCCCAAACCATAACACTGCCCCCACCAGCTTTAAGGGTTGTACTCATGCATGTGGGGTGCATGCTTTCATGCTGTTTCCACGAAATTCTCACTCTGCCATCTGCATGATGCAACTGGAAATGTTATTCATCGGACCACGTGACTTTTTTCCAATGCTCAACTGTCCAATCCTTGTGTTCCTGTGTGAATTGGAGAGGTTTTATCTTGGTAACTGCAGACAGCAAAGGTGTTTGAACAGGCCTTCAGCTTCCATATTCCATACGATGCAGTGTACGGCTAATTTGCCTACAAATATCAGGTGGTCATAATAATCTGGCTACTCAGGGTATATCCTTTGGCTAATTTCTTCATTTTCTTTCATCCAGTAGTCCCCATCTCTTTCCCCTCTGATCTCTGGCAGTCTGTTTCATGTATCCATGTCTTGGTTTTGTCAGTTTATTTTATTTATTAGATTCTACATATAAGTGAGACCATATAACATTTGTCTTTCTCTGTCTGGCTTATTTCACTTAGCATAATAATCTTCAGGCCTATCCATGCTGTTACAAAAGATAAGAGTTCTTTCTTTTTACCACCATGTAGTAGTCCATTGTGTAAATTTACCACAGTTTTTTAATCCATTCATCTACTGATGGGCACTTGGGGTGTATTCAGATTTTAGTTATTGTAAATAATGCTGCTATGAACTTGGGCTGTATATATTCTTTTTGATTGGTATTTCTGGTTTCTTAGGATATATTCCCAGAAGTGGGATCACTGGGTCAAAGGCAGTTCCATTTTTTTATAAACTTTCTAACTTTATTTTTTATTGAATTTATTGGGGTGATGTTGGTTAATAAAATTACATAGGCTTCAGATATACAATTCTATAACACACAATACATCTATACATTATATTCCATACTGTTTTCCACAGTGGCTGCATCAGTCTGCAATCCCACCAACAATGCAGGCGGATTCCCTTTTCTCCACATTCTCAACAGCACTTGTTGTTTCTTGAGTTATTGATCATAGCCATTCTGAAAGGTGCGAGTGATATCTCATTGTGATTTTTATTTGCATATCTCTGATGATCACAAGCCTATTTTAAAATTTACACTTCAAGAAAAATAGAATCACTGTGACTGGTTTAAGCTCACCTTTGGAGAAGAATTGGATATAGAAGGAAGTTATTTAAATGCCCAGTGAAGACTACCACTTATCTCCATTATTTTTCACATTATGTTGCCCTTGGTCTTACAAAGTTTTTCCAAAGATGCAACTGGTTATTGCTTCAAAAGTCTTGAAATGGCAAATTGATTTTATTTTTAGTGTCATGTAAGATTTATTGCAAGTGGCTGTCTAAAATGGTGCTTAGGAATTTGGGAATTTGACCTCTGCTGGGGAGGGGAAGGTAAAATGATAAGTTCTAGGAATTGGCCAAGGGCACAAGATATAGCTTCATCAATGCCATGAGTGGAACTGAACAATATCACTGTCCCATTTGTACTCTTTCTTTCTGCCACTTTTTAAAATTAAGGCCTTATAGAACTACCTCTACCTCCTCAAGTCTTTCAGACTAAAGCCAGGAGTTCATCATCACCACTGAAAAATGATTTTAACAGAAAAGCTGGTCTTCCAGATTTCTGAGTGAGCTTTCCCAGCAGACCAATTCAACAACTATTTACTGAACACTAACTCATTTTCCTGTTTTGTGGCAGGTGCTTAGCAGAATACAAAAGAAGTGTAAAACACAAACTCTATCCTTAAGACACTTCCAATCTATCTTGGAAACGAAAGCATGCATGTGGATAGTAAAGTGTTAAATAGTAGAACCAGACCATCTAGAATTGAGGGCTCAAGGAAATCGCTACAGCAATTTTAACTGGCCATGACTAAACTGACCAGGGAGAATCCCATAATTAACTGCAGCATCGCTTTGCAAATTGGAATATGGGCTCAGCCTAAATCTGTACTAGGGACTGACACTTTCCATGGAGCAGGCAGACAGATGGCCTCAGAGTTTTTCAGGCTTAGCGTCAATTTCTCCCATGTGTTGACTGTAACCACTATCATGACCTTGTATAAATACATCTTCTTCCAGAGAAGAATGAATTTTGAAGACTGATGTAGGGGTAAGTTTCAAGAGCTCTAAAAGTGTGTCAATGGCTTCTCAGGGCTCCATCTTCCAAAGTAATCCTCAGGATTCACTGCTCAAACATGATTGATCTGATCTAGATGGCTCAGCACCCATAGCCCTAGAGAATAATTTACATAGAGAATATGTCACAACTTACTTAATTGCCCTACCAGTGTTGTGTGTTTGAAACAAATTTGGAGCACCTAAGCCTATAAAAATGTATTAAGTAATAATAACAATAACATTTTATCTTGAGCACTATATAGTCTATATAGTACCAGAAGAGAATGCTATAAAACTGGGGGGAAATATTCTTGGTTTATAATGAATTTATAATCTGGTTAAACTAATACAACATAAATATATGGAACAAAATGTATAGATCAACATAGTATAAGACTGCCATCTCTGGTCCAGGCCCTTATTGACTCACAGGCAGATTATGGCAGTTGGTCTCTGACTCCAGTCCTCCTATACTTTTTTGCAACTATCAGGGTCATCTTCTCAAAGGACAGCATTGAGCAAGTCACTTTCTTGCTGGAAAATCCATAATGGCACCCCTGTACCTACAGAAAAATTACTCTCTTGACTTTTAAGACCTCCAACTACCCTCTAAAATCTGTTCCTTTCCCATCTTTCACTCTATTGACCACACAGCTGCCCTCTTTCACTACTCAAATGTTCTCTTTAACTAAATTTGTTCACTCAAGATCTGCCTTCACAGCTTGCTCACATCTGTATGTCATACCCTGCCTGCCTCCATTGACCTAAATTTCACTTTTCTTTGAAAATAAAGGTTTCTATTTCCTATATAATTACTTTCTTAAACACATCAGATTACACCAATTATTCTCCCCTCTGAACTCCAATAGCATTGGCATTTTTTATGTACTACCAGGAGTTATTTTGCATCAAGTCTATGTAATTATCTTGCCTTCCTAGTCCAATTTCTAATTTTTTTTAATGTTGAGCACCTTGTCCCAATCCTCTCTATCTGCCCAAAGCTTAACACACACAAGATCTCCAACAATCTTGTTTGATGGCAAAATAAAGTCAGACAGAAGTATTGAGTAGAGTTAAGGAGTAATCAGTTATAATCAGAATGAACTAGTACGAATTTTAAAAGGTCTTACTAGAGAGGTGACTTTTTAAACTGGGTTTGGAAGAAATAACAGAAATGGCAGAGGGCAAGAAGGAGAGGAAGTAAGAAGGGTGTGGGTTAAAATGGTGTTGGTGGACATGGGAAGGAATGGGTGGATCCCAGAGCCTGGCCATGTTCTGATAGTTGAGTAAAATCAACACACTGGTATAGAAGTCTGGTTGCCAGATGCCCTTCCCTTTGCATATCTTCTAGGTGTAACTCACTTAGGTCTATAGAGTTGAGAACTATAGCCAAGAAAAAGTCATTGTCTAGGCTTAAATTCTATGTTATGACCTTTAAATGTTCTTCTTCCACTTACTTCTTTGAAATATTTCCTTTGGCAAGGCAACTTTTTCCAATGGGAGGCTTGTTGGTGAGTATTTTGGTCCTCACTTTATCCTTGTCAGAACAATTGGATAGAATTGCACAGATTTATTCCCTTTTCATGCCCTCAGGTCCCCCTCAAAAGCTCCATCATAGGGAAGAATCTGACATCCAGATCTTCAGGTTTTCAGGGATGTGTGGGATATTGCTAGGCATGCACTGATCAAGAGACCTCTAGGTTCTGCTGAGGCTGAAACCTGAGATCTTCCATGGGAGCACTTAGCCTCAATCGCACCTCAACTCTTCCCCAGGGCAAACATCTGCAGAGAGCACACATCAAAGAGATAGAAAGACTTGCCAAGGAATGTGTGTATTATGCCACTTCATATTTGTTAATTTTGTAAATACTCTACTTCCCTATAGTTCTAGATCACCAGATACTCAAAATGACTACTCCTAAGTTCTCATTTAAAGTGTGTTTCTCTTTGCAACAGTATAGTTCAAACTTGTCTGTCAGTTGTGTCCTGAGCACCACCTCTGCCTGAGTACTGAGTCCACATCCTGTCACTTAAGTTTTCCCGGAAAGCAAATGTGAAGAACCAGAAAAAAAGGTTTGGAATTCAGAAGATGGAAAACATGGGCCCAAAGGTGGAACCCTAGTGATTGGACATTTCCAGCTCTTTTTGGTGTTTTTTAAAATGGTAAAATTTAGTTGCTATTGCCTCAGACCTTTCCCATCGCACACTTTGCAAATCAGACAGAAAATATTCAGGGTCCAAGTCACTGGGTACCATTTCCAGATGTGACCTGTGGGTCATCACATTTTTGTCCTTCCCTCTTGTCTGTGTCAATGCCATTGTTAGCATGTTTGACTCAATGTAAGGGCAATCCTAGAGAGGGAAATATAGTACATTTACCTATCCCCAGAAAGAGTGATTTTAAGGCCCCCGCTCCCTCCAATATAGATGCCACAATTTTTCTTAACTCTCTCCAAAGAAAGAACACAGCAATGTCTAATAGTAATACATTTCAAAGCTTCTGTCAAGAACAGCCAGAAAGTTCTTTGTGAAATCTAAAATCATAAATTCATGACTGTCAGGGCAAATGTGTGTTACACATGTTGCCACTTCTCAAACCAAGAGATGCTGTGGAAGTCCAAATTTTTCTTTAGGGTTCACAAAGAGGTAAAGGGGCGGAAAGAAAGATATTTTCCCGTGGCCTTGTTACATTAACTTCAATCTCGGTTGTGTGTCCTGAAGCTGAGTGTCTTGCTTCATGGTGAGCACTTGTGCAAAAGTTCTGGGCGAGAGGAAAGGGTGGGGGTGATAGGAGGAGGGGCAGGAAAGCATTTTTCCTCCAATCTTTGTGGTGAGGAGCCAAAGAAACCAAGTTGAGTTGGACAGATTGCCGTGTGGTTACTTTGCAAGAAAATGAAAAGGGGAGCAGAGATGTGCTAAAGTGTTTTCCATCCTGTTGAAAGGAGAAATGACAGAGAGCTGTGAGGATCCAGTCACCGTTTTTAGCAGATGGCAAAACCAACATAGGGAAGAACGCACCTTCCTTCTGGAGGCCATTTGAGTACAATGGCCAGGGACAAACTAGTCATCACCACCTGAGGGCCAAGTAAGCTGCCTTCTTTAAAAAAGAACCAGAAACAGAGGCCAAGGCCTAGTGCATGAACCATCGTGCATCCCCACCCCCGCTTTCTCAGATGAGAGTCCAATAACCAAAGCAGCAGGGCCCTGGCTGTCACAGAGTCTAGATTCTGTTCTGTGTTATATTTTATTTAGTTTAGCTTTTTTTTTCTTCTTAGAACTGAGGCATGTGACAGAGATGTAGTAAGCCTGCGGGCTCTGCCTCAGCTCAGATTGGCACTTGGAGCAGCCCTTCATGTTTTTGCCTGAGTTTCAAGGGAGAAGAAGGGGCAGCCAGTTATTTGAGAACCACCCCACCCAGAGATTAATTCAAGATTGCTTGTGGAGGTGAAGTCATGGCCAGAATGACCACTAGTTATCTTCCAAATTACTGAGCAAGCCCTATTTTTTCTGAAAGTCGGTCAAAGGTTTCGACATCCATGCTTGTGTAACACGAAAATATATAACTCTGTCTCTGTGTGTCCATGTAGAGAAAGGGAGAGAAAGATGAGATGGAAGAGGAGGAAGAGGCAAGGAAGGTAAAAGGAGAAGGAGAAAAAAGATTGCCCCTGAGAAAGAGAGGAGAATAAGGGGTTCCAAAGGATGGGGGAAAAAAGGAAGTTAGGGAAGTAAGTAGACAGAAAAATAGAGAAAGAAAGAAACACAGGGTCATCTGGTCACTTTGCAAAGTAATGATTTTCCTATCAGTTTAGACTTGCAAAAGCAGAGCAGCCTCTGTATTAGTTTCCTATTGGTGCTGTAACAAATTATCACTAATTTAGTGACTTCAAACAATGCTAATTTATTACCTTAAACTTATGGAGGTCAGAAGTTTAAAATGAGTCCAAAATAAATGTTACCAGCCTAACATCAAGAAGGGCTGTGTTCTTTCAGGAGGCTCTGTGGAGAGTCCACTTTCTTGCCTTCCATCATCTAGATGCCTATGTTTCTTGGTTCACTTCCATTTCCAAAGCCAGCAATGGTTGGTCAGTAAAGTCTTTTCTCACATCACATAACTGGCATTTACTCTTCTACATCTAAACAACCCCTGTGTTTATATTGGGCCCATCTGCATCATCCAGAATAATCTATTTTAAAGTCACCTAATTAGCAACCTTAATTTCCTCTTGCCATGCAAGGTAACATATTCACAGGTTCTGGAAATGAGGGTGTGGACATCTTTGGTGGGCCATGATTCTGCCTACCACACCCTCTTATTAAGAATGTTGTAAAGTGGCAGGATTTGAGGCAGTGCTTTTAAAACTAAAGTCTTAAGAAATGGAAAATAAAAAAAGAGCTATTTCTTAGGAAAATTTTTGAGGTGGGTAAGATCTGTTCCTTTCTCAGATGCCAGTGTCTGCCTTCCCTTTTTGGCACCTCCATATCTGGCTGGGCTCATACAGCTATGGGCTCACCAGAGTATCCTGAGCAAATGTACCCTTAGGTCTGCCTGACCTGGGCATGCTGTCTTTTTTCCTTTCCTGCTAATTAAATTTATCTATTCTAACTCTCATATCTTGTATGGAATTAAATGTATGAGTGCAAAGAATTTGCATTCATTTGACTCTAATACTTTAACCTCTTGGAGTGACAGCAGAAGATAGGTTTTTTGAATGGGTTTTGGAGAAACATATCTATTGGAGTTGCTTATATCTACTAATTGTACCACATAAACCTAGCCTGCATAAAGCCAGACTGGTTTAAAAGTTCAGGGCCATTTGGACTCAAAAGATAGCTTGGTATGTCTACATTAAGAAACTATTTAATTATCTTATGAGAGTATTAATTTATAAATCATTTAACCATGGTATTGCTATACAAATACAATTTTATCCTTAATGTCTTTCTATACCTCAATATGAACGATGATAAGAGACTGTGATGTTTTATTTTTTTTCCCAATTGCTGTTTGGAATGGAAATATATACTTTTCTCTGAATCTTATTATCCTCCTTTTCAAACCATACTGTACCAGTACTAGTACCACAGAATCTAAAGGGAAGAGAAAAGAGCTTGATATTCTGGCCTCTTAAGGATCACTGGTACTATAATCAAGATTAACAGCTGTCTTTTCAGGCCCATTGTGTCTCGGGAATCTCATCAATTATAAGGGCTCACTACAGTGGATAATCCCCTATAAATAGAAACAAATGCAAGAATAACAACATAATATTGAAGGATGAGTTTGAAAATGAATAGCCCAGGTTCAGGGTATGAAGGGTGAGGAATGTGCCTTCTTTTCCACTTGTCTCCTTTGCCAATTGAGACTCAATGGTGAGTAGTCAGGGGAGAGGCAGAAGATCTGGATGGTCCACTCAGCCCTGAGCTGGCATTCTTTCTCAGGACCTACAGGCCCATTATCTGGAGGACCAGGCCTATGGATGAAGGCAGCATTGAGCCATGTGGGAAAGTGACAAGCAAGACTCGCATCTATAAAGCTTTTAAAGTAGACAACATGCCAATGTCACGGGATAAGAGTCAGTGGTGAAATGTCAAATCCAGGTGAGATGGGACTGGATATGAATACGCCTGAATGTTGAAAGCAGGAATCATGAAGTCTTCATGTAAAAGTCCCTGCTGTGGGGTTATCTAGGTTTAGTAGCCGAATGGCCTAGAATTGAAATAGCCTATGTGAGACCTCTTTTATTTTTTAAAAATCATGATTGTGCTTATAACTCTTAGGAAATGGATCAAAGACAAAAGGACGCCAACTACCTGGGATAGTCACACAATGTTGGTTAGCGTTCATTTCTCTTCTTCTATGATAGCATTCAGCATATCAAACTGCATGTTGGAAAATATCATGTCTGATTAACCAGAAAATTATTGCAGCAAAAATTTCAGAAAAAAAAATCAAGTAAAGGAACCCTAGTTGCTTGTGAACACACCCTCACTTCCATACTGATTAACCCACTAAGCTTCAAAGCATTTTCTAGGCGAGCCTCAGACACAAACCTGTCAGAAGGCAGGCCTTGACACAGACTGAACTTGAGCATATGGTACTTAGCAGTGTGTTCAGCTTAGGGTGAGTGTAAGATAATAGGGCCTGATAATTAAAACAGCACATTTGTGTATAGGCATAACCTGATCTGGGGCATACTGCTAAAAATTTTAGCAAGCACATGTTTCTTTCAGGGCTAATTATCTATCTGAACTTAAAATATATTATGAATTATTTCTCTCACTAAATAGGTAGAGTAAATGCTTTTTGTTGGATGATGAACTGGTTCAAAGTTCTCCTAGATCATTTTGAGTTGTGTAGATAGAAATCTGGTTAGCTACTACATACATGATTACACTGGAGACTGTCTCCAAGTTTGACTCTGCTATGTATGAAGACTGCAGTTTTGATTTTTTTCAAGGTTTTAGAGGCATTCTGTGACCCACTCTGAATGATCAGTATCCTCCTACATATGGCTACCCAGATATTTAGGGTCATTGCTCAGTATCCAATTAATTTGCATCTCAAGATATCTACTTGGATCAGTAGAAGAAATGGTAGGTTTGTCTTTTAAGGTATGTGGTTTTGCCAGTTCTCTTCATCCAGCCTTTTACCATTTTCATTGCTAATTGTATATTTAGGGAGGAATTTTATTTAGATGCCTGGCCTGAAGTGAATGTCTCCAAATATGTATCTGTGAATTAGCCATTGGGGGAAAAGTGCTGGAGAAGGCATTAATTACCCTCATATAATGAAATTCTATTTGGTGGAATAAGAGCAGGAGTTCTTCAGAATAAGATGTGTACCGAGAACAAAAGCAGGGAGGACAATAACTGTTTCAAGAATTAGTAGGCATTCTTCTAAAAAGTCCCATGAGGCCTTGTGAGAAGACCTTTTTTTTATTCAGAACCTTGATTCTAGACACATACTGGGCTTACAACATGGATAAATGGCTCCAATTATTCCAATAAAAAAAAAAGGACACAAAAAGAAAACTAGCTCGAAATCAGTTTGAAGGATGAACATCTATAATCTAACTTACCACTTGATATGTAATGGCATGACTTTCAAATATGTGTGTCTAACAACCATGAATTGAGATTATACCAGGATATTGATAGTAGGTGTCATCTGATTCCTTGGTCTATACCTGGGTGTGGGTGATTGGCAGTCTGAGTGACAGTTTAATCTGGAATGCACATACAATTCAGTTACTACCTTCTGGACAGAAGATATTTTATATACTTTGAATTCACTGGCAACTATTTAAATGTTTAAGTACAAATATTTAATATCAAGGCAGGATACATTTTTCTACAGTGGGTACTCAAATTATAAGAAAAATGTTTTCATTCTTCTATTTGTCATTGTTTATACATTATTTAATACCTAGATAGTCATCTGATATTCATTTAAACACATGTTGCTTTTACACTTGGCTCAAAATAAGGTATCAATTAAAGAACCGCTTTTCTACCCTTATTGCAGATAGATACCTACACCTCAAAATGCATTGGTGGAAATTGATTTTCTGCTATGTATCATGAAATTAATTAGAGAAATACAGCATAAGTCAAACATTTACTCCCCTGTGGGAAGTGAAGTTCGGTTTTATAATGGCCATCAGCAAAATCCATGGTTTAAATTACAGATTAACAAAGAGCTCATGAGCTCAAAATTAAGTTATTCTGTTTAAAATCAATCACTGAGACTGTCATTCTGCTTATTGCTTTGACTTCCTAACAAAGGTTTAAATGAGGACTTTATGTGCAAGTAGAGAATGTCAAGAGACCTGCTCTTTTTCAGACCTGCATGAGCTGGGGAGGCAAAACGTTTAGGCTATTCATCTAATTAGGAGGAATGTATTTTTCAAAAAAATAAATCTTTACCAAAAAATCCCACAAATTCACAATTAATCTATTATCTGGAGGAAAAAAAATGGTAATGAATGAAAGGTGGGGTACACTTAAGAAGCACTAGATTCATTGATACCAGAGCCAAATGCAAGGCAGGAAATCTGGAATTTATTCTTCTTTTTAGTGCCAAGCACCAGAATTGGGAAGTAGGGTTCAGAAGGAGAAATGCCTTTGCCAGTAAAGTGCAGTCAGACTCTGTTCTTAAGACAGAGCATTTTTCCTTTGTCACTCGGCTTCATGTTGGTTCACTACTCCAGTCCTGAGCAGCTCGGCGATGGTCCTGTCATCATATCTGAGGGCCTCTTTCAGGATATGCGTCGTGTGCTGCCCAAGCAGGGGAGGTGGCCTGGCCTCTGACATCTTGAACTTACTGTATCTCACAGCTGGGCCTGTCAAAAGAGGTGGAAAGCAGGAAGCCTGTTAATGACTAACCCTAGGAAATGTATTACCCAAGCAGCCCGGGGTGTTTCCAACGAATGCCAAGAATATCACTGCTCGTTACACCCTTGCAGATGCACCATCATTTTGGAAGGAAATGTATTTTTACATGTGGCTTTTCTTGACTCCATTTCATCCAACTGCACAGTCGTCATCGGATCTGCCTACCACTGTGCAGGGAACTGCATGTCCATGCCTGGTATGTGCTAAGCCTGTTCAGAAGCTGTCAGTCCTGTCACAGGAAATCTCAGGGGTAGAGCACTCAACTGACTGGACTCTCTGGGTCCAAGAGAACAACCGAGATATATAGTGTCTTTCTGAAACTGACAATCTGACCCCAGGTGAGGATAGCCCAAAATTTTATTATTCACTGCCAACTGTATAGTTCCAAGATTTAGTTCAACAAACAGCAAATCAACTATACAGCAGCCAGACCCTGGTTGACTCCTTTGGATGGTAGAAGTTATATATGCAAGCTCCACTGTTAGGGAGACTTCAGTCTGAATGTTACCTCTTTTTTAAAATCTGTCTTTATTGTTGGAGGTATTATAGATGTCTCCCCACCACATCCCTGCACTGACCCACCATCCTGTTTCCACTCCTCCACAGGTATTTCCTGCACTATTATCTGTCCAAGGGCTATGCATATATGCATATAAATCCTTTGGTTAATGTCTTTCCACCTTCCAATCCTTTTCCCTCTGAAATGATGTGTCAGACCATTGCATGCTTCAATGTCTCTGGATATTTTTTTTGTCAGTTTATTTTGTTCATTATATTCTATATAAAAGTGAGATCATGTGATATTTGTCTTTCTCTGACAGGCTTATTTTGCTCAGCATAATATTCTCCAGGTTCCTCCATGCTGTCTCAAAGGGTAAGAGATCCTTCCTAGATCCTTCTTTTTTTATAGCTGCATAGTATTCCATTGTGTAAATGTAGCACAGCTTTTTTATCTATTCATGTACTGATGGGCACTTGAGCTGCTTCCAGATCTTAGCTATCCTAGATAATAAAAGCCTAGGTGGCGTCACACCCTCGTGCGATGTCATCACAAGATGGCCACCCTCACATCATCACAAGATGGCCACGACAGGATAGCCGCCACAGGATGGCCGCCACAGGATGGCCAGCAGGAGAGGGCAGTTGTGGGCAATCAGGCTGGCAGGAGAGGGCATTTGGAGGTAAACAGGCCAGCAGGGGAGGACAGTTGGGGGTGACCAGGCCTGCAGTGGAGGGCAGTTGGGGGTGACCAGGCCTGCAGAGAAGGGCAGTTGGGGGTGATCAGGCCGGCAGGGGAGGGCAGTTGGGGGAGATTGGGCTGGCAGGGAGTGGTTAGGGGGCGATCAGGCTGGCAGGCAGGTAAGCAGTTAGGAGCCAGTGTTCCCGGATTGTGAGTGGGATGTCCGACTGCCGGTTTAGGCCACAGGGATCGGGCCTAAACTGGAAGTCAGACATCCTCCAAGGGGTCCCAGATTGGAGAGGGTGCAGGACAGGCTGAGGGACACTCCTCCCCCCCGGGGCACGAATTTCGTGCACCAGGCCTCTAGTTGTAAATAATGCTGCTATGAACATAGAGGTGCACATGCACTTTCTGATTGGTGTTTCAGGATTCTTAGGATATGTTCCTAGAAGTGGGATCACTGAGTCAAATGGTAGTTCCATTTTTAATTTTTTGAGGAAACTCCACACTGTTTTCCATTGTGGTTGTACAAATCTGCATCCCCACCAGCAGTGTACTAGGGTGTTTTTTTCACCACATCCTTGCCAGCACTTGCTGTTTATTGATTTATTAATGATAGCCATTCTGGCAGGTGTGAGGTGGTACCTCATTGTTGTTTTATTTTGCATCTCTCTGATAACTAGTGACATTGAGCATTTTTTCATATGATTTCTAGCAGAGCCATTTTTTTTGTTTGTTTTTACATATAATATATTTTTCTTTTTAAAAAATTATTTATTGTTAAAAGTATTACATGTCTCCTTTTCCCCCCACTGACCTCTCCCCAGCTTCCCTCACCCCCCAGGACATGCCCTCCTCCCCCTCTCCCCAGTGTCCATTGATTATGCTCATATGCATGCATACAAGTCCTTTGGTTGACCTCTCACCCCCTCCCCCCTCCCTTCCCTCATAGGTTGGACAGTCTGTTCAATGCTTCAATTACTCTGATTTTATTTTTGCTCATCAGTTTATGTTGTTCATTATATTCCATTCATGAGTGAGATCATGTGATATTTAACTTTCTCTGTCTGGCTTATTCACTTAGCATAATGCTCTCCAGTTCCATCCATGCTGTTGCAAATGGTAAGAATTCCTTCTTTTTTACAGCAGTGTAGTATTCCATTGTATAGATGTTCCACAGTTTTCTAATCCACTCATCTGCTGATGGGCACTTAGGCTGCTTCCAAATCTAGCTATTGTAAATTGTGCTGCTATGAACATAGGGGTGCATATATCCTTTCTGATTGGTGTTTCTGTTTTCTTGGGATATATCCCTAGAAGTGGGATTACTGGGTCAAATGGAAGTTCCATTTTTAATTTTTTGAGGAAATTCCACACTGTTTTCCACAGTGGCTGCACCAGTCTGCATCCCCACCAGCAATTTAAGAGGGTTCCTTTTTCTCCGCATCCTTTCCGGTACTTGTCCTTTGTTTATTTGTTGACGATGGCCATTCTAGCAGAGCCATCTTGAAAAATTAACTTCTCTGAGCCTCATGTTCCACAGCTCTAAATTGGGTATGGTGTTTACCACATAAACTTGACATAAGAATTTAAATGAGATAATGGGCAGAAAGCACTAAGCAAATATTCCATAGGCCACAGTAATGCACAAAATCCTTGGCTACTCTGATGGCAAAAGCTGCAACAGCATCAATCTTAAAGCTTGCGGTGCAAGGGGAAAAGACATTTCGCCAGCTCTTCGCTGAACACTAAGCCACTGTAAACAGGGTTGCTCAAGCAATACTTTCACCCAACTGTTGGGAATATATTATCCCATTCTTCATATATGGCCACTAAAGCCCCAAAAGCTAAGGTTTTACTTAAGGTCACATGGATAATAATTACTAATAGTTCCAGAATGCAAATCCATGTGCATTTGAATTGTCTCCTATTGAACGCCCTAGCAGTCTTAGCCTTAGCAGTCTCATTTTACTTTCCACTCTGTCTTTGAAAAGATGAACTGACATTGGGGAACAGATTTTACCTTTCCTGCTTTAGTAAGTGAAGTGATATGGATGTTGGCTTTCCTTTATATCATTTTATTAGCCTTCAGGAAAACAAACTAGTCACAAGAAGACTACAAAACAGAAATAAAAATTTTTTCAGCCTCCTTTTGATTTGGAAGCCCATTTTTAAAAAAGTAAATCCAATGCATGTTTGGGTAACAGAATGTCAGTCAGGAAAGCAGCAAACGTGCTTTGAGCTCTTTGTAGAATTCCATTAATAAAAAGTATTGCGGTAGAAACCATTGGAATAAAGGACAGAGACCATCAAGCCATACCTCTGTGTAACACATACCATCCACTACAGATAAATGGCAACTTTTAATTAATATCCAAAGTTGTCCTTCTCTGAAACTCAGTGAAATCCATTTTTTCTTCTCATATTTCCTTTTAAATGCCCCTGTGCATGACTGTTTTTCATGGGTTGATTCTATTTCATTAAAGGAGCATGCATTGGCAGGCACGGTCTTCTACTCTCCTGATAAAACTGATAATCTGATGTTTTAGGGATGTGATCCTTACTCATTTTTTCTCTCAGATTTGGTTCTATTTTGACATTAATTATCAACAGTTTTAATCTAAAACTTGTCTTTCAAAAGAAGAACCCCACTGAGGTAGTACATGTCTGAAGTCAATGTGATGTGACTTTTTCTTAAATGAATTACCTGAAATGAGACTTCCAACTGAGATGAGACTTCCAACTGAGATGAGACTTGCAAATGAATTACGTGAAATGAGACGTCCCTGATGCTGAGGTCTTAAGTAATTTAGGCAGCCTTTTCTCTACTATCTAATCTCTATACTAAACCTATTGCATCAAAAATGTTTAGTGTCCATAGGAAGCAAATTAAATGAATGAAAAATTAATCTCTATAACTCATAATTTTGGAGATAAATGCATTTCTTTAAAAGAGATTCCATTCCATATTCTTGGCCTTAAACAAGAAAACTGCTATTGACTTAAAGGTAGACTTAGGATAGTTTTACATTGAAAAGAACCATGGCCTATATGTCCCACAGAAGAGGCAGAGAAAGAAACTCAGTTTCTCTTTGACTGAGTCATAGCCACTTAGGAGTAAACAAAGGTGAGGTGATTTTCCTCTGCCTTCACAAAAGTGATCAGCCAGGCCAGTGTGGCTCAGTGGTTGAGTATCAATCCAGGAACCAAAGGTCATTGGTTTCATTCCAGGTCAGGGCACATGCCTGAGTGATGGGCTTGGTCCCCATTGGGGGGCATGCAGGAGGCAGCCAATCGATGTGTCTCTCTCATCAATGTTTTGATCTATCTATCTCTTTCCCTCTCTGTCAAAAAAATCAATAAAAATATATTTTAAAAAAGCAATCAAACTGAAAAACACTGAAATAAAGGCACACCATAGCAATTTCCAGTACATCAACTGAAACCACAAGTGCTGTCCTTGTGAGGGGCCTAGCTAATCTAATGATTGGTGGTCAAAGCCCTAGGGTCTCCTGACACCCCTCACAAAAAAAAGGAAATTATGGGATCAAAGATGGCAATGGAGTAGGTAGAAGTTACACTCATCTCCTTCCAGAACAAAATCAGAATTACAACCAAAACATAGAAATGTTAACCAGAATAACCAACTGAAGACTACCTGAACAGAAGCCTTATAACCAAGAATTTATAGAAGATGCTATATATGCCATATGGAGACTAGTAGAAAGGGTAGAGATGCGGGAAGGGCTGGCCCTGTACCACATGTGGCTCAGGAATTCCCTGAGGAGTGTGAGGTCTTAACCCTACACCAGGCTCCCCAGCCCAAAACACCAGAGCTGGAAAGAGGGGACTACATAAAATAGGGCTTTAAAAATCAATGGGGATTATGTCTTTCTAGAGAAAGAAGGAAGTCTGTTAGAAACCCAGGCACCCTCTTAAAGGGCCACTGCACAAAATCTTGTTTTTAGCCACTTACTCTGGGTTCTGGCAGAGGGAGGGTAGGTCAGCTCACAGAGAACTACAGTATTGTGAGGAGAGATGGAGTTTGTGGCTCTGGGGAAAGAACTGAAGGGATATCTGCCAGAGTCCCTGTGCTGAGTCCCTCTGACATGCCACCAACAAATGCAATCTTTCCTGGGTCAAGAACTACCCTCCGTACTATATCAGCCTGGGGGAATACAATAACCCCATCCTACTGACTCCCTGTCACCCTTCCCTGCTGAGGTTGGACTCTCCAGGAGGTATGGAAAGAATGTGGATAGACTGAGTTGTGTGGTTCCAGGATGGTGCCATTTTCCCCTTGCGCGCCAAATGGGTGCAGAGCCCTCCCTTCATATGTCCAAACCCTGGTCAGTTTGAGCTTGATAAACATGGATGGCCTCCCCATGATGACGCCTTAGACCTCCTTACACATTATACAAGAACAAAATAAACATGAGTTAAAGACTTAAATGAAAGACTAAAAACAATAAAACTCCTAGAAGAAAATGTAGTACTATATCAGACATTTCTCTTAGTGTTATTTTTTTCTAATATATATCCTTTGGCAAGGGAAACAAGAAAAGCTAGCAAATGAACTACATCAAACTAAAAAGGTTTTGCACAGCAAGAGAAACAATCAACAAAGTGAAAAGACAAACCAGTGAATGGGAGAATATATTCACCTGTGATACAACTGATAAGGGGTTAATATCCAAAATTTATAAAGAATTCATACTACTCAGAACAAAAAAAGACAAACAATCCAATGAAAAACTGAGGAAAGGGCCTGAATAGGCATGTCTCTAAAGAGGACATACGGATGACATATGAAAAGATGCTCAAGTTCAAATCATCAGAGAAATGCAGTTAAACCACAATGAGATATCACCTCATTCCTATCAGAATGGCTATCATCAATTAATCAACAAACAAATGTTAGTTAGGATGTAGACAAAAGGGAATTCTCTGGGAATGCAGACTGGTACAGCCACTGTGGAAAACAGTATGGCATTTTCTCAAAATATTAAAAATGGAACCTGCATTTGACCCCATAATCCCACTTCTAGGAATATATCCCAAGAAAACAGAAACACCAATCAGAAATGATATATGCACCCCTATGTTCATAGCAGCACAATTTACAATAGCTAAGATTTGGAAACAGCCTAAGTGCCCATCAGTAGGTGAGTGGATTAGAAAACTGTGATACATCTACACAATGGAATACTATGCTGTGGTAAAAAAGAAGGAATTCTTACCATTTGCAATAGCATGAATGGAACTGGAGAGCATTATGCTAAGCGAATAAGCCAGTCAGAGAAAGTTAAATATCACATGATCTCACTCATTAATGGAAATATAATGAACAATATAAACTGATGAACAAAAATAGAACCAGAGTCATAGAAGCATCAAACAGACTGTCTAACCTATGAGGGAAGGTGAGGGGTGAGGGGGTGAGAGATCAACCAAAGGACTTGTTTGCATGCATATGAGCAAAACCAATAGACACAGACAGTAGCGGGGGCGGGGTGAAGGCATGTGCTGGGAGATGGGGGGGGGGGGGAGCTGAGGAGAGGTCAATGGGGGAAAAAGGAGACTTATGTAATACTTTAAACAAAAAATAATTTTTTAAAAGGGAACTCTCTTTTTTTTGTAATTTTTTTTATTGAGGTATTATATGTGTACATATCTTACCATTGCCCCCCCCCCCCCCCACACCCATACATTCCCTCACCCCCCAGAGTTTTGCGTTCATTGTTTATGCTTATATGCATGCATACAAGTCCTTCGTTTGATTTCTTATCTCCCCCACCTCTCCCTAACTTTCCCCCTGTAATTTGAAAATCTGTTTGATGCTTTACTGTCTCTGTATCTATCTTTTTGTTCATCAGTTTATAATGTTCTTTACTATCCATAAATGAGTGAGATCATGTGGTATTTTTCTTTCATTGACTGGCTTATTTCACTTAGCATAATGTTCTCCAATTCCATCCAGGTTGCTGCAAATGATGAGAATTCCTTATTTTTTATGGCAGCATAGTATTCCATTGTGCAGATGTACCACAGTTTTCTGATCCAGTCATCTGCTGACGGGCACCTAGGCTCTTTCCAAATATTAGCTATTGTAAATTGTGGTGGGAATGCAGATTGGTGCAGCCTCCATGGAAAACAGTATGGGGTCTCCTCAAAACATTAAAAATGGAACTCTTATGACCCAGCAATTCTACTTATGGGTATGTATCTGAAGAAACCCAAAACACTAATTCAAAAGAATATATGCACCCCCATGATCATTGCAGTGTTATTTATAATAGCCTAGATATGGAATTAACCCAAGTGCCCATCAATAGATGAGTGGATAAGAAAGAGCTGGTACACATATACAATGAATTATTACTCCACCATAGAAAAGAATGAAATCTTACCATTTTCAACAGCAAGAATGGACCTAGTGGGTATTATGCTAAGTGACATAAGTCAGTCAGAGAATGACAAATACCGTATGATTTCACTTATTTGTGTAATCTAAAGAACAACATAAATGAACAAACTAAACAGAAACAGACTCATAGATACAACGAACAGATTGATAGTTGCCAAAGGGGAAGAGGTTCGAGGGGGCTGGGTTTAAGAAGTGAAGGGATTAAGAAATACAAGTTGGTAGTTACAAAATAACCATAGGGATATAAAGTACAGCATAGGAAATACAATCAACAATATTATAGTAAGGGTTGGTGGTGCCAGGTGGGTTCTGAAAATAGCAGGGGCAGCACTTTGTAAAGTATATGATTGTCTAACCACTATGTTGTACACCTGAAACTAACACAAAATAATATTTAATGTAAACTGTAACTAAATCTTTTAAGGGAACTGGGTGACATGTTTTGAAGGCTCTATCTACCTCTGCGGACTGTGTGTGAACTCCCTATGGTTCCCTCAGGGATGGTCTGTATGATTCTAAAACAGTACTATGCCTTTTTATTCGACATCTGCACATGCCTATCAAGGAAGACTGAACTGATAAATTTCATGGAATCTAGAGTCTAACAGTTTGAGGCTGACAAAATACAAAGGTAAGTGGGGAAGAATCCTGTCTCAGTTTCCAAGTCATATAGAATAACATTGGAAACCACTTCTTGGTGAGTGTTTATTGTATGTTAGGCCTGTGGCTGGGTTCTTTGCACACCGCTTCTTGGTGAAAGGGGTGGGGGTGGAGCAAGAGAGAATTATCTAAGTTTGAAACTGAACTGAGGGGTCTTAGAGTAGAACAGTCCAAGAACATCTTCAGGTTTCAAGTTCTGACCAGTCTGTTCTCCCCATCTTTCCAGATCACAGTTCTATAGATATCTTATGCAATATTTACACATTACTACCTCTTCTTTTCAATTAATTTGTCATATGCCAGCTATTTCCTTGTAGGAAGTCATAAAATCGCAGCACCATCAATACATTTCATTTTCTCGTGTTTCTGAGTTAGGCAATGCTCTCCAAAGCCCTCCCCTCTCCCCAGCCGAAAAGGAATGAGGCCTCTGCTGTGTCTCTTGCAGAAAGTTATCTGGTGTAAGCCACAGGGAGGACCCAGATCCTGCTGTGCCAGAGAATTCCTCAGACTATCCCTGTAGTGTTTTCCATCTGTGGTTTGAGGCCCTACAGTAATAAGACCCTGACTATTTTGTCTCATCTTCTTTTAGAAACCTTCCATGATTCTTTTAGGCTGAAAAGAGAATCTACCCAATCTATACAAACATCCCACGCTACACTAACTATATACAGAGTTCAAGCTACATTTTATAACCCAGACCAACTTAATAATGTAAACAGTTGCAGGAAACAGAGGTAGCCAAAAGCATGTGGGTAACCATAATGAATATTCAAGTAATGGGAATATAATATCACATCATCACGAGGGAAGGAACCTAAATAGTCCTTTTTTTCCAGAACTCTGCACCTCCCGTCTTGATGATGCATTTTTAAAGCAATGAAACAGTCTATTGCTCAACCTCACAAGCACACTGACAAATGATCAACACTAAGGGTTAAATTAATTAACATAGTTGGCCTGTCCAATCACAATGGAAGCAAAATAAATACAATTAAAGGTAATTCTGTGGGTCTTTTCATTTGTTGTTTCTTTTTAATAGCAGATATGAGTGTCAACTTTTTAAAATATCAAGAATAGTTAAAAGCAAACATCTGTTTTATAATATGTAAAATGCTATGTCAAAGATTTTTATTTTGACTTCTTTAGACCATTGCTCAGATACAGGCTGTAGATACCATTTAATCTTCAAGGCTTACTAGTGTAATAAGAAGCCAAACTTCATTTTGCTGAAAATAATGATAGCTTCAGTACCAAGTTATTTCACAATTTTCCCTCCAGTGCTTGAACTCATCATCATAACAATAACAATATTATTTATATGGTGCCTCTCAGCCATAGCATCCAAGGCGCCAAATGGAGCCATACAGTTAGAACACATTAAACCCATTAGATATGAGATAAAAGAGATAAAACCATTTAAACTAGAAAGAAATGGTGGGTAAAGGTCTTAGAGTTAAAAATGGTTTTGGACAACTTTCACAGAAGAGCTCAATCTATGGGACTGCTTAGGTTGTCAAGCATCCCAGAAACTCAAGGCAACATGTCCTGGGTGGGTACCACTAACTTAGACAGGTCACCCTCCAGTCTCATCCAGAGTTCAGAGGCACCATTTATCACTCCTGATGTAAAGAACTTTAATTTGCTATTTTGTGACTCATTAAAGAGTACCTCAAGTGCCACTACCTGTAAGGGAACAGTGTATTTTCAACTATGTCTATGATCCTATGGTAGTCATCAGTGCTGTCCATCAAATCTCCACTTTCCACTTTCTAAGAGCAGGATATTAGTGTTCTGACCCCTTTGATGTTGGATGAGGTCATGTGGCTGGCCAGCAAATTGTAAATGGAAGGGATATGTATGCCACTTCCAAGCCAGACCACTCACTTGCTGATTGAAGATTCTCTCTTTTTCATGACAACTTGGCATTGTGTGAGATGGTAACTGTTCCACCAGCCCGGGGCCCTTTAAACCCATGATGGACATGCAGTGTGAGCATGTAATATATTTGTATTGTTTAAAGCCAATGTTATTTGGGAATTATAGGGAAAGTGATTATATGCCTCAATTTTAATACAGAGACATATTTGCCTGAACCAGAAGAGGGACTCATTAATCTAGTCCCTCGGCATTCCTTTAGAAAGCATTCAGTTCAGATGTTCCAAATACTTTGAAACTCTCATTTTGTGTGTAGCCAATTTTAACCAGTGGAATGATGAGAACAGCTATTATTTATTGAGTACTTGCATGTGTTAGGCATTTGGTAGAATGCTTTTCATATATTACCTTGTTTGATAGACTAAATGACTTTAAAACGTAGAATTATTATTGTACCATTGGATTGACAGGGAAAGTGGGGTTAAGTAACATTATCAAAATTACACAGCCAGTCAACTAAAAATTTTGTTAGAACTTAGGCTGGCTAACTACAAAGTGCATGCTCATTAACACTAGGATGTATTTCCTCCCTGCATAATGTGGAAGAAAATCTGTTCTCATATCAGTGGCTGAATAAATACCATTCTTTGGCAGATGGTATAAAACAGTACTGTATTATAAATACTTATATATTTTATGATTGCTACTCCATTGAGGCATTTATCTTTCATTTGAAAAAGAAACACGGCAACTTGTACTTGATTTATCTATCTTGTTCCAACCCACTGAAATGTCATAGTAGATTATCCATTTCCTGCTGGAAAAATATATGGCCCATAAGGAAATGCTATTCATATTCATTAGCAAATACTCCATCTCCCCTCAAAGTGTGCTACCCAAACTTTCGGCTGAGGTCTCTGAAAAATGTCCACTTGGAAGAAAATCTCCCCTGAATGCTTCTTCCCAACGTTTGTATTTGCTTCTAATTATTTTAAACACTTCTGAAAACGCGAGGAAGGGTGAAGGAACACCTTGCTGACAATGTGTTCTTTGCCAAAATAATCAATTATCCTGCTTCTTTGCCTTCTAAAATTCAAATATTCAATACAAGTTCCTTGGGCACATTCCCAAGGTTTTGTTTGGTAGACTTCACCACAGAAAACAAAATTGGTTCAGCTGGAGTCTGTAGCCAGAACATTTTAAGCTTCATAGACCTTCAAAGTAGTGACCTTCTCTTCACCTCCTCTGCCTCTATGCTCGATTAAGGAAAATACCGGAAGAAGTTTCCATTCAAAGAAGCCAGATTGCATTTCGATTCAGTTTGGAGAGGAGGAACTGAACAGAGTTGAAGCAGGTAGTTATTTGTGGCTCTTACCTCAAATAGCTTTGAAAAGTTGTTCTGTAAACCTTTAAAGGTCTGTTGTAATTTAATAAATTTTTCTGTACTTCTTAATCTCTCTCTTAAAGGAATCAGCCTTATCTACCACCTTCTTTCCTTTCCCAAGAGTCTGTGAGGTCACAGAAATCACAATCACAACCCAAGCAAATAGAGGATCAAGAAAATTAGGTCCCCAGACCTGCTGCTGAGAAAATGGGAATGTGCTATTTGTTACAAAAATTTATTGTAGTTCTTCCTTTTCACTTTGCTTGCCTCTGTGCTCCAGATGGAAAGATTTTAGGAGAAAGTCCTTTTCCCCCATGTCCCTACTTCTGCTTTAGCATGTCCTAATCCTCAGCATTGCCTTTGATACCTTGCTATACCAGTAGTCCTGTCTCTGAAATGTCTCTTACACATCCACACACTTCTGATCTTTTCTGCTACCTCCTTGGCCAAAGCACCCTGACATAGGAGAAAAGCTTACTTAATTTTTTTTCTCAGTTGTTCCCTCCAGCCAAACTGTATTCATTCTCCTCTGGACTTGATGCTATGTGGATCCCTGGGCCCACGTAGAATACACCTCATTTTAGCAATCTCCAAGCTCACATTATTCTTAAATTTCTGTTCAGGCTCACTTGATGTTGAGCCTTCTCTTTTTCTCACAGTGCAAAAGAATGTCTCCCTTCTCTGATGGCCTATAACATTTGATTGGTATTCCCTTTATGGTATTATCTCAATTTCTAACTGTTTTGCCTCTTGTGATTTTATTTTTGAGACCAGAATTAACATTTTGATCATTTTGCATCTCCAACAGTACATATCATATGGTGAGTGTTTAATAAATAATTATTAAACAAAACTATTTAGACAGAAAGGAAACAAAAAACTAACTAGATGTCCAGAATTGGAAATAAGTAAAATATAGACATATGGAGAAGTTAAATCTTGCAAATTAATATATTTTGCACCAAGTTTCTAAATGAAGACATCTCTACTTTCCTCTTTCCCACTCCATGTCCAACCCATCAGCAAATCCTGTTGACTCTACCTTCAAAACAAAATATATTAGAATCCAACCACATTTTACAACAAGCCTAGTCTTAGCTACCATCATCTCTTGCCTGGTGAGAGCCTCCTATCATATGTCCCTTCTTACATGCTTCCTTACAATATATTCTTTAAAAAGCAGCTGAAGTTACCCTCTAAAAACATAATTCAGATCATGGCACTCTTCTCAGAATTCTGACAGTGGATTCCAAAATTCTACATAATCCACCAACCTTCCCTCTAACTAAGCTCCCCTCCTGCCTTTTCCTCTCTTAACTCACTTTGTTTCAGCCCTGCTGGCCTTCTTTCTTTTCACCAGGTACACTCATCCTCAGGCTTTGTTCTAGCTCCTCTCTCTACTTGGAACTTTCTTCCATCTGATGTCTACACATATCATTCCCACAAATACTTCAAGTCTTTGCTCAACGAGGTCTCCGCTCACTACCTACCACATTTAACATTGCAACCTGCTATTCTGACCCTGCCACTTCCAATCCCCCTTATTCTGCTCTACTTTCTCTTTCTTCCACATTGTTCCTGTATGTCTACTATTCTTTGTCTCCCTCTGCTAGAGCATTAGATTTCCAGTGTCAGGGAGCTGTGTCTGTTTTCCTCAACAAATATTTGTTAAATATGTATGAATGAATGAACAAATGAATGAATGAATGAACACAACTAGATTTTGAATTTAGTTCTCAGGTTTCTGCAACAATGACACTCAAAGTATTCATACTCTAAGACTTCAAGATTCTAGCAAAATGAATCTTGTCAAACACACCCAAAAGCAAGGTGAAGCAATGTTATTACTATGAACCAAAAGAGTCAGATGTAAACAAAAAGTATGCAATGCAATGTGTTTGTTTGTCTTAGTGCATCTGCTTTATCTAGTTGTGAATCTTGCACTTATATTACCCATGAGGATGGACAACTACAACATTCCAAAGATGAAACATTTCAATAGTTGGGTGGAATTTTTATGATTCTGTGAGGACAGGAACTATTATCTGTTTTGAGTCCACTGTTTTGAGTCCACTCTATGTCCAGAAGTCAGTAAATTGTGATGGTCAATACATACAGTATTTGTTGAATATCTGAATGAAGAGAAAGGACCCTTATATTTTCAGAAATAAAAAAGACAGTAAAAATAATGTTAATATTCACACAAATAAAAGTTTTACCGCCCTAACCAGTTTGGCTCAGTGGATAGAATGTCGGCCTGTTGACTGAAGGATCCCAGGTTTGATTCCTGTCAAGGGCATGTACCTTGGTTGTGGGCACATCCCCAGTAGGGGGTGTGCAGGAGGCAGCTGATCAATGTTTCTAACTCTCTATCCCTCTCCCTTCCTCTCTGTAAAAAAATCAATAAAATATATTTTTTAAAAGTTTTACCACCTGGATGTTAGTACAGTGATACCAAATTTTACCTTAAATTAATTTGTTTAGAAATTAATTTTTTAATAACGACAATAATACTTAGGACTCTGAACAATGTAAAAAAGCTCAGGAAAACACTGTCAGACTTTTAAAAATGTTTATTATTCCTTCTTAGAAGGACATAATTTCTTCTATATTTTAATGTCTATTTTTTTCTACTTGGAAAATGTCTTGATTTTATTTATATGAACTATAATTTTGACAATTGCATGTTAATTTAATCTTGTTTCCTATGTTTCTCTTTGCTCATGGGTATTATGAATTTTGCATAATACATGTCTGTTGTGGTACACAAACATTTTCTTATTTATTATTTCTTCCCTTTCCCACATTCTCCTTATTAGTTATTTTGATTGGTGTTTACAAAATGCACTGCTGACTCTCTTGCACATTAATTCTGTGGTTATTCTTTCCTAGTATCTTTTGTATTACTTAAAAGTATTTAACAAGGTAAAAAGGGCCAATAACTATTGAATATCTAAACTGTTATTTTCATTTTCACAGTTTCATTGTAAATTTGAAGATGGTCATTTACTTCTTTATACATTAATTAAAATGAATGAGTAATGTTCCCTCCCGGCATGGAGTTCTTTGCAGTTTCCAATAACACAAACTTAGTTCTTTTCATCTGCTAAGAGTAGAATTGGCATGAAATGTGTTAGGATATCCTCAGTCCATGTTAAGTGGAAAGACATTTCCACATTGGAACTTCATTAATTTTGCCCAAGTAAAAATCCAACTTAAGTAAATGAAAAGTATAAAACATATCATTTCTTACAAATAAATTAAACTAGGCCAGAGATGCCTTGTAAATCTTATGAAAGCTTACTTAATAATATACACAAGTGGATTATAATTACTAAATTAATTCTTTGCCCACAAAGGGAACTTATTCTGTGTTTGAGTGTACTTATTTTTAGGAGCAGCAAAAACATTTCCTGTGTAATCATAATTAAGCCAATAATTTGTTCAGTGTGTGTGTGTGTGTGTGTGTGTGTGTGTGTGTGTTTAACAAGATAGCATAAAAACAAACTTCAAAATTATCATCTAAATATCTAAGTGATCACGCATTCCAAATTAATGAGAACCAAATTCAAAATGTTGTTGTTCTTAGGTCTCTAGGTTCACAAGGGCCATAAAACCAAAGACCTGATCCCAGATAATTATTTGTAGATTAACATGAGTAAAAAAGCCTTTGATGAGCAGTGATACACTATGTTGTTAAAAAAGTAAATAATAAATACTCTAATTATAAGTCTTTCACATGGCATTTTGAATATCATGAAAGAAAAAGTCTAAATACTATAACAAAAATGGGTTATAATTTAAGAGTCCTTTGTGGATTATACTTTCTCTGAAAGTTTTTGTACCTTAAAATTACTACATGAAGAGGTATAAAATAGTCTATGTGAGGAAAAATGACTATTTTTGTACACTATACAGGATTTGGAGGTTATCACACTATAAACAGTGTTATAAAGTCAAGAATATCACATACATAAAATGTATTTTAAGGATATAATTAAACACATGCAAATGAGTCACATAAACTGGTGGAATCTGAATAAGATCAGTGGATTGCATCAGTGTTAATTTCCTGTCTGTAATATTGTATTATATTTATGTAAGGTGTTACCAGTGGGGGAAACTGGGTGAAGGAATTATTTCTTACAACTGCATATAAATAGACAATTATCTCAAAAATCAAAAGTTTTTAAAGAGTTATAAAAAGATAAGAAAAACAAAAGCAATTTTATTGCATTTGATTAGTGCTTTTTATCTTTTACTACAAAGCAGTTCAAATCTAACACTTCATCTAAAGAGAATGGAAGATACTAATGATTTCCTCCAAAAAGAAGATACTAGATATTTCTCTGTTCTATAACTGTGTTGATCTTGAAATTGGGGCTGAAAAAGTGATTTTCCTGGAAGAGAGGGCTTAATAAAGGGTTAATGTATATTACTTCAAACCAAGAATAAATTTTTCTTTGAATCAAAAAAGTTGCTTATCTTTTTAAAAGTTTAAAACCAAATGAGTATATATTAGTAAACACAGCCATCAAATATGTTATTTTTCCAAGTTGTTAGCAAGCTTTGGGGATTACCAACCATGTCTTATTTATCCTGGATTGAGGGTAGCAAATGCAGGTCCTTCCTAGATAGCACTATTTCTGGAGATCTGGCAATAGGGCGTGGGTGCTGACAGAAGGAGGGCACTAACAGAACTTAATTTCTGCAATCAACATTTCAACATGCCAGAAATAATGAAAGGTGCTCTCAAGCAGATGCCATTTGATAAGAAGAAATTTGAAGAATTGGGATATGGGACTCAGAAAATATCTAGAAGGAATCTAAAAAATAATAATCCACATTTAGTAATCTGGAAATTAAATTTTAATTCTGTTACATGTTTGCTTTTAAGCTTTTAGGCGAACCTGGAAGAAACTAAAGACTAAATTCTTAAAGTGTTAGCATGGTGAAATGGAAGAGAAGGACAATATCTTGAGCTGCCCTGCTCATTACTATCAGCCCCATGTGGGCATTAAAATTATAATTAAATAAAATGAAAATCTAGTTCCAGTTAAATTAGCCAATTTCTAGTGTTGAATAGCCCCATGTGGCTAGTGGCTATCCTATTTGGACAGAACAGAAAATATTTTAATCATCTCAATAAAATATTGGGAAGCCACACTCCAGTTAAGGAAAATATTACAAAGATCTAAAACATTATTTAAAAGGACACCATTTTACAAAATGGACCTTCCGTAGAACCCATGACCTTCTAGAAGAGCGGGTTTGAAAAGGACCCTAATATCTTCATGCCAAAACACTTGTCATATGCTTGATTCTTTGTGGTTGCCCAGCCTTTGTTTAAACATTTTTTTCTATGGGCAAATATTATAATTTCCCTCATTCTTTTCCAAGGTAAAAGAAACATGTCTGTTCTTTGTAAGTATTTTATGGCTATAAGTCTTTCATCATTCTGGCTGTTCACTGCTGGATTCCCACCTAGATTCCAATTTACTTAATCTCTAATCAAAATGAAGTGCATGCTTCAGGTGCTCAGAGTTTAAAATATTTTTCTGTTCCTTTATTCTGGATAGTGCACTTCTATTTTTATAGACTAATACCACAAGGTGTCTTTTAGTAACCTAACTAGTCAGCTTTTTTTTGCAATGAGTTTTCAGTAAAATAAACTCCTGCAATCTGTTAAATGTGGCCATTGCTCCAGCTAATTGAAATGTTGGTGTTTTTTATCTTACTTCTAATGATGTCTCTGTGAAATGGACCACCAGCATATTTCTGAATACTTCAGGTGGCAAATTCATTAACGACATTGGTTTTGTCTCAGATGCAAATTCATGGTCTCCTACCGCTTTTCACGTTAAGTGACATCCTCAATGGGTAACTAAGCATACATGTTGACAACAGAGACCAAGAACATGTCTTTGGAAAACTCTCACCATCATCCATCCCATCCCCCAAATCATCACCACTTGAATCCAACCATTCTCAAGTCAGTTGGACTGTAGTAGTGTCTAGTCCCTACTTCTCCGTTTTACCCACAAAAACATACCTGGTAATCTAGTTATACTGAATTTCCTACAACATACTTCGCCTTTTCCTAGAAATCTAAAAGCAAATGCTGAAATTTATTAGTTTACAATGACCAGAAAGGCATTTATAGCACAAGAGAGTACTCATCAACCCTAGAACACTTAGGCTGCACCTCCAATCCCGGCACCCACATTTTATAGTAAAACAATGCAGAGAAAACAATTTTAATGACATTATTGATTTTCAAAAAATAATAAAGGTGAGGTCCTATTGAACTGAATTCTAATGAGTTTGGTATTTTCCACAGTCCTCCACCAAGTGCACCTTTTATACAACTACTTGAACTGGCAGTGGGAGAGGGAAAGGAAATCAGCATTCTAAATGCTAGTTTAACCATTGCCCAGTTGGGATGTTATAGAACCAAATCTCTTAGTGACTCATTCAGTCTAGAGACAAATAGAGGAACATTTGCAGCATCTGATCTCAAAGCAGGTGATTATATCGTAATAATGCAGTTATGTGCCAAGATCCTGAAAGGCAAGGTTCAAGAGAACCTTGCAGGACACCATTATTTTTAATATAAATTCAACTTTAAAATGGTTTGTGTCCATGACTTCAATTTTCAAAAGACACAAGGCAGTCTGGGACTTAACACAGAGAATGTGGAAAATTAAGCAATTCATTTATGAACACATGTTGAAATAGCAAAGCACTAAATAGGTGGACTTATACAAAAAAAATAGTCATTTAAAAGGAGTCAGTCAGGTAAATATTTGAATTTCTCAAGAAGTAGGAACTTTATGTCACAAACTGGGGAGAAGTAATTCAGCAGGAGGCGGGGGGACGGGGGGTGGCGGGGGAGAGATGGAAGTGTTTTCCAAATAAGGACTCTCCTTGGTTTGTTGTTTTCTTATTGTATGCAGGGTTGTAGAATATGAACCATCTCAGTTCAACATTCCTACCTTTGGAATTTGGATAAAGATTTGTTTTTCCTCCAGAAATCTGCAACAAAAATGTGATCTATTTGATCATTATTAGGTTTACAAATTATTTATTAGATCCTCTCCAACAGTACAGCAACAACAAACAAGGGGGCACTGCTGGCAAGGTAGATTCTGCTAAAGGGAGAGCGTGCAGCCACGCAGAGCACTGGCTGCGTTGTCTGACCCAGGGGTGGCCAGCAGGCAGGGAGGACCAGGAGTAGGAGAAGCCCTGAAACAATTGGGATGTCTGGGCTTCGTCTTTAGGGAATTCTCAGTCCCCAACTGAAACTCAAAAATTTTATTTTCTCACAGAATCCATGTGACTGATGCTGACTTGCTAGTGAAGTTCCAAAATTCTAGAAGTATCTAGTAGCATCTTGGTTTGACATTTACATTATACAAGGCTTCATGAATGATCCCAAGACCCCATCCATCATTGATAAAATGTGTTTCAAGTGCCATATGACAGCCCTCCAAAAACTGTAGCAAACAAACCCATTTGCAAGTTGGGCACCGTCTGTCTCCCAGCACTGGCTGTTCCCCTACGCGCTCTCGTCGACCTAACCTGTTTTCTCATGTCCAACTTCTGGGTGGCCCATGAGAACTATTGCTCCTCTGAGACTAGAGCAGGCGTAAGCAATGAGTGGAAGGTGAAAGTTCTGGGGAAAGGTCCCGGCAGCAGAGGGAGGGAATGAGGAGAGGGAAGAAGACTGAGTTGGAATCATTCACAAAACAGCAAGGGTTGCTAAGCCTATGCTACAGGGAGGAAGGCTTTTACAGGAATTAAAATGGAACTTTTAGGCAAGCAGGATGGATGTCATTAAGAAAGCACAGTCTGTGGATGAGGCAGGCCTGGGGTACATTCTTTCACTGAGCAGAAATGGTGATTTTATGCTAAATATTTAACCTCTCAGAAGGTTCAGTTTTCTCATCTCTAAAATGGAGACAATGTTTACTTCTTGGAATATTGGTGAAGATCCAAATAACTTTGTAAATGTGACCAGCACAACCCCTGGCAACAAACAGCAGACAGTTGAATGTTGTTGTTTCTTCTTGCTTTCCCCTTTGAGAGATGTAGTGTGATATAGGGGAAGAACAGAACAGAAGGAACAGTTTCAAATTCCACTCTCAGAATGGGCACCAATGACAACCTGGGCACATTCTCTGAGTTTCAGTCATCTGTGCTCTTCGAAAATGACATCATGTAAGTTAATGCCTGCGACCAGCTCGTGCTTGAGAAGTATTATTAATTCAATATTTCAGCAAATGTGTATTGTGTGCCTAATATGGGCCAGGCACGATTCTAGGAAAAATAAATCCAGGCAAGGAGAAAGAAAATGACAAGGCTGTTATATGAGGTGGGGTGGTCAGGGAAGTTTCTCTGAAGAGATGAGATTTCAGCAGAGACTGAAGGAAGAGAGGGAGAAAGAGAACCATAAAAATATCTAGATAAAGAAGTGTCCAGGTAGACAGAGGGGAGAACAAGGCTAAAGGCCAGGCATTTGTGGGCCCGACTGATGAACAGCGAGGTCTCAGAAGGCTGTAGGATGGCAGTGGAGGGAACAAGGAAAGGATGGGCATTAAAGGGGACTGGTGGCCCATTGATGTGCACTCTGTAGACCACCAAACGGACTTTCTACTTAGTTCTGAGTACAGTGGAGCACTGGGGAAGTTTTAGAAAAGCCATATGGAGAACAGATTATAGTGGTGGAAGCCAGCAAACACTGGGAGGCCACTGCAGTCTGCGGTGCAGGCCAGAGAGGGTGGCCCCGGGGCCAGTTGGGCAGCAGCGGTCAGCCAAGATGTGTTCTGATTCAATGTGTATTCTGAAATCAGAACCAGTAAGACTTGCGGTTGGGTCAGTTCTAGAAAGTGACAGAAAGAAGGTGGCTGAGAAAGACTCATGTTGTTGTTTTTACTCTACAGGTAATGCTATTTACTGTGATGGACAACTCAGTGTGTGGTGATCAGTGTTCTCTTTTGAGCAGGTTGAGTTTGATATACCCATTGGGTGTCCATGTGGTGATGAAGAGTGGCCGCTGGAGTGTGGGAAGGAGCACAGGCGGGGAACAGACACTGTGGAACCCTTGGCAGGACGGTGGTCTGAAAGGCAGGGGACTAGAGGCAGTCAGTTGTCTGGGAAGTAGGAACAGAGAAAAGAGAAGAGGACTAAACCATTGCCAGGGAAGCAATGAGAGGTCTTGGGGGGACACATTCCATCAGTGGAAATTGAGAAGGCAGGTCCTTTGGCAGAAGGGGCCCTCTCCACCTAAAAGGATTCATATTTCTTTTGTTTATTGCTTTTGTTTTATTTTTTTTAATTAAAGAACTTTGAAATGTTTCAAACACACTGAACACCAAAAATAAAGTAACTGACACACTGCCAAAATTTGTAATTTGTGAACATTTGGGCACATTCCTATATTCATTTCAAATACACCCCAACCCCTTCTTTCCTTTCCAGAGGCTTTAGTGAACTAATTTAAAGAACAGTGCCTGGCATGTGGAAAGTTCTCTATAATGGTCAGGTACTATGGTGCTGGTGGAGGTGAACATGGTAGTTATTGTTACTATTTTGCTAATGTGTATCTTCATGTTTTCTAGCTTTTATTACATATATGTATATATTTAATTATCACCTGAGGATATGTTTTCATTGATTTTAGAGAGGGGGAGAAAGGAAAAGGGAGAGAGAAACATTGATGGGAGAGAGAAACATTGATCAATTGCCTCCTGAATGCACCCCAACTGGGAATTGAACCTACAACCTGGGTATATGTCCTGATCAGGAATCAAACCCATGACCTTTTGGTACATGGGATGATGGACACCAGCCAGGGCTACATAAAGCTATCTTTATAATAATGTATAGTATAATTTTCTATAGTTTTTCATTAACATAAGTAATTAATTTTTGTACTATATTCTTTTGTATCTGAATTTTTCACTTAACATTGTGTTCTTGAGATGTTGTTTTCTGTAATGAGTTAGATACACTTTAGAAAATATGAGTAATAGGAGGAGGGAACAAACTCTTTAGCAAAGAGGGTTAAGTGAGTCCTGACATACATACCAGCTCTCCCTCAGGAGTCTTTCTCCATTCATTGGGCCTTTTTATTCCTCCTAATCTGCAGCTATTGCTCAATGTTATAGAAATATGAAATTCCAGCTTCACAGACACCAGGTGAAGAAGGAAGCCTTAACACTATCTGGTCCTATAGCCCCCAACTTCTTCCACTGCTTGATTCCTAACCAAGAGTCATAAAGTGAGCGAGAGAGTCCTTACCCCAGTTTCTGTCCCTGGAACAGTCTCATTTTAGTCAAGAATTGAGAAATGCACCCAGTTGGTGTGGCTCAGTGGTTGAGCAACCCATGAACCAAGAGGTCACCAGTTAGATTCCTGGTCAGGGCATATGCCCGAGTTGCAGGTTCTATCCCCAGTAGGGAGTGTGTAGGAGGCAGCTATTGATGTTTCTCTCTCATCAATGTTTCTCTCTATCCTTCCTTTCTCTCTCTTTCTCTAAAATCAATAAAAACATTTTAAAAATTGACAAACACTCTATAAGCAAAGTAAAACTGAACATGACCCTATACTTGCTGGTTCTTGTTATTTTTCTACCCTCTCATATTCCAATTATCTGTTTTAGTTTTATTTCAGAGTCCTAATAGAGCAGGCAATGTTTGGATTTAAACTCCAACGGGATGAAGTAGGCAGAGGGCACATTCCACATTAAGAATCCAGACATGAATTTTGAATTAGAAATTTGACCAATGCTATGGAGTTGACAGTGGAGGACAGGACTAATTTTCAAGACCCTGCTGTTAGCATGTGACAGAATGGCAACCTCTGTGCTGGCGGCATCCAAGCAACGCCACCAGGGGACAAGCGGCCCTCCCCGTGACTGGATAGTTTCCATGTAGGGAAGTGTTGTTGCTGTTGCTCTTGTGAAGTTTAAGTTCCTGTGGTTTTGCCCCCTTTGCCAGCCTTGCTTAGACCAAAGGAGAGCTGGGTGGTAAAAACTCCCCTAAGGGTGGTGAAAGCCTTGCAGATCAAGTCCCCTGGCCACTGCGAGGAGGGGAGGATCAGACCCAACTGGACACACCCCAGAGGAGAAATGAGCCTCGAGATTAGTACCACATTCAAGCTTCTTCTGTATAACCTTTCACTGGAATTAAGAGCTCTTCATATGTCAGTTGACTACAGAACAACCTGGGGCCCCAAATCAGAATCAGCTTGAAGCTGGTGAGCAAGAAACAGCACATTGGTCTCTAAATGTGGGCAGCTTTGTTCCCTCTTTCCTCCCTGCACAACTTAAGGCCTCTCCCCTTCCTGAGGCCCTGATCTTAAAGGAGCAGGTGCTTGAGTCCAGTGGAATTTCTCAACTAGGGAATGTCTCAGAGCAGGCAGCACCTTTCACCCCCACACCCTGTCACCTTTGACCTTTGGCCATTTGCACTTCAGGTTTACATTTGACCTTGTGCTCTTGAGTTCACTCGAGAATCTGTGTTTTTGTGTTTTTCTTTCCTTTGCTTCTCTTTCCCTGCCCAACCCTCCTTTTCCCTGTGGCCTAAGCTCACTGAGCATCTTCCTTTGTTTGTATGTTGGGGGACTCCTTTCAGTTCATATTTTTAAAAATTATGCCTTACACACAAAGATTTAAAGTAAGAAGTGCCAAGAGAAAGATGAGATAGGAAAATCTAGCAGATTTGAGGTGAAGAAAAACAAACTTGCATCCCACTTTCCCAAACCTCAAACATAGTTCTTTCTTGGCCAAGTTCTCAGTTACTCACCACAGTGCTCTTATTTTGTGCCTTAAGGGACAGGCAAAGGCTCTTTCCTGCTCAGCATGTACTTAACATAGTACTTAAAGGAAACACCCTTTTTTCTCTAGTGATGCACTTGTTGCTAGCAGTGGAAAGACAGGGCATCCAAGAGGCCACAATCTCTAGAATCCCAAGGCCAATTCCTCTGAAGACTGACGCCTGGTGGATGATTCAAAAATAACCCGTCAGAATCAACAACATTCCCCACATATTGTTTAAATGGTAATTCTTTGTCTTGAGCTGTGTACTTTCTGAAAACCATTTCTCTAGGCTGCCGCAAGCTAGTATTTGGTTATGAGGCCCAGAGGTCTAGCTTCTTCACTCAATGCTTACAAAATGTTTATGGTGAATTCAAATACCTTCCACAGATCACTCTGATCCTCCACCTGATTTCTTCACCAGCTGCTCTCCGCCTGATTCATTGTGCAGATTTTCCTTGGTGTGGTGGATATTCCCTGGTCACCTACTCTAATAGTAGGCCTTACAGGTGTATAGCATGTTTGTAATGCTTGTTCATACCCTTCCAGGGAAAATTTCATAAAACACAATCTTATGTGTAATTTTCCTGAATACTAAATGCTTTCCCCTAAACTGTAAGATAGTGTATCAATTGAAAGATGCCAAGAATTACTTCATCTCATGGATATGTACCTGTTATAGATTATGTTCATTTTAAAATTAATTTCAAAGCCAGCTGTTATTTTTGCTAAAAGTAATCCTTGTTGATATACTTTAGCAACTACCATTTAAAACTTAGAGACAATTAGCTGTGTAATATGAGTATTTTAAAAAGACAACATCTAGATTGTTTATTATCATTTTACATTTTGTGCTTAAGTCTTTTTTATTATATTGTCTGCGGTATGTAATAAAAATAAGATTTAGAGAAATATATATATAGAGAGAGATACATAATGTTGGGGTTTTGAGTTATTTATTTTCTTTATTTTTGCTACTATAGTCATTTAGTTATCTCTACAATAATGGTAAAATTGAAAGGCAAGTTCTTATGCTATGAGGATTTGTTAAACATTCTAGCTGGGAATGCAAGGACCTATGTAATCATCCAAAAAGATGGCTCCTCTAACTGGGAGAGTTGTCTGTTTTGATCATCAGACAGCTGGGCAGGATGGGTATCTGCCTTGCCTACGTTTAATGATCTGAGTCAACTCTGACGATCAGAGCTGGAAGGAAGTATCTCTTTCAAAGTGGACAATTCCAGCCTCCATTTTTCCTTACTCAAGTGCAGTGTTAGTACTTTTAAAAAATCTTGTTTTTCCTTTTCTTTTTTTTCCATGGAATTGACACAGCCATTATATCTAATATGAAAGAAGGAAGGAAGGAAGGAAGGAAGGAAGGAAGGAAGGAAGGAAGGAAGGAAGGAAGGAAGGAAGGGAGGGAGGGAGGAAGGAAGGGAGGAAGGAAGGAAGGAAGGAAGGGAGGGAGGAAGGAAGACAGACAGCCTTGACCATGTACTTGTAATTAGCTTTCCTCAAAAAATTTGAAACCTTATAAATGTTTTTCACTAAAGTCCTAGAGATATAAATAATAAGTATATAGATTCAAACTCTTCTAAGTAATGCTGAAAATAAGATAGCCAGTGTTCCAATAAGGGCAAGACCTTATTTGTATGTTTTGTAGGACTCTTATCACTGTCAATTTCATCTTGATGGATGTACTACCACATGTCCAAGACAATGCCATATATATTTATAACATTTATTTATTTATTACATTTATTTATTTATTTATTTATTTATTTATTTATTTATTTCACCCATTTATTTTCCTTCTGTACACACAGGAAGACTATATTTCCCAGTTCCTTCTGCAATGAGTTTTGTGTCATGAGTCTGAATTCTATCCAGTGGAATGCAAGTGAGAATTTTGTATGCTACTTCCAGGCCTGGCCACAACCCTCCCTTCTCCTGCACAATCTTTCAAATCTCTCTGTAGCTCTTACATAAACCTTGGGACCACATATTGAGGATGGTGTCATTACAAGACAGAAAGAGCCTGGCCCCAAAAGACTGCATTATATGATGTCCTCTCCCCACAGGACTATATTGGACTGTGTCAGAGGTGAACAAAAAATAATTGTTTGAGAATTAGGGGGTTCTTATTTCAGTAGCTAGCATGACTAACACCAACAGACCATCATCTATCACAGATGTTCTCAGTGTTGCTTATTTCCTGTCTACCCATAGTCATCATCCTATATAATGAGAGCATAGTATGCAAATTGTCCCTTTGACCGGGAGTTGTCCGGGAGTTTGACCAGGGGATGGGGCTGGCCAAGGGAAAAGTGGGAGGCCCCGACCAGTGGCCAGCAGCCACTAGGGACCCTACAAGTACATGAATTTCATGCACTGGGCCTCTAGTTTTAAGATAAAAATTAGGAAAATGACTTCATCTGCATAAGCACTTATTCCATCCTCTTATGTGATACTTTTCCCTTGCTCCTTCCTTTGTGCCTGCCTCCCCAAAACACACACTCCTTTACCTTTATAAACTCTTTTTTTCAGTTTTGAAATAGCAACCAGGCCTGTCACTTCATGCGCTTCAAGGACATAGCTATAGGCATAGTCCTTTCTTTAGGGAACATTTTTTTTTTTTTTTAGCAAGAAATGTAATTTGCTCTCTCTATTCACAGAGTGAGGCTAACAGTATAGCTAGCTACTTGCGATGAGACTGAACAAGTGAGAAACATTATCTATCCCTGCTCATTGTAATTTTCTCCTTTTCTAACTTCCACTTCTCCAACATTGTTGCATTAACCTAGCAACTATCCAGTGATGTACTATGGTGTGAGCATTCAAGAAAGGGACCCCAGTGTTTATTCCCTGCTTCTCCTCAGCATGTTGGCTATTATTTAGTGACTAGAGGCCAGGTGTGCCACGGCCACTGCACTTGCCAGCTGTGAGCCCAGCTTCTGGCTGAGCAGCGCTCCCCCTGTGGAAGTGCACTGACCACCAGGGGGCAGCTCCTGCATTGCGTGACGCCCTCTTGTGGTCAGTGTATGCCATAGTGACCGGTCATTCCTCTGTTTGGTCAATTTGCATATTAGCATTTTATTATATAGAATAAGAAGATAAACCAGGAAGCAAATCAATTTTGACTCTGTAAGAGAAATTAGGAAAATTTCTAGAACAGCAGCCTGGCTCGTCTCTTAGTCCATACTTATTTGAATCCCAGATCTGACACTTAAAGGAAATGAAATTTTAAGTATAGATACCACTTTTTAATTCACCTTGAAATAACTTATTTTTCTTTTTTCTTCTCTCAATAAAAAAAGGAAGAGGAGGGGGATAAAGAGGAATAGAAAGAAAAGGAAAATTTGGAATAGGCCCATTTTCCTCTCAAAACAGAAAATAGAGATCTCAAATGCTTATAAAATCTGCCACTTAATATTCATATTTATAATAAGCAGAACAGCAGTCAGGTAGAGGAAATGGAAAACTATGGGAGTAGAAATTACATTTGTTAAATACAAATGTAAAACTCCAGTTTCCACCTTCATTCTCCAGTGTTAGTTTTGGAAATCCCTATAGTAGGAAATCCACTTGAAATATGTTTGCCTTTGGATCTATTTTTAAATAAAATAAAAAAAATCTTACTGATTCTAGTATATGTATGTATAAGAGAGTCTTAACCTAAGTGAGGAGGTTAAAGGCAATTTATCAATGACAGAGCTCAATACCAGAAGAGAAACTATAGTGTGTGTGTGTGTGTGTGTGTGTGTGTGTGTGTGTGTGTGTGTTTAACAAAGCTTCTATTTTTAAGACCTAATTGGCTTATCCACTGGGATTATTTCTAGTATTAATTTTTTTTAAAAAAAATGTTACAAGAAATTCAGACAGATGTATGGGAAAAAAAATCACCAAGTGGATGATTAATAGTAAACATTTATTGATACAAATAAGCAGCTCCAAAATATCTGGGGACTTTCCTGCTATAGTATTAACTTATAAGAGACATCACAACCAAGGTCTGCTTCTATGTTTCTCCTTGTTTCCAGAGAAATAAACACAACCCTTAGAGTCATCAGGATATCCAAGAGGATCCATAACCTATCCTCTGGGAATATTTGGTGGGATTCCTGCCTACTGATTCTTCACGTTCTCTGACCTTCTCACTCTTCTTTCTTTCCTATTCCCATTGGTGTTTCTAGCTGCATACTCACATAGTATTTCTCCATTTCTTTAACACTCTTACTTTTATTTTAGTTCTTATCCATATTTCTCTCAGAATTTCTCCACACCCCAAAATATCTGGCTGCCTCAGCTAGGGGAATACACTGACAAGTGTAAATACATATGAAGTGAATGATGGTGCTCTACCAGGATCCCTCTCCCTTCTCTAGGGATGTCGGTCTATCCATCATCTTCTCCCCTGTATAAGCACCCTTTGTTTCTCTCAACTCTACCTTCTCTATTACTATATAAATAGACTGAAGTAACTTCTATCTTGTCTTAGAAACATATGTCCTATTAACTCTGGTACCTCCTACCTTCCTTCCCACAAAGACTCATTTATATTTCCTGTTCTCTACTGGCTCACTTCCCATTTACTCCTCTGGCCTACTGAAATTCAAACTCTGGCCTCTGTCTCCACTGTTAAAATCACTCCCCCAGAATGTGAATACTTCCACATTACCAATATCTTTGGAACTAAAGAAGAGGCTTTAAAATAGAAATAATATTCCAGGGCCACTCTCTCTTGTTGAGGAAAGCAGTTCTCAGCAGTTCTTTATGCAGAGGTAGTCATGTTCTGGGTAACATGTTATCTTGACTCTCTGGCCACAGCTGATTGAATCCCAAGGGTTGGGTGTATACAAGTGACCCAAAGACTATCAATTTATGGGCTATTAGGCCCCTCTCTAATTAGAAACTGGGGATTCTCTCCTTGAAAGGCTGGTTAAAAATGGCAATATGGCAGTAGACCTCCACAGAGAAACAAAGAGTTAGAATGATAGGTTACCCAAAGCAGGATCATGGAACACCTCCTACATGGAGGGGCCTCAGATTGTCCTTTGTATTCTATAGAACCTCCAGGAAGCAATAATATATCCTGATTGCAAAAGTTATGATGTATCCTGAACAAACTTATGGTTTCTGAACAGTATTCTATTCTCTACAAGGCCTGACTTTTCTATAATTCCTATTCTGCCAAAACTTGGTTACATGAATAAGGTTAGTGCCTACTTCATTTTTTGAGTGTGCACTTACAATAAAGCTACTATTACTTAAGAAAACTTGAATTAAAATACTCTTTACTCAAAAGAACCCCAAATTTATCTTGTGTCTGGGATATTGGACTCTGCTGATCACTATCTCCTTCCAGAAGGTCACACTCTCTTGGTTTATCTGATACAATTCTTCTTGGTATTCTCCTATTTACAAAGTTATTTTTTTAAAAAAATATTCTGTATTTCCTCATCTCAATCCTTATAAATTAATCAGGCATATTATGACCAACTATTCCTTTTACAAAATATGTTTTTATTGGTTTCAGAGAGAGGAGAGGAGAGGGAGAGAGAGACAGAAACATCAATGATGAGAGAGAATAATCAATTGGCTGCCTCCTTCATGCCTCCTACTGGGGATTGAGCCTGCAACCCAGGCATATGCCCTTACTGGGAATCAACCTTGGACCTCCTGATTCAGGTGTTGATGCTCAACCACTGAGCACACCAGCTGGGCCTGAACTACTTTTCTTTATATACTCTCTCTTTGAAGAAGTACATACATACTCATGGTTTCAACCTCCATTTAAATCCTAATGACAAATGTTTGCTGGATAACTTATCTTCCTTTAGATGTCCCACAAGATCCACAAATTACACATGGTTAAAATCAAAGTCTTCATTATTTTGCACAGATCAGCTCTTTGTCTTGTGTTCCTTACATCAATGGGTGATACCATTATTATCCTAATAGATCCAGACAGTAATCTGAGTCTAAGTATAGTTTCACTGCTGTCAGTTACTCCATGCTTTAAATTCTCTCCAATATATCTTCTTCACTGCACTCCTCTATTGCTGCCTTACTCAGGTACTCATTCCCTGACTCCCCCTTGATTTCAGTGGTCCTGCTCTGTGTTCCTGTAGGACCTTCTGTAACCTCTTTCACAGTACCCATCCACTATAACGAGAGTACTGACTTCTTCTTCTCCTCCAAGACTGTAAGTTCCTAGAGGGTAGTGATCCAGTCTTAGTCACACTTGTACTTCTACCACCTAGCACAATGCTGGAAAACTAAAAGTATGTATTAATGTTTTTAGAAAATAATAGATAAATGAATGAATAAATAAAACATCAGACTTACCTGCACTCACTATACATAAAACCAAAGATGCTCCAGACTCTTAATTACATCAAAAACTACTCAACTAGAATGAGAAATGTAATATTGAACAAGAAAGGTGTTGGTTCATATTCTCCAAAGCTTTTCTCAAAAGACACTAGCCACAAACATTTATCCCTCCACTCCCATCCCTTTCTCAGACTTCTTCTTTACAAGACCTTCATGCAGCTCTATTCGGCTTCCTACATGTGTGCTCCTACCAAACCAGACCTGTCTCTAAGGTTAATGACCATAGCTAATACTGCACAGTTGTGAATACCTCACTCATCAATATTTTGCTCCTTCTATATTAGAGAGGACCTTTACTTCTGCATAAAGGAGGAGGAGGAGGAGGAGGAGGAGGAGGAGAGAGAGGAGGAGGAGGAAGAAGAGGAGGAGGAGGAGGAGGAGGAGGAGGAGAAAGGGGAGGGGAAAGAAGAAGAAAAGAATGAAGAAAAAATATATATATATACACACACACAAATATATATATATATTTTCAAACATAGTGCCATCATTGGTCATTTTATTTGTCCACACTAATAGAGTACTGGCATATATGGTAGAGAGTAATATATGTGTATAAAATTCAATCCTAGTAGACAAATTATAGATAGAAAAGTAATATGGGCTAAAATTTACTTAGCACTTATAATATCTAGGTACTATTAAGCACTTTACAAGCATTATTTTTATAATCCTTATAACAAACTTGTTTGATAGACTAGAAAAGTGAGCCTCTAGTGTAGTTGCATCACCTTTGCCAAGAAACAGAACTAGGATTTAAAATCAGGTATATTCATCCTCAAAATCATGTTTTTAACAGCAATAACATACTATCAAATTTACCTTAACTAGTTCAACTTGTTAAGTTTCCAGAAAAGAAAACAGACTCAAAGGTATGAACCAGCTTGTCCAAAGTCATATGCCTTCCTCTTCTGCCTGACTTTGGGATGGCCTACAGTCTGTTTCATATAAAATCTCCAAGAGACAACAATTACATTCATGGGAAGAAAAGAAGTCTGTTTTAATGACACATATAAGAGATATTTTTTACCTAAAAGCAGGGAATTGGGCCACTTACAGCCTCAAAGATCAAAAGGCCCTTGGAAGAATGTTCTTCCTTACCACCAGCTCCTTATCCCAACCCATAGCAGGCTGGCTTCCTTATTAGGCATAAACAATGGAAGGGCAAAGAAATTTAACCAACTAGGCTTTGTTAAATTGACAGAGAGTAAGGCTTGGGCAATGTCCCCAGGGAGCATGGCTGGAAGTAGACCATTGGAGCAGTGAGGTAAGAGATAGTGCCCAAGCATATGGATGCCTCTGTGCAGATAATCCAGACTTGGCCGAATATAGTTCTTACAAATCTAAGGCTTCTTAGTTTTCCAGATGGCCATTCCCACTTGTTCAGCTGCCCAGACTTCTGTTGCTGGATATCTGATTTCCTCTATCTGCATGGGAGGCCAGGGGCCAGTCTCAAGAGAGAAGTCCTTCAGAACAGCTTTCTCAGGCCTGAAATCCACTGCTAAGCTCCTGGGTTTTCCTCACTTACTCCTGTGCTTCCTGTGCTCACAAACAGGGTAAAGTTGAGTGGCCTGGGGACATGTCCAGAGTAGCCAGATGGTCCTTCTGTCATCATTCAAAAGACCCCCAAGTTAGCCTTATCATGATACTGAGCTTCTGTCTGGCAGTTCAGCTCCCTGCTTCCTCAAGGTCCATAGTCCTTTCCTAAATCTCAGCTTATTGGCTAAATTTTAGTTGTGTAATCTGTTCTTTGGACAGTTTGCTTTCTTCTAATGAGAAACTGAGTCATTTTCTTCAGACTCTACCTGCTTTGGCATCTTGCACTCCACATATTCCCCCTCCTCATTGACCTTGCCTCACATAAATATTTCCTATCCTCCATTAGGCATCAAATAATGCAACTGTTCTTTGAAAATGTAAATAGAATTGGCCTACATGGCATATCAGTGATTCTCTCCAATTTATGATATAAAGAAACAAAGTTACTATAACTGCTGTCAAACTACCGCTACTTCAACTATTGCCACTACTAATCAGCACCTTTTTGATAATGGGAATTATGCTAAGTGCTTTCTTTATATGTATGAACTAACTTAATCTTTACAACTTGAAGAAGTGAGTAGTGGATATGCCTCTTATTTCCATTTCACAGATCAGAAAACTGATCTATAAAGAGTTGAAGCCAGATATTGCCACCTGCTATGCCATGGTACTGCATAGAGAATAGGTTATGAGTCTTCTGGGATATACATCAGCTCGCCTCTTAGAGCAGCTGAGCCAGACTCTGGCCTCTGCTTCCAGAAGCCTCATTTGTTTACCCCCGAGTTCTCATCCCAGCACTTGTACAAATATTATCAATGTAATTTTCATTCCACGGCATTAAAAATGTTGTAAAGCACTAGTTTAAGCAACTTGGTTAAGTGGTGTAGCTACTCTGAATTCAAATATGGGAAGTCAGAACCTCATCTCAAGATAAACATTCATAATGTTGCTTTTCTTAACAAAACAGATAAAATAGGAGGGAGTAACAAAACCAACATAAAATCCCCCAAGAATGGGTATAAGAGAGCAAAATTAATCAGAACCACTATGGTTTCCCTGATTTTATAAAACTGAGAGAACAGAATAACAGATAGAAGCAAAGAGAGGAAAATCAGGTTGATGAAAGAGGTTACAATGGTGATAGTAGAGAAGATAAGGCTAAGCCTGTCTTGAATAGAATCTCAATGTGCAAAGAAGGCCTTACAGTGGTCGGCAAACCACGGCTCGCGAGCCACATGTGGCTCTTTGGCCCCTTGAGTGTGGCTCTTCCACAAAATACCACTTGCGGGTGTGCACGTACAGTGTTATTGAAACTTCGTGGCCCATGCGCAGAAGTCGGTTTTCGGCTCTCAAAAGAAATTTCAATCGTTGTACTGTTGATATTTGGCTCTGCTGACTAATGAGTTTGCCGACCACTGCCTTAGGAGGAAAGATTCTCAACATTCATAGCAACACAGACAGGGTAAACTAGATTTAAAGCAGGGGGGTTTGGGTTGGACATCTGCAAGTCTTGACCATGAGTTTGATGAAACTCTGAAATTGGCTATACAGGACCACCTGGAACTCTTTGAGAACAAAACCCCATCAATATTGTAAGCTTTAGACATACCTTTCTTAAAGAGCTTGAATTTAGTCCAAAGTATCTAGGTCTAGCTACTTGCAAACTTGACATTTCTTTAAGGATTTAGTTTTCTTTTACAGAGGAAAGATCTTATTAAGCTTAATGGTCTTCACTTGGATGCTTGATATTTGAGGGTTTGGAAGTGGAGCTATTCAATTGCTTCTCAGGATGCTTTCCATGATGCAGGCACTACTTCAAGGGGCCTTTTCTTCTCTCTGCTCTACATTTCTGGTGTTTGTCTTGAGGTTCCTCAAGTGACATTTCACAGGCATGCAATGATTTTAGACCACGTCAGAGTGACACCCTGTTTACGCTACTACAATAGCTTGATAATACACATGGAACCATTTAATATGTTCAAAAGCAAAACACTAGCATTTTTATACTAAAAAAGTACCTCAAAGGAATATGTACCCTCTTCACAAGGACATAATACAACAAATGGCAACTGCCATTAAGTCAAGTACGCAGGAAAACTATTGATTGCTGACAGGGGAGGCATTAACAGTTTCTTACATTTGAATGGTACCAAAGTGGTTGCTCCGCAAATGGTTTATGAAAACTTGAACTTTGTAGGAAAGTTGCAAGAAGATTCAAGCCATCCTCAGTGTCTTTGTCATACTCTCTTGGACACAACTGCTTGCACATATGGCTTTCTGCCTAAAGCAAGCCATCTTGTTGTAAGGTGCTGTCAGCTTGGGGTTGTCAGCTTGGGTCAAAGTGAAGAACTCCAAATATTTTCCTTCTAACTAAACCCAAGGAACAAAATGTTCTCGTCTGTTTTGACGAATGAATTATTCAGAAGCAGTGAGTTCATCTCTTTTGACATTCAGAAATTGGTGAAGGCCCATGTAAATAGTAAACAAGGGTTTTTATTTGGCTTTGTGCCCCCAACCCATACAGTATATTACATGCAGCTAGTCAGATTCTTCCCTTGGACACACCTGGTGCCACTGTAGTCAATGAAAATTGCATGAGAATTTCAAAGGGGCAGAATTCAGCTGGGGGGCTAGGCATGAGAATCTAAGGGCAGAGTTTGGGTCCAGAATCTAGCTCAATGGCTTGGATTTATGTACCTTTAATGACAACACCTTTTTCCTTTGCAGTATATTAATTAGTTTGCTTCAAGCATGCATGGGAAACTGATCCAGGAGCCAGTAAACCCTAAAACTGTCCAACTGCCTGTAGCCAACTATAAAAAGACAGTCATTTTTACTTCTGACATATGCTTTCATATAGACATATCGAAGCTGACCACAAATAAAAGTGATACAGTATGAGTACAGCAAACAATGGAAAACAAATGAATCCTGGACTACAGATGAAAAAGACTAGTTTTGCATGCCCCATATTCTGCCTTTTTACCCTACAACTATTTTCTTAACATTTTTAGCATTATTAATGAAATGAAATCATTCCACATGGGTGCAGAATCAGTCCCATGGTGCCAACATTTGTTTTTTGCACTCAAGCTGGGAGAAACACAGCACTTCTAGGACAATAGCACTAATCTTTTATTACGGCAATTTAGGACTTGGAGATGACCCATGAGCAGCTGGACATCATTCACAACATATAAATGACAAAGACGTTGTCCTTGAGTACCTTATCATGTTTTCTAAAAGATGCTTTCATTTAAGATATTCAGTCCTTGAATCACCCACAATGTTATTGCCCTGAAAGAATGATTTTTGTCTGAGAAGGGCAATGGCCTGGACAGTGATATCAAGGAAAGGAGGGTGGACAATCCCGCTATTCCTCCTCATAGATATATAAATATATGCAGGGAGAGTTGCAGTGTCCCCTTGATTACTTCTCTTAAAGTTCACATTATGTAAGAAGTAACTTACTAAGTATCTATGATGTGCCAGGTACTTTTCTAGGTGCTAGAGAGAGAGCCATTAGCTAAGAACTACCAAGATTCTGTCCTCATATAGCCTGCATTCTATCTGGAGTGGGGAAAATAAAGGTATCAACACTTTATTGTTCAACTGAGCATTTACTTACATTTTTGGTAAGCGTCTCCAGTAGTTTTATGCCCAATGTTATATTTATGCACAAGGTATATAATGCTGCACAAATTGATAAGCTTTGGGAAGGCAGGATGATGTCTACACCTTTTTCTTTCTGGTGCATCATCAATTCCTTGATCATTATGATCAGCATCTTTGAAACAATGAATAAAATACTATTCTCTTGACATCACAGGTTCCATTTAGTCACCCTACTATGATAGGGAATTTTGTGTGGGAAGTGAGTAAATTTCATGTTGTAAAGTTGATCTTTCTAGATGTTTAGGTAGAAAAATAATATGAACCCTTTCCCTCCTGTTGCAAAAGAAAATGTAATCAATGCACTACCCTTCCCACTATGAATTATAACAATGTGCTTTATATTCTTGAATAAAACTAGCACTTGGAAAAATCCCAAAAGCAACAGAAAAAAATGTGCCATTTTCAAATAGATTTTAATTTACTATATGAGTTATTTTTTAGAACTACTACTTGATTCCTTTAGGTAATGCAAAGAGTCCAGCCCTAGTTGCATGATCATGTTATTTGTGTGACTATTTTAATAGATGGCAAAGTTAATAATGTAGTATCTAATATTTCTAGTGGTTAAAAAATATTATTTTGGAAGATGGACTCATTTCTTCTTGTGAATGTTATAAGATACAAAGTGAGGGAAGAGAGGACTACAGGAAATACAAGGACTTTCTTAAGATCTAAATGAGCATGTGTCTTTCTGAGGCTTATGGCAGGTAAATAAAGACATGAGCTTTGGAGTCAGAAAAACTGGTTTGAATCTTGCTACACACTAATTGTATGATTTTAGGCATAGTTGAACCTCTCTAAGATCAATCTTCCCATCAGTAAAATAAGAACATTGTACTTGTAGAGCTGTGAGGATAAAATGAAACAGTATCTATGAAGAGCTGAATACAAGGTTTGGCATATTTGTGAGTATTCCATAAGTGGTTGCTGTTGTTTTATTATTACTATCATTGTTATTACCTTATTTTTCTCTTACAAGGCCAGGAGACTAAAAAGAATGATGAATGACAGGAAAGTTTTGTCTTCCAAAATTTTACAATTGAAAATAAAAATTGATATTCTTATTATGTCATGCTATGATCATCTACCTAGAATAGTTAAATATCTATTTTAAAGAAACATGTAACCAATTCCTAATTTCCCATAACTGAGGAATATAAATTAGCATGCTTAAGTGGAAAACCACAAATAATTTTTAAAATGTCATTCAAATTTCTTACTCCAGTGAATAGAACAAAAGAGTTAATATAATCCAGTCATTTATATATATTTTGGTGCAAAACTTGCTACACTCTGAAGAACAGGGAGTGTTTAATGTTTAATATCCCCACTTCCAGCTCCCAATTTGCAATAAGTTGTCTCTTCACTGTTGTGACTTCTGGCAGCTATCCATTAACAGTATATTACTCTGGGGATGAAGGGAACGCTCCGTGGCTTTCTGGTTGGGTATTTTGAACCAGTCTGATGAAATGCACAGCTTTTGCAGATCCCCATTTGATGGGACTTCAGTTATTCTCCTTATTCCCTATCAATTCTCAGAGAGGAAGCTCTACTGTTCACTACTTGCAATCTCTAGGACACACTGGGGAAGGTTTTTACAAGGCTTTAAATATGACAACGGGGAAACTTGTAAGGATTTTATAGTCCAAAGAGAAAACCTTGTCCACAATGAAGAAAAGAGGGCATCAGAATTGACAGTAAATGTAGATCCAGCAATAGAAAGAGGCATTTGATGTTTTAAAATGCCATATTTGTGATGATCAAATTGAAAAGTCAGGAGACAATTTTAAAGTAAGTGATGTGTGTGTGTGTGTGTGTGTGTGTGTGTGTGTGTGTGTGCATGCTGACACTAATGAGGAATTTTCCATAGGCAATAGAGAAAAAATAATTCATTCATTTCTCTACAACCTTAGAGATGCAGCTTATCTTCAAGTCATTTGTCTGGTCTAGTTTGAAATGACTAAGTGATGGGGCTTCCAAAATGTTCCCAGTGAGACTATTCCACGGTCTACAAAAGTTCACTGTTTCCTCTTATTTAGCTTAATTTTATTCTACTTCCATTCACTGTTTCTATTTAAAAGGGGGGGGGGGGAATAAGTCTATTCTTTAAATTCATACCATAGGAAACAGTTTCTGTTTCCTTTTCACTTTAATAATTGAGTATCTCTGTAGCCACGCCTAATATTTGCTAGAAGTAATGCAAGACTATATGCAGATTCTTGTCTGTAAAGTCACATCCTCCCCAAGTGCAAGTGCGAGGGTGTTTTAAGTTGTACCCATCCCAGCCAACAAGAGTCTGAAGCATATCTGTGAAACCAAGTAATTCATAACATCTTTAGGGTTGCTGTTTATCTACTCATCCTTATGTCCAGGGTACATAAATGAGTTCAAAGCTTAGCCCAAGCTGAAATGTCCCACAAGCTTTCATTTCTAAATTTACTTCCTCAGAGGAGTACACGGCCATTTGCTGTACCTCCCAGAAGGTACAGCAAACCAACCAACAGAGCCACACCAGCCAGGGCGAGAATTAATCTAGACATTCATGATAATGACTCTTGAATGTCAGAATTGCAAACAAATGTTTGCCTGAAGCACAATGTCATTTTCTAGGCCCAGGGTCATGACAGGAACCACCATAGCACTTGTGCTATGAAAGAGTTTCCCTTTGTACAAGCAGTTCCTTTATACAAAAAGATCGTGAATACAATCTTGCTGAGTTTTAGGAAGAAAGCCCTTCCTAAATTTGTTACCTGGCTTCATCTGTGACAGGTTTGCTGTGGTAATGACTTTTTCACAACAGGTATTCAGCATTCTGCTTGTTTCACAAACTTCCTTCACCACATTTTCCAGACTAGTGCCAAGGGTAAGCCTGCTTCATGCCAGGTTTTCTGAAAAATTAATAAATCTCCTGCCATAATCCTTACTGCTTCAACTGACAAATTTAATAAACAACAGGAAGTAAAGCCCAGGTTTTCTAATGGGATTGCTTTCTTTCTTTTTTTTGCCTTTGACAAGTTTTACGGAGTAGCACTTCTGAGACATGGTCAAGTGCTATAAACCTAATCCTTAGCAATTTCCTCCTTAGCTCAAATAACCTAAATATTTTATGAATGGTAAAGAGTTTCACATGTCAGCCATCAACCAACCAACCCTTTTCAATCCCTCCCCTCTGTCCTTTCTTCTGGTTGTTTGGGTAATTTTCTTTAAAATAACATACATAGGTCAATTTTTCAAACAAATTGCACAGGAAATTTTCAATACATTTTCTTCAGAAAGTTCCAAAAATAGCATGCTATTTTGAGGCAAAGCTGTCATAATTTTGCAATAACTTTGATGTTAGTCTTTTAAAGTTTTGGTTTCAGTGCTTGAATAAATAAGACCAGTTCTAGGGGATCTCAAGGGCCACATGGCACACGAAGCGGTGGGCCTGGCTCCAGACTCCCTTGAGGGAGAGGCATTACACCTTCTCAGCAAAGCGGCCGTGGCCCTTCCTTTCAGGTCCCATGCTTTTGACAATGTGATCCTGTAACTTAACGACAATGAATGGAGCTGACCACCGGTGCCTTACCTAAATAGCAAACACTAGGAAGCGCATTGGCTTATAATGCAGATAGGATGAGGAAGTTAGGGATGGAGGGGAAAGGAAAAATTGGAGAGAGAAATATGATTCAGAATTGAGATTTCTCTTGACCAACTGCACGTGGGGGGGTGAGGGAGAAGAAGCCTTTTAGGGATGATGGCAAAGCTTCTAGCTACAGTAACCGATGAGATGAATATCATAGAGAGTTAATACAAGAGGAGGAACAGATTTCAAAGGATCTATAACCAGTGAGTGTAGTATGAGACATCTTAGGTTAAGAAATTAAAATAACGGAGCTGTGTATTGTGAAGAGAGTCATCATATTTTCCAAATGAATATATATGGTTTATAAGGACCTGCCCACTATGCTCTTTTTTTGTGTGTGTGAGAAAATTAGGCAGGTGTTTCAACCTGGGTTATTTTATGACTATGAAATGCTGTGCATTTTAAGTTAAACGCTGATATCAAGGATCAATTTTACGGTTAAAAAAAGTTCATGTGCTATTTCATAAACACTAACTGAAAATGCATGGAATTAAGTGGAGTGCATTACCTACCCTCCTCTCTATTTTGTGAGGCCAATGAAAGTTATCACAAGGCTTAAATGAGCCCCCTCAGTATGCCCCATAGGTTGCAGACTGAAACTTGATTATGACCATTGGAAAACGCTTTTTCAGAAATGTCCTGGTCCACTTAGCTACTTTGTTCATATCCCAGTCAACTGTGGCTCTACTCTGCCTTGTTGTTTGGACATTCAGCTTCCAGGTTACCCCTGGCTTGTCCCCCGAGACCAGCCATAGGCTCATCTATTGCCGACCTTCACTCACCATCTCTTTTCAGACCTAGCCTCATGCCCACACTGCTGGGGTTACCAGTTGGCTACAGACCTTCACTGGTTCAGATTCATTGCCTAAAGTCAAACCCTTTCTCCAAATTGGCAAGGATATAAAAAAAAAAAAGATATAGCCCATAGCCTGATGCAGGAGGCATTATAGCTTAACAATTAAGGCAGGTGTCAGAAAACATCTCGGTTCAAATTCCTGATTTGCCATTTTATGATTTACTATCTTGTACAAATTACCTTTTTAGCTTGTTAGCTCTCTAAGCCTCATTTTTAAGTCAGAGATGATAACAGAAACTATCCTTTAGCTTTTGAGGTACAAACATAACAATTCCATAATATGTGTCCAGCACCAAACACGATACAGAGAGTAAAAGTTCAATATGTCTTCTCTTTCTCATCTGTTTTTTCTTTATTATGAATTCTCCATAATATGCTTCTTGTCAGTAAACATTCTAGCACGTTTCCATCTTATAAAACACCATTTCAGAAATTCTGAGGTCACTCCTTAACCTTCAATTATAAGTTCTCTCCTTAAAATAGCTATAATGTACTCATTCCCTTTAAATATCTTAGTTTATATCCACTTGTTTCCATAGATTAATTACTAAATAGTACACCAACACTTGAATTCCAAATCCCATACTCATCCTCACGCCCTACGTCAATGCTATTAGACATCATTAACTGACTATTTAGTGGACTCAAGGCACTGTGGATTTTCCCCCCCCCTGAAAAGTATTCGTTGTACACAGATACACAGAGAGAAGGAAATTCTATAAGGAGAAAACTTTAAGGTCTAAGATCCAAAGAGTTATTATAAACAATTGAGAGTGTTAAAAAAAAGAGAGAGGGAAAAAAACATTTAAAAGGTCAAAAAAGTACATCAACAGAACCATTTTCATTTATATTGTTTCAAGTACAATATCGCATATTCAAAATGTTCCTATTAATTTTCATATGCTGCACTCACTCAGCATGTTTGACTATTTTACTTTATAATTTTTTGGCACAAAAATGTAAATAATATTGCACTTCATCTTCCCAAGTTCGCACAGTCCATTTTCTGGGTGATATGGGGAAGAATAAACTGTCAGAAACTGTGCACATTCTGCTGGTTAAAATCCAAAAGTAGTTTTTAAAAAAGTTATCTGTAACAACTTGTCCTTGGGAGTTTATTCCCTGCCAACTAAAAACGCTTATTTTCAGGAGAATGCAAGCCCTTGTAAAAATCAGACAAGATTACTGTACCTCTGCATTGATTTGGATTAAAGCCCTGTGAAAACATCACTTTTCTACTTCAGGTAAAGATCTGGAACTTCAGATCTTTATTTTCGCTAAAGAACTTCTGGAGCATTCCTACTTAGCTATTTTGGAGAGAGAAGCCAACTTCCCTTTCATTTAGTGAAAGAAGACAGGCTCCAAAAATGCATTTCAATTTGAGGATGGGGCACTACTGACAATAGTTTCATAACCAGCTATTTACAAAATGTTTCATTGTAATGATAAAGAGGAACAGAGAGCTAGAGGAACTGGGGTCTAGCCTTTGCTCTGCTACTAACTTCCTCTGTAGTCTTAGGGAAGACATTTTTCTAGGCCAGCCATCCTCAAGTGTACCTCTGGGAAGTGTATCAGTCCTATAAGTCATCCCACCCTCAAAATTGCACATATTACACACCACACAATGTCTTCAGTCAGAACATCTGTACCTTTGTTTAACCCCGTGCTTCCCAAACTTATTTGCCTACATAACTACAAATTAGTGTTTTATGGAACTCACTTTGGCAAGTGCTACTCTAAGTACAGAATTACTCATCAGACAAACACACACACACAAAACACACAACAAAAAAACAACAACAACAAAAAAAAACAAAACAGAGGTTAGTGGAAAAATGTATATTAAGATTCCTGTAAACTTTTGTATTGTTTGATGCTCAAAATGAATGTAAGTAGCATAAAATGAGAATTTGAAAATTAAAAAGAAAAATTTCTTAATTACATTTTAATGGAACTTCTGTTTATGGAAATATCATTAAAAAACCCTCTTGATCCAAGACATTTAAAAATGTTAAGCTAACCTGGCTGGTGTGGTTGAGTGTTGACCTATGAACCAGGAGAGGTCACGGTTCAATTCCCAGTCAGGGCACATGCCCAGGTTGCAGGCTTGATCCCCAGTGTGGGGCATGCAGGAGGCAGCCAATCAATGATTCTCTCTCATCATTGATATTTCTATGTCTCTCTCCTCCCTTCCCCTCTGAAATCAATAATAAAATATCTTTAAAAATAAATAAAAATGTTAGGCTATATTTTTAAATAATTTAAATGTATGAATGAGTTAACAAGAAAGAAAAAGAAATTCTTAGGCAGTGGCAAGGGATGAGGGGAGTTGTGAAGGACCCAACAAACAGAAAAAATTATGAATAGTTAAGTTCTGAAGCCAGAAGCTGCCCCAAGAGCATCTACCAATGCTTAATGACTTACAGCTGTGTCATAAAGGACCACATGAAGAACAGAAGACATAGATTAAGGGTTGTACAAGGTGAGAAGTCATGTTTGAGACTTCTCCAAAGCCGAGACCCCTCAAAACGGTATAACCTCAGTAAAATGATAAACTAGAAATAAAATCCATCTTACATGGCACAATGGCAAGAAAAAATATGTCTCACTCTGATTCTGATAAAGATTAATAAAAAAATTTCTTGGAGAATGTATAACTTACCATAAGTCAGTCCTCATACAAGCTTGGAGCTTGCTTGAAACCACTTTGGTGGTCACAAAAACTATAAGGTGGAATGTAGTTTGTAGTATCATAGATGTCTACCAGAAGCCAACATAAAGGAATGTGCTCTCAATCTAGGCCTCAAAGAATTCTGTCAGTTTAAGTTCTAATGAACATAACACACATAACATAGTATACCTGTAAATAAGTCTCCAAGTACTAGACAGAGCAAAACAATCAGATATTCAAATATTTCAGCTATTAGGTTATCAGATCCTGTGTATAAATATGTTTAAGAAAATAAGGGAAGAAATCAAAGTTACATGAAAAAAACAAAAGTATATAAGAAAAATCAGAAATTTTTGAGAACAGCTTCTAGAAGTGAAAAAACTAATTTAATTAAGAACTTGATGGAAAGATTGAACATCAGATTAGACACAGCTGAAGAGGTATTTATTCTGCAAAACAGAACTAAAGATACTCCTCAGCATACAATAGAAGGAACAAAGATTTGAAAAATATAAAAAAGAAGTTAACAGACATGAATAATAAAGTGGTTAGGTTTTAGCACACATCTAAGTGGAGTTCCAGAAGGAGAAAATAGAGTCAAAATTTGAAGAATTTTCCACAATTGATAAAAGTCATGACTTCTTAGATTCTGGAAGCCCAACAAATCCCAAGTGAGATAATAAAAATATCAATAAATTCATACTCAGAAACATCATAGTAAACTTGAAAAAAATAAAGGAAATCTAAGAGAAAAGTTTTAAGTGAGCAATAGATAAAGAGAAAAGATTACCTACAAAGAAACACAATGAAAGCTGACATCTTAACAGCAAAAATGAAGGCAGAGGTATAGATACTACTAATTAGTACAAATGGCCTCATTAATATCCTATAATTATGAAAACAAAGTAAAAAGGATCAGAAGCTGATCAATTATATGACTAACTGGGGAAAGGATATCATTCATGTTAAGAGTAGAATCACCACTAATCATTTCTGAAGTCTCTAGGGAAGAGCATAGTGAGCCTGGCTGCCTATTTACTACATCAGAGATTCCATGGCCACTTCCCATGTGGCTAACCCCTATCCCAGAAATGTGTACTATGGTTACTCAGCCAGAAATTCCATCTAGGAATTTATGAGTAAAATACAGGCAAATCTAGCAACTCACTAAATCTAATTATGCCTTTAAAAAATCAGTTAAGAGAAGGCACATCTGACTATCATATGGAGATAGGGTCTAAAACAGTGGTTCCGAAACATGGCTATACATTGGAACCAGCTGGGAGTGTCTTTTAAAATGTGAATAGTTGTACTATACCTGATTTACTAGCACAGGAATCTTTACTTTGACAAAGCTCTCTAGGTGACGTTGATACACTGACAGCTTTGGGAACTACTGGTCTGAGGGAACTCCAGCTAGATCAAGCCGGTGCTTCACAGACCCACAACCTGGTTCTTATCAGCTCTCAGTCTCATGAAAGCTGGCACACTCAAAATCAAACTGCCTTTAAAACTGAAATAGATACCAGAATACTACTCCTTAAAGTATATAGCTGTCCTGGGAAGGACAAATATTAATGTCTCCATGAGTGGCCCCTTCTCCACCTATAGACAACTACATGGAAATACAATTACAAGAAGATACTAACAATTTGCATCAGCAACCAGATAGCTACACTAAGACCAGAATATTCCATCAGCATAGAATTAATAGGTTGTTGGTGAATGTAGAATCAGAACAAGAGGCATTAGATAAATTGAAAATCCATTCAAATATCCTCCCCATTGAAGTGATGGATTTCAACACCAGACTAGAATATACAAGTCTGTTGACAACAACCAGCAAGGAAGGCATGGATGTCTGCTTCAAAAGCATGCTATTGATGGGACTGACAGTACTCGTATGGGATGTGTACAGATGACATTTCCTCTGTAAAACTCCTTAACTAACTACTCTATCCCTGCTTCAGATTAAAACTCTTTAAATATACTCTTTCTATTCTAAGACACAGCACATGTTCATATTTCTAATGTCAAGATGTATCTTAAGACAGAGATGTATAGATTTAATGTGACTTATAAAATCATTGAATCAATGCAGCTCCTGCCACTGGTAGGAACTCTTCCTTCCATTATAATTGTAAAACTCTGTAGTGATGGCTAATATTTACCCATCTTAGGTTAACCCTTGGCCAATCAAGTGTAGCCAGAGGGCTGGATCAAAATGGTTGCTTATGATCTCCATGTGTGAGGGAAGAGTTTCCCCAGAGGAAAAAAAGGGGGAAAGATTAGGCCAACAAAAGAGAGAAATAAGACAGAAGTGTATAAGGCCAAATAGTTGCTGTATTCATAGTATTCTTGATTAATTCCACAGGGAGTGTCTGTCAGAAACAAACCAATTCATTAAAGTTACATGTTTATAAGAGCAGGGTGGCAGCCCAGGTGAGATTTTAAATATATTTTTGGATTGTTTTAACAGTAAGAATCTGGATGGAGGTAAGACAAAATGTAAATCCCGGAATAATATTTCTATTTTTTATTTCTTCCTGCCTTTATTAAACTCTGGCTTGATTGTTAAAACTTGCCAGCATTCTACTGTTTGTTTACATGGGACCTATGGAAACAGCATTAAGCAAATTATTCCTTCAAACTACCATCCTGCTCTTAAAATTCCAATGCACAATATTATAGGCTATTGTTTCAAGCATACCATATTGACCTAGTTAGCAAGCCTTATAGACCTCTGATCACTAAAGTAAATCCACAGATAAAATATCCAGCACCAAATAGCAGTTCCTAGAAACTCTGATCAGTTAGAAAGCTGGTTAAACAAAATAGTGAGTAAAAACATTCTCCGATTTTTAATTATTTTGTTTCTATCTTTAAAAAGTTATTGATCTGCATTATATAGACAATAAAGAGTTATGAAGATAAATTTTACAGTAATGGTTATTTGATTAAAACAAACTTACGTTACACTAATTTTAATCCAGTGGTTTTACCTTTATCATAACAACTTTTATTTTCTTATTTAAAAAAGAAAAAGATACATTTTATGTAAACAGCAGTGCATTTTCTGTCAAATATAATTAATGTCTGAAAAATAAAGTTTATGGATTTTGTAAAAGAAAAGATTTTTGTTTGGCTTTTGAAAGATCTTAGCTAAATAGCTTTCCCTGCTCATTTGACATCTGTTAGCTCCTCCATATCCTGGAAGCATTAAGTGTATTATGCTTTCAGCTGGAAGCAAATAAGAACAAATCTCAGCCACCTCATTTTATAAATCCTTTCAATCATTCATAATATTCTTTGACTAGCAAATAAAAGAACTGCATCAAAAAAGCAATTTAACTCATTGCTTACAGATGGAAATAATAAACATCAGTCATTGTCTAAGTACAGAATACAATACTATATTCAAAACAGATCATATTGAAATATTTATTCATGGCTCAAGTTAAAGAGTTGTTGTTGAAAAAATCACCAGTAATACCTCAAATTTTTATTTGTCCAAGGTAAAGAGATCAGAGTATAAATGGTTATGTGCACAGAAGTAAGCATGTGCTGACATAATATTCTTGAATTATTTCACTATTGCATTGAAATTAATTTTATTTGCCTGCAAATTATTTCTATAACCCAGCCTGTTACTCTATTGTCTAATGGAATCTTCTTTAAGTCTGAATTAGGCCTTCAAGAAAAGATATTTCAATAAAACTCTCATCTTTGTGTGTTAGCTCACTATTTTTTTCCTATAAGTACATATCTAAAAGTTATATTAAAGGTATGAAAATTCATTGATGGAGAAATTATTATTTGTAACACATTTTCTCTTCCCCATATATGTACAAGTAAATCTTAATTTGAAGGCACTCTTTGGGATCAGACATGTCAGACTTTGAATTATGCCTCTGGCACTAGTCAAGGGAACCTGAACACCTTTCCTAACCTTTCCAGGCCTCCTTCTTTATTCATTTGTTAAATGTGGGAATGACACTCACCACATTGGGTTTTATTAGCAGTAGATAAGTTGATGAGAATAAACCCAAGTACAGTGCTTTGGAAACAAAATAAGTATGCTATAAAAATCAGCTTCTTTCTACAGAAACACATCAGGCCAGAAAGGAATGAAAGGAAATTTACAAAGTGATGCAAAGCAAGGGACTGAATCCAAGAATACTCTAGCAAGGCTATCATTCAAAATTGAAGGGGAAATAAGGAGCTTCACAGACAAAAAAAAAAAAGGCTAAGGAGTTTATCACTACCAAGCCAGCAATGCAAGAAATGCTAAAGAGACTGGTGTAAAAAGAAGAAATAAGAAGGGAAGAAGGAACACAGGCACAAAAAATAAAAATGGCTACAAACAAGTACCTATCAATAATAATTTTAAACGTAAATGGACTAAATGCTCCAATCAAAAGACATTGAGTGGCTGAATGGATAAAAAAACATGACCCATATATATTCTGTCTACAAGAGACCCACCTCAGAACAAGGGACTCACACAGACTGAAAGTGAAGGAATGGAAAAATATATTTCAGGCAAATGGAAATGAAAAAAAAACAAACAAAAAAACTGGGGGGTAGCAATACTTATATCTGACAAAATAGACCTCAAAGAAAAGGCCATAACAAGAGATAAGGAAGGCCACTTCATAATATTAAAGGGATCAATACAACAAGAGGATATAACCCTGGTAAACATATATGCACCCAATGTAGAAGCACCCAAATACATTAAAAAAAAAACTCTTAGAAGATATCAAGGGAGAAATTGACAACAATACAATCATAGTAGGGGACTTTAATACCCCACTGACATCACTGGGTAAATCCTCTAGACAAAAAAATCAGCAAAGAAACAGCAATCCTAAATGACTCACTAGATCAGATGGACTTAATTGACCTCTTCAAAACATTTCACTCCAAAGCTACGGAATATACATTCTTCTCAAGTGCACATGGGACATTTTCAAAGATAGACCACATATTGGGTCACAGGCAAAGTCTTTTCAAATTCAAGAAGATGGAAATTATATCAAGCATCTTCTCAGGCCACAATGGAATAATATTAGAAATAAACTACAATAAAAACAATAAAAAAAATCAAACACTTGGAGGCTGAATAGTATGCTATTAAACAATGATTGGGTTACTAAAGAGATCAAAGAAGAAATTGAAAACATCCTGGAAACAAATGACAATGAAAACACAACAATCCAAAATCTATGAGACACAGTGAAAGCAGTCCTGAGAGGGAAGTTTATAGCTCTACAGGCCTACCTCAAAAAACAAAAAAGATAGTAATAAATCATCTAACTCTACAACTTAAGGAATTAGAAAGAGAGCAACAAGAAAAGCCCAGAGTGATCAGAAGGAAGGAGATAATAAAGATCAGAGCAGAAATAAATGGCATAGAGAAAAAAAATACAAAAGATCAATGAAATCAAGAGCTGGTTCTTTGAAAGGATAAACAAGATTGATGAACCTCTAGCCAGGCTCACCAAGAAGCAAAGAGAGAGGACCCAAATAAACAAAATCAGAAATGAAAGAGGCAAAATAACAACAGACCCCACAGAAATACAAGGGATTGTTAAAAAATACTATGAACAACTCTATTCCAAAAAACTAGACAACCTAGAGGAAATGGACATATTCCTAGAAAAATACAACCTTCCAAAATTCAATCAGGAAGAATCTAAAAATCTCAATAGGCCAATAACTTTGAGGAAACTGAAGTAGTCATCAAAAAGCTTCCAGCAAACAAAAGCCTGGGGCCAGACGGCTTCACAGGGGAGTTTTACCAAACATTCAAGGAAGAACTAAAACTTATCCTCCTCAGACTAATCCAAAAAATTCAGGAGGAAGGAACACTTCCAAGCTCATTCTATGAAGCCAGCATCACCCTAATAACAAAACCAGATAAAGACAACACAATGAAAGAGAATTACAGGCCAATGTCCCTCATGAACATAGATGCCAAAATCCTCAACAAAATTCTAGCAAATCGGATCCAGCATTACATCAGAAATATCATACACCATGACAAAGTAGGATTTATCCCAGGGATGCAAGGATGGTACAATATCTGCAAATCAATAAATGTGATACATCACATAAACAAATTGAGAGATAAAAATCACATAGTCATATCAATTGATGCAGAAAAAGCATTTGACAAAAGCCAACAGCCTCTCTTGAAAAAAACCCTCAGCAAAATGGGAATAGAGGGATTATACCTCAACATAATAAATGGGAATAGAGGGATTATACCTCAACATAATAAAAGCCTTATATGACAAACCTACAGCCAACATCATACTCAATGGGCAAAAATCTTTCTATATTTTAATCCATAGAATTATGAAATAGGCTTTTTCTCTTTAGGATTCTCATTTCTTGGGGCCCTTGAAGAAATAAGTGAACTAACTCCAAATCTAACTCAACAAAGTCCAGGTAGATCCAGGTGATCAAACCATGTCACCAGCAAGCACCCTAACTCTCACCATGTCTTCTTTTCTGTCTCTGAGCGCACCTCAAGCAGGTGACCACGGGAGGTGGTAGCAACTCTACTTGAGCCATTGTGCGGAGGAGAAGACATAAGAGGGCCAAGAAAAAAGCTGTGACAGACTTGAGAAATTTTGAACTTTAAATGTATGCCCTAGCTCACCCAGTGGTCCATTTAAGATAATGAAAACGTTATGGTCACAATACATTCTATCATTTCCATTTGGTTCTTCTGTATACATCCTCTTTCTTTGCAGACATTCTATTTCATTGTTAAGATTTTCTAAATTTTCCTTTGTTTCACGTGTGTTTGTAATTGCTTGTTGAAGCATTTTTATCATGAATGCTTTAAAACCTCTGTCATATCATTACAACATCTCTGCATTCCAATGTTGACTTCAGTTGATTGTCTTTTTCATTCAAGTTGAGCTTTTCCTGGTTCTTGATATTTAAAAAACAATTTTTTTTTCAATTGCATCCCAGCATCTTACATATTATGAGACTATATCTTATTTAAATCTGTTTTAGAAGGAGTCCTCTGACAAAGGGGGTATTGCCTTTTTACTATAAGGTGGTGGTGGAAGCTCAGGTTCCCCAGTTGATTTCCATTGATACCCTGTGGTGAAAGTGGGGTGGGAGGCTCCTCTATACTGCTAGATAAGATGGGAGTTCAGGTTCCCCACTAAAGCCTCTGCTGATACCAACTTGGCTCAGAGTGAGAGGAGTGCCTGGGTACTCCTACCCGCATGGCTTTCACTGACAGAGCTGAGGAGTGGGTGACACCACCCTAGTGTGGTTGGGTGTTGGGGGAGGGCCTCTCATTTGCTGACAGAGCTGTAGTGGGGCTGCAGTTTTTTTCCTGTGGTGTTTGACCGAAGTAGGGAGGTCATTGTCTAAAAGTCATCTGTAATTCTAGCTTGCACCTTCCCACTTTCCCTGGTCCGGTCCTTTGGCAAGAGAGAGCAGGAATTTCTTGGGGATTGTTTGTCTGTTTGTTTGTTTGTTTTTTGGTCTTGGAATTTCTCGGTTGCCAGCTTGCTTAATACCCAATTTGGGGGTGGAAGGAGACTGGGAACTCACTGTCATGTCAATCCCTGGGTCCCAAGATCCTTAGCTGGTTGGCTAATTCTCTCCATATTTCAATCTTCTTATTTTTGTCTCTAATATCCACTTTTATCATAGATCTTGGGCCCTTAAGTCCTTGCTGCCATAAGTACCCCTAATCTCAAACCCAGTAATTTGAGATTAGTGCAAACTGATGTATGCACTAATACACCACTTTCTGGTAGGTCTCTGTGCTGAGCATCAAAAAACTGAACTATTTTAAAATGGAGCGAAAGTGAAGGAGTATGGGTCTCACCTTAATTTGTTTCCCTTCTCATTGTGATTTGACCCCTGAAATCCTAGCTTTCTCAATAGTTCCTTGGTGCTTTCAAACAGATTTTTTTAAATATATTTTATTGATTTTTTTACAGAGAGAAAGGGAGAGGGATAGAGAGTTAGAAACATCGATGAGAGAGAAACATCAACCAGCTGCCTCCTGCACACTCCCTACTGGGTATGTGCCCGCAACCAAAGTACATGCCCTTGACCGGAATCGAACCTGGGACCATTGAGTCCGCAGGCCGACGCTCTATCCACTGAGCCAAACCGGTTAGGGCAGATTTTTTTTTCTTAATTATCAAGGTTTCCTTACTGTCCTTGCTGGGAGGATTGGTATGTTACAAGCTAGTTTTCCCATTACCAGAAGTGGAATACTCAGATATCTCCTAAAGGTTTTTATATATCATTCTACTTGGCATCCTCTTCTTTCATATCTGCCCTGGGCTTATAAATTAACTCTGACAGTGAAGGCCACAGAGTCAAGACAGATTCTATTTGTAAAGTTTAATAGGAAATAAATCAAATGTTTACTAATGGATTATTTAGGTATTTCCCATGACTGATATTCAGCTTGTGTGAACTGGTATTACCATACTGTTTACCAAAATATCAATATATTAATTACTAAATAACTGCTATCTTCTATGCCCCATGTCTTCCTTGGGACACCACTGAAATTTCTAATGATTCAAAACATAAATGGCTAGCACCTGGTCAGGATGAACCTTTAGCAGCACTATTCTGTTACCAAGGCTAGTATCCCACCATTTCTGGTAAGGGCCCAGACTTAGCTGTTAAGTATTCTGAATTATCACTTCTATGTACACCTGAGCCCTGTATATCCTATTTTGTTTTTTCTTTTATTATAGGATTTAATTATAATTTCTTCTTGGTTACTCTCAGAGAGAATTGTTTGGCATAGCTCTTCTATTTATTTGGGTAATATTTAACAATATAATCAGCAAAAACGTTCAGAATTATTTCTACTAATGAACCTTATGTTAATTTCATCTATAAATATCTTTACCTTTCATTAACATAATTAAAAACAGACATAATTGCCAGGTTAAGCCAAATCACTTCTGATAAGGCCAACCTCATAGTTGAGATGGCAATTTTTTTCTTGCTAATCAAAAGTATTATGCTGAATGAATGAAACTAAGAACACTCTATAACACGTGTTCAAGAAAATAATCATTGCAAATTCATTAATAGTGGCCATGTTTATTTTTTCATTATTCACTGTAATCACTTATTTCTTAAACTGTGGTCTCAGTATATTATTGCCATTATGCTTGTCTGAGATATGTGTTTAAATTGCACAAAAAACACATGAGAATTTTATATTTTGTGTTTACCACCAGCCTTATTCAATATTTTACTCATTAACTTTTTATAGGGAGACTTAATGCATTAAGCTAAGATTATTTTTTCTTTAAATTAAATTACAGGTATAAGTATAATTAACGAATTTGCTAAATTGTAATACACAGGCAGAAATCTCTCTTCCCTCATATTTTTTTTCACTCAAAACAAACCAATGTGGAGCATACTGCATGCATTTTCTTATGCCTTAGCTTTTTTTTTTTCATTATATGCCATGTTGTAAATGGTACTGTGTGCTGCAAGTAAAAGGAAAAGTGTGTATAGATGTGTTACTCATTACCAACTATTATGACCAAGCCATGGAGGCTTTTCTTGGATCTATATCAAGTTTTGAGTTAGTCATTGTACCCAAAGAAATGTCAATATCAAATTTACACTGCCTCACTAGAGCTATGCTTCTTTTAAAGGGATTTGTGAGACTGACATATCTGAAGCTATTGTAAGGAATGGGTTACTAGATAGAAGACTCAGATGATCAGAATTCATTTCATTGAGCTAATTTAGTCATAGTTCCTACCCTCTAAAAAAATTAGTGAAAAACAGGTAGTCAAACCAATTCAATCTGAGAACAGCTCTTTTCTCTAATAATGAACAATACAGCAGTGTATGCTTCCTTAAAGAAGAAATAGATAATACCAATTTTGAGTATATTCTGATTCACTTTAAAAGGCAGTTTTCAGTTGTTAAAATTTATGTAGAAAATGAAAAATTTATAAATGTCAGAACACCTAGGGATTTAGAAATGGTGGTAGCATGAATTGATAAACTAAAGCCATCTAATTATTGGCCATGATTGCAAATGAGGACATTCCCCTTATTTTGTTATTGAGATATTATATGCCACATTACCTTGTGTTTATGGGATCCTATAGACATATGTTAATATTATTTATTTCTGATAGTAACTTTATTTATTTTAAAGTGAAGAGATGGAGACTCAACATGATTATGTCACTTTCTCAATGTAACAAAACAGATTAAGTAGGAAATCCAATTCTAACTCTTAGTTCAATATCCATTCCACTTGATCAGAGTCCAAGTAACACTTGCATATACTCCACTCGTGTCTAATAATGATATTCAGACAATTTTAAAGGAATTTTTAAGTCATTTTTGGCATTATGCTCATAATTGTTTTAAATTTATTTCCTTGTCCAATCCTTCTTACATAAAAGATGAACTAGATAGAGGTCAAAGAAGGGCATTTTCTGGCCCAGGAGATCTGGAATTTACATGGTGTTAATAAGGGATTAGTCTATGAGAATTCCTCCCAAAAGCAAGTGAATCTAGTCCCCCAAAGGTAATCCCCAGTAAGGTAGGATTTTAATGATATAAAAGTGTCAGAAATAGCTATGAGAAGAGGATGACTTAAGCAGTTCTGAGTGGTCCACTTGAAACACTGACACTGAGAATGAAAAGAATGCTGCTAGCCCTATTCAAGGGAGACACCCTCAGAGAAGCTTAAGTATCCGATAACAACAAAGATATACTGATGAGTGGAGCAGAAATAATCTTTCACAAAGTTCTGAGATTATCCTCCCCACACAACTGCTCTAAACTACCTGCTTCTGTTTGCTCTAAAACTAGGCTCAAACCATTGTGTAGATACCAACTTGCCATACTATGTTTTTAAACTAAGAGGAAGGTACTGTAGGCAAAGATAGAAATATCTAGACACTGTTAAAGGGTCCCCCCCCCCCACACACACACACACATTAATTTAATACATATTCATTCAACAAGCATTAATTGAGTCACACACCCATGCACAGCACAGACTCAAAAATGATAAATATACTATAGCCCTTTACAAACTCAGAATCGAATGGGCTTTTTGATGCAAATTTGTTTTACATAAATTTAAAGGGCAACAATCAATTTTATCAGGGCCTAAAACCTCTTGAGTGAGTAAATCATAGTGAACCAGTTCAAGTACTCCCCTCTGATTCTTACTTTCCCCCTAGGAAACCCCTTAGGACTTCTCCCGCTGGTGCCCTGAAACAGACATTAACCAATAGTTCATTAGTTTCAGCTGAAATTGGTTGAAACTTTCAGAAACAATTCTCTACTAAATATTAAAGAACAAAAAGAAAATAAGGAGACTATATGTTCACAGGCCAGCTCATTAAGAAAAGCTTTCTGGGCCTTCAAAGCTAGTTGGCCTGTGGGGCTTGAAAGTACTATCTCACTCTACATGGGGTTCCCTGAAAAACAGGTCGCTACCCTCTAGGTCCCAGGGACTAATATAACCCACCAGCAAGGTGGCTTAATGTCCTCTTCCTAGCACCAGCAAGCCTCCACATGGTAAGCTTCAGAATGGAGTCCCCACCCAGAGTTTTAACAAATGATCCAAGTTCCATTCCAATTCTGGCTTGAGGTCTGACTAATCATTGATATCAGGATGAAACCAATGCTCAAGATGAACTTTCCTCAGCACAGAATTAGCTGAACCTCGATATCTTACCCCAACATCACAACCACCCAGCACTGATACAGGCAACATTGCACATGGGGAGTTACCTCTTCACTCATTCCTATTCACCCAGATTTCCCTCCTGACAAAGGCATGGTAGGGAAGGAAAAGGCAACCTGTGGTTAGAAAGGTTAAATAAAAGAAGAGGATGAAATCTCCTGAGTTTGTTGGACATCCTGAGCTACTAAGATAAACATAATCTTCATGATAAAACAACTGCGTTCTTCCATTCTCCTATTGCTTTTGCTAAACAAGAGCATGGGCAATTTTATGCCATAGATTTAATCCTAAAAGTGGTAAGGAATGAAGCCCGTGGAACTACTTTCAACTCTAACAGCAATTAATTTTTTCTGGATTCTCTTAATATTTTAAGACTCACTGAATCTGTGTGCCAATCCAAACACATGCTGCCCTGAAACTTTTCTAGACAGTCCTTCAACTTGGAATGAAAGGCAATGATCTAAAGTTGATGAATTCAGAGATGGTTCTGCTAAAGATTTTGTTTAAAATCTTTGGAGAGGAAAAGAATGAAACACATAGATCTCAAGTTTTTACTACCTAACTTCTTTATATCATAGACCACAGATAATAGTCCAAATAAACTGGTAATGATATCTCAAAATTTTTCCTATGCTTGTCTTACCAGTCTAAAAGTGAAAAGAAAAAAAACAGCAAAAATACTTATTTGGTAAAAATACATATTACGAGAAAACTAGAAAATTAGAAGTTACCAGTGGATCAGGTACATTTTTAAAAATATGGATATAAAATATAAGAATATATAGGATATAATATGATTATGAAAAGGCCTGATAATGCATATTGAGAAAAAAAACAAGAAACATAATTTAAACTTTCTAGGAAAAACAATATCCTATTTATTTATACTGTACCTCTAAAAAATAAGGCATATGCCTTTTTCCCTTATTTTTCTAAAAATATTTTTCTAAACATTAAAATAATATTGTAAGATTTCTAAAAATATTAAAAAGTAATGAAGATTGCCGAAACCGGTTTGGCTCAGTGGATAGAGCGTTGGCCTGCGGACTGAAAGGTCCTGGGTTCGATTCCGGTCAAGGGCACGTACCTTGGTTGTGGGCACATCCCCAGTGGGGGGCGTGCAGGAGGCAGCTGATTGATGTTTCTCTCTCATCGATGTTTCTATCTCTCTCCCTTCCTCTCTGTAAAAAATCAATAAAATATATTTTCAAAAAAAAAAAAAAAGTAATGAAGATAAAAATTACCCATAATCTTACCTCACAGAAAAATTATTTTTCACAACATAATAGTATTTTGATATATTTCCTTACAGACATTTTTGGGGTGAGGCATAAACCTCATTATATCAATTATGCAAAAGCTTGAATATTACGAAACAATCTAAAAGTTGAGTCTTAGACAAATAACAAGCTCTACTGTCCTGATAGGAAAGAAGATGAAAACAAAGAGATAACTACCATTTGATGTTAAAAAGTCAGCTAAGGAAGTTGCCTTGCCTGAGAAGCTAATAGAGTTTCTGATTCAGTGGTAGAAAAATAATTCTTAACTCATTACTGTAAGTTCTGCTTGGCCCACATTACTCTCTCTGGTTTAATTCAATCATCATTAGATCTCTGAACTTTTAAAAAATTTCATTCATTCTCGGAAATCACCTTTTATTCTTTCTGTTTTAATCTGAAGTCACACAACCTACTGGCATGCCTGAGTCTCAACACATACTGTAACTTATATACTCCATTACTGAAAAGTATATGCATGTGTATATGTATAACTACATTATGTTATCTTCATATTTAATGTGTTGTGTTTTTATAATATATATGTGGACGTGTATATTTGTATGAGTATGTATGTGTATATGTATATGTATATGTATATGTATATGTATATGTATATGTATACATTTCCTGTCCTAGAGCTTAGTGCTCTTAGGCCTTGCTTCTCCCCAGTACTGGGAGAGGGCTGAAGCATTTCTCCTGAGCCTGAAGATTTCATTGTTACTTATATTTTATTATGATTTACATGCCTATTGTTTTATTTAGGAGGAAAGGTTATTAATCCTGGTGATGTCCTTTTAATTCCAAGGGAATGTAAGATGGAAATGTATTTTCAGAGGCCCAAGGCTAAGACTATGCAGATAATCAGAAAGCCTTGAGAATAACTATTTTGGGTATATATAAACAAAACTGATACGTCATGGGCATTAACTAAAGAGAAATAGCTAGCTGATACAGGCTTCAAGGAGAAGGAAACTATAACTTTGCATGGAGAAGAAAATGTAAAATGTGCCCTCTTCAAAAGCCCACGTGATAGCAAAAATAAGTCACCAAGGCATCAACATGAGGAAAACAATGCAAAAAGATAAAATCAGTGACACTGATTTTTTTCTTTTGGTGAACTTCATTATTAGAAATATTTCTTTTCTTCCATTTTGAAGATTTATAATGCAACTTATGTTTTAATGAACTTCAAGCTGGCCCCTAAAAACTGTTTCCTCAAAATGTTTAAAACTTATCAATGTTGGTGTTTTTTAATTTTTTAAGACAAAATTTAAAAGAAGAAGAAGAAAAAAACCACTAGGAACTCCAAGTCCTGCCAATTTTTCCTTCCTGCCAAGTCCTATTAGTATAAATGAATGGTTTATTTTAAGAAATGCCTGATAAATTACTCTACACAATCAGTAATGAGGGTACTGTCAGCAAAGGAGAATCATTTCCAAAATTTACTTGGCATTAAGGAGCTAGTGCCTTCTAAGCTCAAACTGGGTTATGTGGCCCTAGCCCCTGAGGATTCCATAAATCTCTCCCTTTTTCTCAGAGGGAAGAGTGATCAACCAATATGTATAACTGTTGAGGTTTCTTCATGTCAGCTTACAGTTTTTGAAAACTGCAATAAAACCTGGTCATTTTCAAACTTTCCTTGTCAACAGTTTCTACTACTCTTCCCAGAGTTCTTTTTCTTCTTGGGCTTGGCTCCGGGGAAAATACTAAAGACCTCAAGATATCATAGTCTAGGCTAGGACAAAACAGAAAACAGCTTGATGTAAAAAGGAAAAGGTCAAAGAGCTTCAATTTCTTTTAAGACATAAACATTCACTCTGTGCCTGGAGAAAGGCAATTGTAGTGATGTGGAGGCTGCTACTCAAACATAAAAGCCAAGGAAGGCACCAGATGACCTCTTCTTCTAGAAAAAGACAGGGAGAATCCATGATTTAAAGAATCTGTGGATAAAGAAAATCATTAGAGTTGCAGGTCAACAATGAAGATGAGAATCATCCTCACTGGCTTCTGCCTAGTTTCCCTATGGCAGTATGCTCCTGCTGACAAATCTGTTGTGTTTTTATTAATGAAAACCCAGAACCCAAAACTCAAAAATAAAAGGTATGTGCTGGTGTTCTCCAGCTCCAAACACTGATGGAAAACTGCCTCGTCTTAAAGTTTTATATTTCTAAAAGGAGAAATGTGAATGTTCTTTGGGTGAATTATGGCAGCAAACCCCTACAAAGCTGTTGAGGGAATGAAGAGTTTAAAACTTGGAGTCTGTTATCTGTAAAGCTCTTTTGTCTTCTATAGAGGAATAGCATTATAAAAGTTAATGTGCAAATAAAATAAACAAATACCTCTAATCCTTGCCCACCCACGAGCATTGCAGACTGGTTCCCCTCAATTTTTCTTGGCCCACTTATAAATCCCCTAGTGATGGGTTTCTACTACTTTTGCTGTAAGACTATTTTCCACCCTCTAAAAGACTTCCACTTACTCTTAGCAGTGTCTGTATAATGTTTGTGGTGACCCTGCATCAAAATCTTGTTAGGCTTCCAAGTAGGAGACCAAAGTGTTTCACACAATTTATACTACCCATATTTTGTATGTAATATGTTTAAACACTAGGATCAGAGTTCAGCGTTTAATGCAATGCAGTCTGTATACAACCTGACTAAATTACAGATGAACAGAAGAGATGCTGCATACTTCCTCCAATCTTATAGCAAAAAGAAAGATACCAGATTTCCCTAAGAAATATTTATAAGTTCCAAGCATTCTTAGCATCATTAACAGGAAAACTTCCCAATACTCCTCAGAGATCATTGATGGAAACTGAATCCCATTTTTCATATGAGGAAACTGAGACCTGGAAAGAGGTTGGGTGAATTTTTCAAGGGCAAGGACATCAACAGAGACAAAATAAGCAGGAAGAACTCAACAGAATCTCAGACCCCTGACTATCCTGCCTGATCTTTTTCTCCACGCCCACTGCTCAGAATGCCACCTACCTGGGGGGGAATGTGGGTCAAGGTCCATGCTAACATTTTGTAGATGGCTGGAAGGAAGCTGAAAGAGATGGATAAATGGTCTCTACTCATGGCTTGATTTGTTTTATCCAAGACATGCGGCCTCATTTTACCTACCACAGAAATATGTTTCTACAAAGAGCTACTTCAAAACTCTCTGGTCTAATCCCAAATTATGAACAACATCATATTTCATTAATTAGAAAGGGCAGGGTAAGAAAAGTGCAAGCTTCATACCAAGTAGGTCTACAAATTTGTCCAGCTTCCTTAGCCTCCAAGCCTGTGATCCATTCTGGTGATTTTCTGATGGTTGCAAGAATGCAGAACAGAAAGTAAAGAGTCCCTTTCTTGTAGCCTCGCCTCACCTTTGTGTTACAGAGAGCATTCCTAGATCATTAAATTATGAAATAAGCCAATGACAATACTTACAGGAAAAATGAGTGCTTCTGAAATTATTCTACTTCAGCCAGAAAAAAGAAGTGAAGATGGATGCAAATTTCACATGGAATAAATGTCATAGCTAAATTTCTAAACATAACTTTAAACCTATTATCAACTTTCTGAAGTCAGCTTTGGAAATGGCTACTGTACTTTTATACTATTCCCTAGGTAAGTATAGTTGATTCTTATGATTCCATTTCTAGACTGGTTCATTATATTCTCATACCTCCAAGGGGGCTGGAAACACAGGAATACTAAACAGGCTCTAGAAGGAAGCTGTGACATGTGCTGTGTGATTCTGCAACCTCTGGCCATAACTGAATAAACCAGTAGGGAACCTAGGACAGCTAATGCCTAGATTTCAGTTAATGTGACATTATGATCAATGCCTGGCTTGGAAAGATGTCTCTCCCAAGTCCTCTTAGTGGAATTAAGAACTGGGAAGCCAAGTCACTGAGCTTAGTTAACTGAGGTGAGTATAGCTAACAAATACTGGTAGGGTGGCCATTATGGGTCAAGCATATGCTGGATTTATGAAGGGGGTGACCAGGAATACTCAGAGGAATCCAGGTGGGAAAGTGAGAGGAGAGTGTGGCAGGGGCATTATGATTCAGCGAGACATAGATGGGAGGATGCTACAACCTAGCATCTGTCCTTCTATGCTTGTCATTCCGCTTCTCCCATACACAAACTTTCGATAAACCCTCCTTTATGTAAGGCAATATAAGGTGCATGTCTGTTTCTTGTCACCTTGAGAAGAACTAAGACCTCTGAGGAAATGATTAAAGACCTTCTGTGGTCTGTGGTCATCCTACCTTCCAGCTGTCCAGCCCCAGGCACACAGAGCTCTCCCCAAGGCCAGGGCAATGCCAGGACTCCTGGAAGAGGGAGCCTTCAGCACAGCTCCTGGTTGATCAAAGTTCTTCAAGCGACTTGGTCATTCCTCTTCCAAAATTAATACAAAGTATCGCTGAAATTTATACTGCTTACATTTAGATTAAAAGATGACAAAAGTAAAGTGAACTGATTTTAAGAAATCCCATGCAGGAAACATAAATAGGAATATTACTATTCGGATCCAATGTCTGTTTACTCTAGCACTTCATAAACAGGAATGTGTTACTCTTCGACTTACTGCATGGAGTTTATTTTGATGTTCGTGGTGAAGATAAGAATGCCCCATCTGATTAATACCTCCATAATTTTCCTTTGTGTTCAAGCTCAAGAGAAAAGGTAAGTAGGAACTCTCTCTAGAGACTAATGTCTGGGTTCAGGGACAAGAATATGAATTCCATCAGTGTTTGTAGGACATGAACCTGAGCAACCTTTCAAGATGAAACCTAATGAAAAGCAATCTATAGAAAAGAAGCACATTCTCTCTCCTCCTTGACTCTAGATTTTTAACTCAAAACGTCATTTCTTCAAAAAATATTTTGCAATATTTGTAAAAATAGAAGAGATCCCCATTATTTCATTATAGAGCTTATAGTAATTTTAGGGTTTTCTCCATGGTTCACTACAAAGTATCTTTTTGTTAAGGTTTTAAAGTAGAAAACATCTATGTTTGTCTTGGTATTTATTACATGGGCCATTCATTGTTCCATGGAGGACAAATTGATTTTATCTTGCATACCAACTCCAAATGATTGATTGAGCCCTGTGCCAAAAAGGGTTCTTTAAAACCAAGTGGATTCTATGCTTGGTGGGGAAAAGTGCAGGATTGATTCGCACTATATGCCACAGGCATGGGAGGGAAAAGAGCCCGAATGCTGGGTACTGGCCAACCTTAGTTGACACCTTTAATGTATAAGCAAGTATTGGATTTAGCACTCTGCATATTGGAGCCAGCACAAAACTATTTAGCTTTAAATATCCATTTCAGATAGAGGTCTTGGCATTTAGAACCATAATAATATATAGAAAATAACACTGATTGAAACTTCTTGCCTCTAGGTTCTGGAAAAGTAACAGCAAGAAATTACTAACTGAAACATACAGAAAAGCATGAGTACTCAAATCCAGGAAGTAGAGTTTATCTCACGATGTGTAAGAACAATATGCCAAACAGAAATAACAATAATGAAAAATAAAAGTAATGATATAATAAACTTGGACATGAATCCTAAAAAGAACCTCAAAAGCCTTTCCATCTAAATAAGACTGGATTCTCCCTTCATAAGATTTGTGCTTTTTCTCTTTGATATTTGAGAAACTGAGGAAGAGTGGAAAGGTACGTAGGAACTACCCTTAAAGACTAATGTCTGGGTTCAGGCACAAGAATATGAATTGCATCAGTTGGGTTCAAAATCACCAATGTGAATCAGTAGCAGATTCTGGGCACAGAAAATAAGTTAATTTAGAGCTGACTTGTTTTAGTCCTCAGACACCTGGATTCCCTGGCTGACTTTCACAGTAGCAGAATAAAGACAACCACTGGGCACTTCCCTGCACACCGCAATATGGCCCAGCAGGAGACTGGCAAAGTTTCATGATGGGCAGGGCTCAAATGAGTGGTTACGAGATTAGCTGACATTGAAAAACAATATATCTCAACTGAATAGATTCTTTAGAAACTTTGGAAACAGGAAAAGCAATGCTCTGATAAATCCAGGAATCTAACCATTTCTGAAAGCCTCATCTATTTTCAAAATATGTATTAAGTGCCTCCCTCTGACATTATATGGGGACTTGATTTTATGTTGTTGCTTATTTAAAGGAATTTTGAAGACTGCACCTGTATTGACTTATTTATATTTCCATGAGAGGAGATAAAGCACAGAAATATTCCACTCACTTTGCACTTAAGCCGGAGACATTTTAATATTTTTGGCTTGCCCTCTAAAAGGCATGCAGTGCAGCCGTCTAAAATCAGACCAGACTCTCTGCGCTGGAGAAGTGAGGCAAAGGACAGGTACAGTGTAATGATTTCAGAATCAGACTCACTTCAGTTGGAACACTGGTCCTGCTTCTCATCAGCTGGGTGACCTTAAACATGTCCTTAATCAATCTAAACCTTGGTTTTCTAATCTATAAAGCAGAGAAAACAGTGTCTACTTTGTAAAATGAAAGAATATTTTTAGAATAGTCTATGTTGGGCACTGGATCCAGTGTCTGACAGAGAGTGATCAAGTAACTATTAGCTTATACATAGATATACCTCCCTCTTAGTATCATTAACTGTGAATGCTTGTAGAAGTTTACTTTTCCAGAAGAGAAACTGGGACTCCGTGTCCTGCCAGAGACCTCAGGTATAAGTCAGTGGCTGAGTCCAGAAATAAAATACATCTACTTGTAAATCAGGGTATGTAATTGGACCAAGGACATCCCACTCATTAGGAGCAGGGCTCGTTAGTGTGTGCTGGCCCTTAAGACCACCTCCTTCTAGGACAAGCTACTTTAATGATTACAGATGGAAAAGACGGTTGATCTTTTAAAAGTTTCAGAGATATTCAGGCAACTATTATGGCTCTCAAATATGTTTATTTTGTTTGTTAGTCTTTTGTTTTTGGTATCTCTTCTGTGCTGAAACAAACCACAAAAATACCAGTATTGAAATTGCATAATATAGCAAGCTGTTACAAAAAATGCGTGTTAAATACTACTGTATAATATACATTTTTCATTGGCAAGCATTTGGTCCATTTAAAGGTTTTGTTGTTGTTGTTATTTCACAGTTTAAAAGATGTAAATCATTTTAAAACATTTTTCCAGTTTTTCCTAAATGTTACTAATGGAAGAACAATAATGGCCAAGAAAACTCAAGATGCATTATGTCTTGATGTTCAGGACAAATTGGTGTTTGGTGAAAGAATCACTTACTCATTATATTTCACAGTTGCACTACTTGGGGTAGATTGAAATATGTAACTTGTGGAAAAAGCCAACATAAAACCAAAACCCAGGAATTCTTTCAAGGCTTTATAATAATCTGCCTACAAATATTAGTACCAGAAATAACTCTGTTTGGAAATATAATTGCATTCAGGCAAGACATGGTGCTTTTGCAAGGAAAACAAAAAAATAATAAACAAATAGTACTACATCAAACTAAAAAGTTTTTGCATACCAAAGGCAACATCAATAAAATGAAAAGACAACCTACTAAATAGAACATATTCTCTAATAATACTTTGGATAAGGAGTTAATATCCAAAATTTATAAAGAACTCATACTACTCAGCACCAAAAAACAAACAAAAACAAAACAAACAAACAAAAAACAACAACAAAACATGTACAGAGGACCTGAATACACATTTCTCAAAGAAAGACAATAGGCATATGAAAAGATGTTCAACATCACTAATCATCAGAGAAATGCAAATTAAAACAGCAATGAGAGATCATTTCACACATGTCAGAATGACTATCATCAATGAATCCACAGAAAAACAAGTGCTTGCGAGGATGTGGAGAAAAGGGAACCTTCCTGCACTGTTGCTGGGAATGCAGACTGGTGTAGTCACTATGGAAAACAGTGTGGATGGTCCTCAAAAAAATTAAAAATGGAACTGCCTTATGACCAATGATTCTACTTCTGGGGACTTATCTGAAGAAAGCCAAAACACTAATGCAAAGAAATATATGCACCTCTGTGTTCACTGCAGCATTATTTACGATAGCCAAGATATGGAAGCAATAGACAAGTGGTAGATAAAACAGTGGTGGTACATATATACAATGGAATAAAAAAGAATGAAATCTTACCATCTGCGACAGCATGGATGGAGAGGGTATTACCCTTAGTGAAAGTAGTCAGAGAAAGACAAATAACCATATGATTTCAATTACATATGGAACCTAAAGAACAAAATAAATGAACAAACAAAACTGACACAGACTCATAGACACTGAGAGAAAAATGGTGGCTGCCAGTGGGGAGGAGGTGTGTGGGACTGGGTGAAAGAGATGAAGGGATTAAGAAGTATAAATTGGTAATTACAAAATAGTCACAGGGTTGTAAGTAAAGCATAGGGGATATAGTCAACAATATTGCAATAACTGTATATGATGCCAGTTGGGGCACTGAAAATATGGGGGAACACTATGTAAAGTATATAACTGACTAACCACTAAGCTGTATACCTAAAACTAATACAAAATAAAATTGAAAATAAAAGAGTACTTTTGGCCTACATGTTGCACATGAGCACCTAAAAGAAAATAATGTAGCAAAATTTACACCCTTTCCCACTGTCTCCCTATTTCCACAAGGAATAATGTGAAAATTACAGATTGATTTTTTTAGGACACTGGTGTCTGGGAACTTTTCAGGGTTAATTTTTTACATCCATTTCTTAAAGGAATACAACAGGTATGTATGTATCATCGTCCTTACTGAGATCTCTCCCTTTTATGAATATTAGAGCACAGCTTCTAGTTTTAGTTTTGCCTGTTACTTTTGAAGGCATTCTTTTGGCAATCATAACTTTTAACTAGGCAAGTTAAATCTACTTTGTAGAATTGCTTATCTTCTCTGTGACTTTTAGAGGGATTGTTTTCAACCCCTTGATAAAAGAGGAGGAAAACTTTGACTTCTGAAACTCAGGAATAATCACAAGCTTTAAATAATTTTGGTGAGTCTTAAACTATGAGGAGGGGAAAAAAAGAAATGCAACAAAAGAAAGGCTTCGTTTCCCAGAAGAATTAGGTTGTACTGTGGAATCCTAAAGTCTGATGTAGTGCATTTGCCGTCACTAAAAGTTGTTCACTATATTTCTGTTCGAAACAGATTTATAGCATCCATTTTCACTCTGATTTCCTGTTTTTCTGTCCATTCACCAAGCAAGTATTTGGAAGACAGAAATGGCTATGTGGAGTGTTTTAAGAGTTGAACTAAGAAGTGAGCACCCCTCTGGGAGCCATTTGATTGGTTAATACTATTTCTGAGCCCAGTGTGTGAATCTTTATGACTGCACAGCTTTAGGAATGAATTACTTGACCCCAACTTTCTCCATAGGGGTGCACACCTTAATTTTCCACACTAATTTTCAAATAGAATTACAAAAACACTTTATTTATCTAGAGGTCAACTACTTGGAACACAGACCAAAAGCAAGCAAAAAACTATCTGTGTAGCCAAAAGTGATGTCATAAAAACTCACAGACTTTCACTATCTGATAGCTGCTAATCATTTAGGACATATTTACCTTGATTTTATTAAAAATTGCAATCATTGTACTGATATTGTTTTTAAGCCTACAACAGATGAGATGAAACATATTATAAGTGAAGAAGAGGGACTAATAGAGGCAATAAACTGAGAACAATATGACATTAAAAAAGACACATTCAAAAACTATTGAAAAAGGACAAACAACCCACATACCTCAGGAGTCAATGAGAACACTGCTTATTACATAAAAAATAACAAGCAATCCTAATGATTATAAAAGTAGATAATTTATTTTTTTAGGCCACATTAAGAAAGCCAGCTAGGTATTTAAGTCATTTTATAAAATTCCATCAAATAAGGAAAACATTACAAAAGGATTAGCACTTAGAAAGATGAGCTCTGGTGACTACCATCTATTCATTGATTGGTAATACTACACAGTACATTCACTCTATGGAGCAACTCATTCCCTCAGAAGAAAATATTTTTAATGACAAAAGCTAAATTAATTAGGGAATAGTCCCTATAGGTTATACGTTTTCAGTAGGTCAAATTACTCAATTTGAGAAAGCATATATACGCAGTGCTGGGTGATCTATAGTAATTTAAAGAAATACTTATGAGCTCTAACATGGAAATCTGTCTTTTTTTTTCCCTTTAAATCAGAAGCATGTTCTCTTCCAAAGAACATAGGCTTTTATTTGTAAACCACAGGACTTGAAACTTGAGTATGACCTGATTTTCAGCAGGTGTAGCAGGAATATGGGAATGTAGGCCAGAAACTGAGCTTTCGAGGAGAGTAAGTTATCTTCTTTCCTACTCTTCCATGCTTTTGCTAATGACAGTAGCAAAGGAGGAAGAGTGAAGGACAATGCATACTGCAGAGGATGGAGAAGCAGGGAGTGAGAGGGCCCTCTATTACTAATTATGCTGGCACAACAGGCATAGATCAAGTCGGTCCCAGGCAAACTGAAAATATGGTCACCTTAGTTGTAAACAGCAAGGCAAAAAATACTATGCTAACACTATCCTCTAATAATTCTTGACATAGAAGTTGGTAGAAAAACATGAACTGGTAATTCACAAATAATTCCTTATAATACTCTGAAGAAATGGTCTCCCCACTCTTACAGTCGTGTTCATCCTCTCAGTTAACCTCACCCACTGCAACACATTACAATTTTTAATATAACTCTATTACCTATAGGCAATATGTTTTTAAAAGCTGTTACCATGTCTTTTTTCATTATGTTTTCTTTCAAGTTCGTATAATTGATTTACTCATTAGATAAGTATCTGTTAAGAAAAATGAAAATCTACATATTGAAAACAATAATTATAATTTTATTCTCCCATCTATTCTTAAATTATTCTTACTGGGCTAAAATTAGTTGCTCACACTTAGAAAGTACTATAAGGAGTCTAGATTTCTCCAGACCTCAGTAAATACCTTTCTAGTATTGATAATCCCATGGCACTGTTAAAAAAGGCATATCAGAAAAAAATTGCTAGAAATAAAATTACGTGTTTCAATAAATTTATTAGTTTACCTCTTAATTTTTTATTATTATTAATGTGCTCAAAAATAAATTAAGAGCACAAGAATATTTTTCCATTGATTTTTTAAAGAGGGAGAGTTAGAAGGGAGGAAGGGAAAGGAGAGATAGAGCAAGCAAGAAAAAGAGAGAGAGAGAGAGAACAATGTGAGAGACACACATCAATTGGTTGTCTCCCACACCTGCCCCAACCAGGACTGGATTGAACCTGCAACCCAGGTACGTGCCTTTGACTGGGAATCAAACCCTTGACCCTTTGGTCAGCGGGCCAACACTCTCACTACTGAGGAACATGGGCCAGAGCATTTACCTCTTAACTTCACAGTGTTACAGTTATCTATATCATTTGGTTGCATTGATACAGATTGTGGTCTACATGAAATCTGTTTCATTTTAATAGCTTGAATGAAAATAAACTCCCTTTGATTACATTTTGTTAAATAATCTTTACAGGGAAAGGTGAGGTGGGAGTGTAGAAAAAAAATCTAAGTATGTCTTACTTTGGGCAAATTCTCACTTTTCAAACTATAAGATACTCATACACAGCTACATTTGCTACATACTAGTATTTAGGTATATGGTTTATTATTTCTATAAACTTCCCCAAAAATAAATTAAGAGCACAAAAAACAGTACACCTTAAATTAAAATATCTGCTAAAAATGCAAAATTCCTTGGACACTGACATCAGGAAACTTTTCAAGATTAACTCATTAATTTATTCAATATAAGTAAATTTTTACAGCCACTGTGCTAGACAATCCTATATAATAAAAGGCTAATATGCAAATTGTCCCCTCGACTGGAAGTTCAACCAGCCACCCGCGACCCCTTCCCCAAGCCTGTCCAGCCCAATGGACCCCAATTGGGGCAGGCTGGCCGGATCCCACCCGTGTACAAATTCATGCACCAGGCCTCTAGTACATTGATAAAAACAGAGCTCCTGCCTCAAATTGCTCATGGTCCAGTGTAAGAGACAGCCAAGGAAATAAAGGCATTTGACACAGGTAAGATATTCACAAACATTCTTTTAAAAAGTACTGTTTGGTCTTGGTCATGTTGAATATACCTGCTTCCCAGAAATGGTAAGAGAAAGATGGTCTGTGGGCTTTTGAAACATATTGGTTGTTGGCATCTAGCTGTCCCAATAAACTGAACAGATGCCTGTGTGGCTTTGCCCCCTGGTCACAAAGAGCCTTCCACAAAGGGGCCTAGAGAAGTTTAACCTTTTGCACTTGGATGTCGAGTGTGACTCGACACGGTTAGCATCGGTAGTAGCTCGAGAAAAAAGCAAGCAAGTGCAAAGGGTTAAACATCATTTTGGTGTTTTTCTTAAAGATCTAGAATCCTTGGGGCTATCAAGGACCCCAGAAAACACAGAACTGGCTTAGATTCCTGCTGTCACAAAGCTGAGGTCATTCCAGGGGCAGTTACTGCCTCTCCCACTGACTTCGTGGAAATTTCTGAGAAACAGGTTAGGTACCTTGAGTCCACTGCCTCTGGACTCACCTACTGAACAGAGAGGGATAACCCCTGAGCTGGAAACATTCTCTGGTTGATATCTGCTTGGCTTTCTGCCCCTTGATACATTTCCTCTACTTCTGGGGAGCCTGGCAGCCTGGGGGATTATGCCCAGAAGACACAGGGCCTGCTGGTCCTCACTGTGTGCCTCAGACCCAGCCATGTGCTTGAACTTGCCCTGAAACCAAGTCTTGCCTTTTGCTCAAGTTTTGAAAAGTAGGTTCTGCCTTCTTCCCTGGGGTTAATTTCTGTCTTTCAAACCATTCTGGGAACCTTGTCCTTCCAGGATATAGGAAAAGCGATTCCAACTTGCTCTGCCTCTTTCTTATGCCAGGACATAGATCTCCTAAATACCAGTCTTGAGGTTGAGGCCTAGCTAAGCTGAAGAACTTACCTGGGGTCCACTGCATTCTACTTGCTAGGACTCTGGTGTCCCTTGAACCTATGATCTTTATCCATTGCCTGCCAATGCACTTTGCCATCTCTTGGTAAATATGACCCCATGTATACCAGTTATTGTGCCCGCCGATGAGTTGGCAGTCTCTCCATTGTCCATCGGTAGGCTGTCCTCTGCCATCCTTCTACCCGCATCAGTGTGTCTGTCCAGTTCCTCCCGGGCTCCATCTTACTAGTGTGATAAACACTGCCTCTCTCCTCTGTGGTTTGATATAAGACCCAGGGACCTTTGGACTAATGGCATTTTTAAAAATTCCCTATTAAGATAGTTTTTGGAGTGCCAAAGCTTAGAAATACCATGAAATTTACTTTTATATTGCATGGTTTACATTCTATAGCATACCTTTTGTGTATGGAAGTATATATGGATGGCATATTTTAAGTATAGAAATTAATATTAGAAAAATTCTATGAAGAAACCACCTATGATATTAGAAAGGCAAAAATTAGAACATTAATTCTTACTAGTCTATTTGTTTTTAGTCTTGTGGTTTAGGTAAACTTTTCTCTTTCTTTGCAAAATGCAGACTTAAAGGTCTCATGTCACTGGAACATTTTCAAAAGCACCTAGTAAGTAAATAAGCCAGACATTTTCAAACATGGCTTATGTGAGATGTGTATGTATTGCTGTTATATAATCATTATTAAAATAAGTTTGCCTTAAGGAACTCCAGTTTTCAGCCTACACTACTACCCACAATCCATCACCTCCATCCAACATCACTGAATTCTCATGGCACAAAGTAGATGTCACCTCTATAATATTAGCAAAAGCTGACATTTATTTAACACTTAAAATATTTGACATGACATTTTCAAATATGTCACACAAACACACATACACTTCAAATTGCATATATAGACCAGAAGAATAAAAGTTGGCTGCTTACATTGAAAATATGCGTATCTGATAAAGTCTAAAACTGACTGCCTTTTTCAAATTCTCTATATTTACCCTGATAGTACATTACAGAGAAAAATTAACTTTAAAGGCTTTTAAAAATATTTTATTTATTTTTTTATTGCAATTTGCACTCAACACTATCTTGTATTAGTTTCAGGTGTACAACCCAGCAATGAGACATTTGTATAATGTATGAAGTGATCACCCCAATAAATCTAGTACCCACCTGGCACCATACACAACTATCACAAAATGGTTGAATATATTCTCTATTCTTTATTATGTATCCCCATGATTATTTTATAACTATCAGTTAGTACTTTTTTTTCTATTTATACACTTGTTAAACTTTTAAAATAATAGCAATGAAAATTAATGTGTTGTGGCTAATCCAGTAGTAATTAGTCATATCAACTTCCTTTAAAGGAAGTACTTAAATGTTCACTTATAAATAAATTTGGAATGCAAATTCACTACCTCAATACTGAATGGCAGCTGGATTTCTTCTGTTTTGTCTAGATATGGAACTGTGGCTTTTTTGTGTTAGTGTCAGGTGTACAGCATAGTGATTAAACAATTATACACTTTACAAAGTGTTCCCCAGAATATTTCCTGTATACCAATTTGTGGGTCTTAATCCCTTCACCTTTTTCACACAGATCCCCAACACCCCTCCCCTCTGGCATCCATCAGTCTGTTCTCAACCTATAAATCTCTTTCTATTTTGTTTGTCAATTTATTTTGTTCTTCAGATTTCACATATAAGTGATATCATATCAAAAGCTTAATTCTCACTAACATTAAGATGTACAGTATTATTAAAAATAATAGATTGGCATTGGGATTTGAAGAAATTTAAATTGGGGGGAGAAAAAAACAACAGGCATAGTAGCCACATATAAAAATATGAGGTTAAATTTTGTTTTAACACCAGGACTGACACCGGGATTTGTGGATGGATGTTATGTATTGCTTTTTCTGCACTTCTGGGGGAGTCATGGTTTCACCCATATTATATTGGAATGCAAGAATAAAAATTATATTATAGCAGAGTTCCATTGTGCTTAAATGGAAGAACAGTGAAATAAACTTTTTCCGTTTCCCACCTCACACAAAAGGTTAAGTGTTGACATTTCCTTTCGGATATGTGAAATATTTAATAAGGGTAAAGTAGAGCAGTCCAAAGAAAATACATGGCTGAAAACTTAGAGGGTGATGTTTGATATTCAAGAAAAGCACAGGAAGAGGCGTGTTGTCAAAGGATTTCCCTGTGTATGAGAGAAGGTGCACTGGTTGAGTGCAGTGAAAGTTTAACCATTTCAGAAACTGTTCAAATGTGAGCAATCCCTCTATTTTCTTCACTCATAAATTCTATTTTTCCCCATTCATTTGCCTTCCTTAAGCCTTCTTTGATATTGCCTCCTATACCCTTTGAAATAAATACAAAGGAAACAAATGATAAAAAAAAGGACTATATTCATTAAGAATCCTCTGATTCTAAACAGTTAATTTTTCTTTTGGCTCAAATACTCAATAGATGATGTGAAGGCCTAAATGTTGGTTATTTCTTATTTCAGGGAAAGCACACAGTTTTTATTTTCTTTTTAAAAACGCAGGCCTCCAAAATCATTTGTATCAGACTCTGGATCGCAGGCAGGGAGTTGGAGGAGATGACTGAATGCAGGGAGTCCAAGAAGCATCTTCAAGTAAAGTTTGTTTTTGTTTTGTTGTGTTTTTTTTTTAATGAAAGGAGTTCATTCCACAGACAACATGTTGGTATTTCAACCAGCATGGCAGCCGTCGGTTTGGAGTTCATATAGTTTCAATTTGATTTAAGTCAAAATGTGTTTAAATGACAACTCTTTTCTTTCTTTTCTTTTCCTTTTGGTCTCACAGGAAAAAATTTCACAATTGGTAGAGAAATAGACCAGAAAGAAAATTGTCTGTAATTCACCACAAATGAAGGGAAAGCAACTAATCAAACTATTGTTGGGATTAAAATGCCAAATATGGAATAAGCTGTCACTTATACTTTTTGAGGACTTAAGGTCCCCATTGTCATACCCAGGCCAAAGAGAACAGGAACACCATGGCGTCATTCTGGCCATAACTTGAGCTACTGTAAACACACAAGAAAACCTCTCACACTGGAATAAGAGAGAAAGGTGAGCCTCCAGCGCCTCCAGGGTGAAATTCTCCCCCCAGAAAGAGCGTACTGCTCCGGACTGCGGCTGCCTGAGAGAGCTGGTGTGAGTCCCAGCTGTAACTGCTATGTCCGGGAAACTGAAGGCTCACCTTGGACACCCAGCGGCAGAGGGAGGAAATAGGACTGGGGTTACCTCTGTTGGGAGTCTTGACAGGAAAAATGCCTTAACCAGTTCAATACGGCAAAACTGCTCCAATTAAGCTTCATTTGGAAAATATAATTTCAGGATTATATTGCTCTGATTTTTGAATCTACTCCACTCTACACTCTTGAATGATTCCAGAAGAATTGTTTAAATAAACTTAATTTTTTTCAACCTTCCTTTCAGATCTGTTTTTTCCATCAGTCCTAATAAGCCATTTATATTTCTTTTTTAAGAAAAGAAGAAAGCATGATCAAGATAGCCAACAAGATGATATATATCGTCTCTGCTCAGTCCCTGCTATGGAACTGAATTCCTTACATTTGAAATGCATTCCATGAGTGTAAAAGACATAAGCAGTCAGTCCTGATGGCTAAAAAAGGCGAATGAGGTAACGGTAACACTGATGGGCTGTTCGTCTCAAATGTCCTATAAATCGGAATGTGAAATTAATTTCTTCCAATCTACATTCTCTCTATTCAAGGAGAACACGCTGCAGTGGTAAGTTGAGGGAAGGTATTTAATAGAGAATGGTTAGCATTTATTTGAGCTGTCACTGCCATGCTTATAGTTTGGGAAACTCTTACTAAAATGAAAAGTGTGCTAAAGTGCATGTTTCCTAAATTTCCTGTAAAACTCATGAATGCAGGATGACATTTGTGGGAACTCTTTTCATCTCCTAACCAAGTCTCCTGGAAGTATCTCCCCCTGCTGTATGTATGCTGTAGGACAGTTGGGAACAGGGGCTTTAGCCAGGCTTGCTATAGTAACAGCTGGTAGCTTTGGCATTTTCATATAAACATGCAAGTCGAAGAGGAATTTCTCCTTTATAATTGGCCTCATTTCCCCCTTCCTGGAACATTCCACAATGCCACCAACAATGAAATGCTCAGAAAGGAGGAATCATTTCTGTTTATGTGAAAATAGATCTGAACTCCACGAGGCAAGGAAAGAAATACCAAAAAGCTTCAAAGACCACAAAGAGAAGTTATAATCAAATCTAGATGCTGCTTTTGAGATCTGACAGAGCTCCTCCATACAGCAGTTATAGCCTACTGCTCTTTCTTCTAGCCCTGCCTAATTCATGCCATGGACAACCCTGGGCAAGCTGTTTGCTTAAGCAGAGTAAGTGTGGGTAGCACTCTTAGTGACCACCCACTCTCAGACACAAGCAAACCATTTCACTATCAGGAGTGCTTCCTATATACTAAGCCATTGGCTCAAAGTTTATACAAATGGTGATCAAAAATGCCTTCAGGAGGTGGCATAGCATTGCACTAAAAGGCATGGAGTTTTAAGTAACTCAGAATTGAATGCAATTCTGGCTCTGCAACTTACTGGTTGTGTGCCTTCGGTGGGCTCATTTATGTCACTGAGGCTCAGTTTGCTCATCTGTAAAATGGGGATACTAGTGTCTTCCTCAGAGTGTCAAATGATGATTAATATTATATAGGTGATGCACCTAATGCATAAGCAGACTCACTAAAGGTTGGGTAGTTTTATCAAGTGCTCTCTATAGTAACTATCTTTATTATGCTTTACACTACAAGGTACATCTCCATGGTGTAACATAATGTGTAGGTTTTCTATGATTCTTACCACCATGCATATCACTATAATTCATCTTAGAAGGAAAACATGTCTAGAGACTTGAAGCAGCCTTAAGTGTTTTCACCAGTTCACAATACCCTGCAGCAAATTAAAAATTTATCATTCTTTATTCTTCAATTTCTACTCCTAAGAAACATAAAAAATTATGTATCTTCTTATAATAAAATAAAAACTTAGTTTAAGATCATTTAAGAAAGAAAAGTATCATCCTGAATCTTTATTCAAATAACTCGGCTGATTTCCTTACAATGTAAATAATGTTTCCCTAATGGATTTAAATTCAAGTTTCCCTTTCGGTGCTTAAAGCCTGTTTATTCTCATTTGCCACATTAGGCAATTAATTGGGTATTTATAGGCAGCTGTCATACACCTCACTGTCATTGCTACTCAGTCATACATCTTAAATTCTCCATATCTTACTACTTAAATCCTACCTCTTAATCACCTCATCATCTTTGTCACATTTTTTTTAATTTCCTTCCACTTAATCAACTCCATTTTCTAAGCTAGAGTATGAACAATTGTGCAGAATTCTTCTAATGCAGCTTTATTGAGGCTCAATGAAGAGAAAGTGTTTTCTCCTCAAGTGATTTCTTTAGATCCAAGGATAGATTTTGCTTCTAGTGCAAGAGCATCACCGTGTGAGCTATTCCTGATCTGCACTTTGGTGTTGCCTTCAATCCATTTCCGTTCTGGATGCCTGTCATGGTCTAATGAGGCTCTCACTGGTAGGGGCTGAGCCAGCTTGGACTGAAAGTGCCCCCAGCACCACTATGACCTCTCAGCCACACAGACATCCCCTTGGCTCTGCTCCTAGCTGACCCTTTCCTGCCCAGTGTTCATGTGTGTTTAACAGCCATAAAAGAAGAGAAAAAACCTTCTAATACTCCTCAGGACCCTTGGTCGCTTGAGCTAAGAAAAAAGAAAGAAAAATTCAACCCTCAGAGGCTAGTTGTCTTAGTTGGCTTCCCCTCCCTTTGTTAGTGAAAACTAGCCAATTTATCCAGTAAGTGGCCATTACAACTTGCCGCATGTGGCTCCAAGGGACAGGTGTTCCCAGTGGAGTGACCCACAAAATGCTTTTCCATGAGATCTTAATAAGAGCTCTGAGGGAAAAGGGCTCTACTGTCAAATAAGAAGAAAAGAAGGTATTCAGAATCTCCTTCTTAGAGACACAATCATATTTCAGAATGTTAACAATACTGAGAAATGTCGTGGTAAAGAAAATTCATTGACTTTTGTTTAAGGTAGGTTTCCCAAAGTTGTTTGACAACATGCCCATTTCTTGGTGGGACAAATATTAGGGCTACAAGAAATGTAGGTTCTGCAGAGTATATTTTGGAAACATTGCACTGTATCAAGGCTCTTCTCTAATTCCTATGAAACAAGTTATTATATTCTCATGTGTGATGTCTGAATTATTATTTTCACCTGCATGACCTGTCAGGGAACAATCTGGTTTTGAAGGATGCTTTCATATTGCATGGTCTCCAATAACTGTATGCACAATCTATTTGTCCAAGAGCTCCTTGTGGGAAGGCGGTTAGAAGGACTGGTTTTGCCTAATGCACACCTGGCAGTGCCAGTCCCAGGGTTTCCCTGTCCCCACTGCATTTCATTTTATTGGTCACCATCAAATTCCCATTAATCTAAGCTCCTGTCAGCCAACACTTGGCATACAGTAGATATCAGATAAACACTTATTAAGCAAAAGAATGATTTATTTAACTGTATGTCTTAGAGAAATATGCAAAATTATTTAATGTTTGAAAAATACCCAACAAAGTAGCTAGTTTTATTTTCTGCAGGAGTTGCTACTCTTGATACTGTAGATATTTTGAGAGTGTATTATCTACAATGTGCTTTCACTTATTGCTTCTATGTGCTGAGCACTTGAATATATTATTATTGAATTATTATAAGTCACAGTGAGGTGTTTACCTTTCTATTACAGGTAAGATAGATGCCAATGAGGTGGTTTAGAAAGGCTACCTATAACCTCCAACTATACATTGCAGAGCCAGTTTTTGCACTCAGATCTCAGTGATAAGAGCCTATCCGCTCTCCACGGGGCCATGTCTTATGCACACACCACACATACGTACTACGTGTACACTGGAGAAACAACATAGAAATTAGCTAATCTATGTGTAATAATTATATTTTTATTGTGGTAAAATATATACAGTATAAAATTTATCACTTTAACCTTTTTTAAGTGGACAGTTCTGAAACATTTGGTGCATTCCTATTGTTGCATGACCACCACCACCAATCTTTCTAGAACGTTTTCATCTTCCCCAACTGAAATGCTGTAACTGTGAAACACTAACTCTTCTTTCCTCCCCCACTCCCCTCAACTCCTGGCAACCACCTTTCTACTTTTTGTCTTTATAAATTTGACTACTTAGGTTCCTCCTATCAGTAGAATCATACAGAATTTCACTAATTAATTTTTAAATTCTTGTTTTAGCCATAGTATCAATCACTCATCCTAACTTTCTTATAACAACACACCAATTAATGTTGCTCAAAGAAAATCTGGCTCTAACTGTGTAACAAAGCCAGCCCCAGTGAGCAAAGGGAAATTTGCCCACCCAGCACCCAGACAACAGGTGATCACTGACAGGATGAGAAATCCAGGAACGTCAGGGTGGCAGCTTATATCCTGGGTCTTTGCATGTATATCCCAAACATTTCTCTTTTTGTCCCCTTTCAAATTGCTTTTCTGTAAATGTGTGAAAACAGTGCAACTTGAAGGAAATATAATCCACATGTTATGGTGCATTTACACTTATATGCTCTTGAGAATATGAAAATGGCCTACCAATGCAATTTCCAATGGCTTTTTTTTCATAAACACACAATTATAGATTTAAAATAAATAAATTAATTAATTATTTAGTTAGTTAGTTAATTAATTAATTAAAAACCTGAATCCCCAAAGGAGGTAGACTCAATCTAAGTTCAAATTCGGAATTTAAACATTCTTTAAATAAATTTCCAAGCTGATCTTTAAATGAAAGATTTAAATATATATTAAGCAGCCTTTAAATTAGAGGTCAAAGTTGTAAGGTCAAAAACATAAGAATGGGCTTAATTTTCCTTTTTGGCTCAACTTCAGGAGATAGTAGTAAATAAGGGAAAGAAGACAGATTTCAGGGATACCCAAACTTGGGTTTGGTGCTGCAACATTCACCAAGTCTCAATTTTCTCATCTGTAAATTGGACATAATAACAAATGGTTTATTGAAGTGTCCTGGAGATTAAACAAATTACATATATAAAGGACTTACATACACACCCTAGACAGAGAAGTACTTGACAGATGTCTGCTCATATTCCCTTATTTCAAATTTAAATGCTCCATGGTAATGATGTCATTAAAATCTATTCACATAATATACTCATATGCAGTTACGGTGAATTGCATTTTTCCTTTAAATTGAAAGAACAAAAAGATTGATCCCATTAGCACAAGAATACAAGGCACTAAAAGGTGAAGTGAGTTACTTAAAGTCACACACCAATTTGAAGGCCCAGCAAAGAGAAAGCAAATTGTCTTTGAGGAGTTTACAGGGATAAACTACATTTAAATCTATATGGGTAGTATTTCCCTATCTTTTTGTGGCTGCAGAAGCTTATTTCACCACACCCTGTCCTGAAATTCCCAAAATGTCTTCTAATAATTGTTTTCATTTAATTAACCCTTTGCACTCGCTTGCTTTTTTCTTCTACTCGGGATTTAATGCTAACCGTGTCGAGTCACCCTGGACATCCGAGTGCAAAAGGTTAAAATTAGGTTTTTGCTTACTTGTTTGAAAAGCATATGGCTTCTTGTAATAACCTGAAGCAGAGGGTTCACAGGAACACTTTCACCAGACACGGGGTTTGAGTAGGTTAGACTAATGGGTCACCCCTCTGAGAGTCACATGGCTGCTGAGACTTAGATGTGTTCAGGTGAAGGGCATGTTGGGTGAACATTTCAAGGTCCCTCATCCCTTCCCCTCAGGTAGTATCTCAATCTTATTCAAAAGATGAGCCCAGAGACACATTGACTACTAATGCCATACCAGATAGATATAACAACATGGGGATATGGTTCCATGAAGACTGATACAGAACTGACGTACATAAAATACCATTTGCTCCTACTGAGAAGACAAGCCATGAGTCCCAGAGACCAGCTCAGTGTCAAATAAATCCTTTAACTACCATTTCTTCACCTCCTCCAATACTTATTATGTTAACATAACACTGTGCTTAGTAAAAATTAAGCCATAATCTCTTTAAATAAAAATTTTGCTCACTCCATTGGTTGTTGTTGTTTTGCTAAGCCTTTTGAACAGGAATATATCTTGATATCTTAAGAATCCATATATATATTTTTTAATTTCCTATGGGATTCAGCCCAATTATCATATCTTCATGGGCTAAAAAGTCCCTACCTGGTGATGCTGGAGGAAAACAAAGCCATTCTTATCTCAGAGAAGAATAAAATGACCCCTTATTCAGGCATAAATAAATCCAGCAATGAAGTCAAGCAATACACTCTAGGCTGAAACCCACTTGGTGGCAAAGATGATGTCACCTCTTGCTTATCCAAGTTAACTCCATAACATGGAAGTCCAAACTGCAAAATAATTTTTAAAAATTTTATATTTAGCTATTACATGGTATTTGAACTTATTTCTCCAGCCAGTCTACTTGCCTAATTACATTTAATCACTTTAGTCTCTAAGATCCATCATCAAGTCAGCACTAAAGTTTCATCCAGAAAAAGACTTCCCTGGAAAGATGACTGCAGCAAATTGAAGAACTAAAGAATTGATCCCAGAAAATATCTGATACACCTTCTAAGACAAAATAACCAAAAAATACTTTACTATCATTGAGGCTTCCACTCTTCCCATGGCTTTTGATTTTTATTTTTATCTTATTTTGATTCTAGATTTGGTTAAGCATTCAGTGGTTCATTCAGATGATTTCAAACACAACTCTCACCTCAAAGATCATTCTATATATTGATATTTGAGAAAATATTCCAAATAATTTATGAGTCTAATTAAATATAGACCAAGAAAAATCCTTTAGCTTAAATGCCACTTCCTAATACTGAAAACTTACTCTAATTTCATTGATAACTTATGACTAGTTTGCAAAAAGAGTTTCTTGTCTATTAGACAGATTTACTTATCTTAGTGTCTAGATTGATGAGCATATGTTGAAAAGGAACAACTGAGTTCTTGGCCCCATTCCCAGTCCCAACTAATAGGGATATGAATTCCCTGAGAATGAAAGCCCTGGTCTAACAAAATATGTCTTCCTCATGGCACAGAGAAGCATAGTTGATGAAGTTTCCTAAGTCATATCAGCGACAGTAACTTGGCTCTTAGGGCTTCTCAGGTTCCTGATGGAAAGACATTCCTGGGGCTGTGATTCACTCCTCCTGCTTCCTCCCAGCTCTCCTAGGCAGGGAAGTCACTGTGCTATTCATTTCTCACTGAAAGGCAACCGTGTCTACGATCCTGCCTCACTACAAGGGACTTTGAGGGAAGGCTGCCGGCACTCAATGTCAAATCGTCTGAGAATACACTGATTTATTTAACAATCAGTACCTTGCCTTGGGTTAAGGGTTTAATAAAGTTAAAAATAATTGAGGACTTCGGGAAGTACCATGCCTAGTCTATTTGAAAATTCACTTCCCTGCCAGCTTTCTCTCATTCTGTTGACAGACTGTAGAACCTTCCTTTCATCTCTTTCCTCTTTTTTACAGCTTAACCTGCTCCCTGAAGGGGTATGCTTTTTCTAGGAGACAGATTATGCACTACGCACAACATGAAAACTTTACACTCTTCCTGTTGTCACCTGAGAGATTTCTCTACCTGGAAGAAATAAGTTATCCCACCTTTTACTCTCAAGTTGGTTTTACTTCGAATTCCTTCTTAGAACTCACATACTTAAACTTTAAGGAGGGATGTAAACTGAAACTTTGGTTCCTCATAATTTTTCTTTTCTCCCAGTGAGACTTTTGACAGTTTTCCCCATTGCTGTTATCCATTATAGAAATTTAACTGCACTTTGAAAATATGTGATTTCAAAAACACTAACTAATTTTCTATCTGAAGGGAAGGAAAAAAGCTAAAAAGTAACGGCAAGGTCAAGTCTTAGGTAGCCTAGAAGAGGAAGATTTGTAAGCAAGCAAGAGACTAGGTGGTAACTTCATTTATGTACTTCAAACTGGAAACAAACTAAAGAAGTGAAATAACTCTCTTTCAGAAAGCTTCTACAGATAGCCAGTCTTTTCATTAAAAATGCATATTGCTTAAAATAGTCACAGATTATCTTTTTAAATTATTTTTAATCTAAAGGTTTTTACTTTAATCATCATCCAGAAAATATCTATTAAGTACTTAGTTAGTATAGAGGGTGTTGGTTAGATGTTAAATGAAAGCATCTTTTCTCCCAGGAGCTTACAAAAGAAAGGTGTTATAGAGCATTTTTTATATAAGCTGCCAAACATTCAGAAATAAAATATGTCAGATAATCAAATAACAAACATTCAACTTTTTCAAAATTCACTATAAAATCCAAACATCAATATTCTAATAATCTGGTTTGAGCTACATTAATTCATAGTGGTGATTGTTCTTCCCGCATCTGACATCCACTAGCTAAGAATTGTTGCAGGTTCTAAATATGAATATTAAAATCCTATGGGAAGAGACTTATGAAAAGTTTCATTTAAAATCACTTGGAGCTACTTTCTGAAAAACACAGGTGGGGGGTGGGGGGAAAGTGGGGAGTGGCCGCAGGCAAGGCTAATTCCTTTGAAACTCATTTTCTATGCAGGGAAGACAGCTTCCTTGCCACAGCACTGACACACTCATCGCTACAATACTTCCCAGCAGTGCTGCTGGAGTCAAGTAACCACAACCCATATGCACAGGGAAGCGTCTTACAAAGACCGTGGGGCGGAACTGAGCTCACAGCAAACTCTATTTCAATGATATTCTTTGAAGTTTGGAACTCAGCACCAAGGCTGTTTTGGCCCCTACACACTACGTGGAAAGACAGCACATTCCACTCTGGCTAAAAGTCCAATGGGCAGCAGTATTTCAAGAAGAAGATGCAAATGGTCGGTCAATGGCTCAGTGGAAACTGGCAGTCCTTTGGATATAATAACTGATGTTAAGATCTTTTCAGTAAACTCACAAATAAGGTGATGTTTATATAATGGCCAATGTCTTGCTGAAGAAATATCATGATATGAACTCTAATGTACCTTTGCCTTTTAGTAATTAACAGACAAATTTTTATCTATTTCAGTTTAAAATGCATGATATTATGAGCTTTATAAAAATCTTTAACCAACTTAGAAATCACCCCAAACTCAATCAATCAGAACATCTGTCCAACTACATTTGAGGTTCCTACCCAAGCTCCTCTTGCAAGACCCAACTTCCCTCCTAGATAGTAGGGATCTTAGAGACGCAGCATAGCTCTCCTTGATATATTGATTTGTTTTGAATTTGGTCATTAGTTCTATTGTAGGTCTCATTCTCCTGGCCTCTGTCTACCTCCCCAGGGAAACCATGAGCCTGCCCCACGCCATTTCTCCATTTGAGCCCTATCTCATCTCCTCCAGACATTAGCACTGGGCCTCCTTGTTGCTCCTTCAGCCACACCAGGCTGGCTCCGCTGACAACTGGCCATTGTTCCCATGTCTGTTTACAGTTCACTTCTCAAGAAAACTTTCCTGATCCCACACACTAGCTTAGGTCTCCCTGGCAGTCTTCCAGAGCACCCTGCTATAGCCTCTGGTTTTCTATGGAAACGCTCACCCTGCTCCTCTATATGTATTGTATGCTGCCTTCCCTGCCAAACTGTCATCTCCATGAGTGGCTTGGCCTGTTCTGGGGACAGCTCTCTCACCAGATCTTCATGGAGCATATGGAAGACAATAGGTTTAGGGAGTGTAGTTGTGTGTGGTGTGAGTGTGTGAGTGCTTGAAGATTTGGCACTGCATCAGATTAAGTTAGTTAATTAGGAGCGAATCAGTACATTGTGCCCAGTGTGTTCACACTTCTGCCACTAAGCTAATGGTGAGCAAAAACTAAGGACTATGACCCTCATGGGGGATTATTAGAACACCAGACTATTTAAGCCTGGCAAAGAAAAGTATGATACATTTTCTCATTTATGCCCCCATGAATAATACATTTTATTAGTTCCTTTCCATCTTTAACTGTAAAATAGGCTTTAAAGCTCAAATGAGAGAGTACCGTCATGAACAGTACGTGAAAATAAAGAACAACAGCATTAGCATTAACATAACTACAACTCATATTTAGAGATAATTCATGAGCATTAACTAGATTGCATGCTTGAACTATGACATGTATATATGCAAAATAAATGTTTTTCTTATTTATTGTGTTGGAGGTGATGGGAAATGATATAAAAAGTATATTGGAATATATGTTAATTAATAAAGGAGATAGTTTAGATCATATTACATGGTATATTTTAATATTGGTAATGATTGCAAATATTGAACAATGCATTAAATGCTTACAATAATTATTTAAGTAGGCAACAGGAATTTTGAAGAGGCAAATAATTTCCCAATAGTTGGGAAACATTGGTTGACCAATATTTTTAAGTATTAATCAATTAGGAGTACACAGGAACTCTAATTTGAGAATATGAGGGAATTCTGTGGACTTATACATCTCTAAAAAGGTACAATCAAAATTACATAATAATTATTGTTTTCTTCAAGAGACAGGTTTCTAGTAACTACTAAGACATAATGCTTCAGGTAAATTAGTACAATATATCAAAATTTCAGTACAGGTTCACTAATAACAAAGGAAATATAAATAAGTAGTTTGAGGTAATGTTAACAGGATTTTTTACTGTAAATGTGAAGATGCAGATATACAGGGGGTGGCAAAAGTAGATTTACAGTTTGAGTACGTGAAACAGTTTATTCTTGTATTATTATTTATTGTTGTGTTATATATTTTCCCAAAGAAACAACTGTAAACCTATTTTTGCACACCCATGTATATGCAAATCTAGAGAACTACATTTAATGAATTCAAAATGTGTCTCCACTGGCTAACTAGCAAACAGTGTAGCATAAAATCACCTTTCACTCTACCCACTTTTTCTGTTTTGGCAGATTCACTTCAATGAGGCATTGTGGGAGAGTCTAAGTTATTTTTACAACAGTCATAAGGTCTCCAAAGGGAACATTTATAAAGAAAGACAGAACTATCATTGGTAAATAAATGAAAGGGGCAATCCTCAGGAAAATTTTAATTATTTACTGTGATATTATTTGTATTAATATATCTTATCCTTTGAAAGGCACCTTACTGGGATACACTGAATTAGAAGAAACAATAGCAACTTTTTTTGCCAGCATTTCCATTGAGTATGAGCTCCATGTGGCCAGGAGCCCAGGAATCTGGTTTATTTTTTAATTCTGAGGACCCAAAACACTGCCTGGCACATAGTGTACGCTCAATAATATCAACGAATAAAAGACTTTCTTAACTTTTATTAACATGCTTTTCCCCTACTACCTTTCTACATGATATATCATTTTCATATTAACATATGATCTCAGTCTCTAATATGCTTATACCTGCTCTCTCTCTTAGTTACCTTCCTTAACCTGTGTATAATGTTCCTTATACTCCTGTGCATTAGAATTTTTTATTTCAATTTTATTGATTCATCATAATTCCCTCTTCTTATTTCTTTTCATGTGCCAGTGGCCATTATCTGATCTGTTCTGGGACAATACTGCCAAGTTGATCCCAAATCTTAGAACTAGATTATACCTAGAATCAAATTAACAATGCAATTCTTCAATAAATGAGACCTGAGACCGGTAGAAGGAAATGCTTTATGCCATTTGACTGTGGTGATTGAGCAGTTTGGGAAATACTCAAACTTCAAGCAAGGCAACCTGGATATAATTTCAGGAAAACAATGACCAAAGTTATATCATAGCTAAGTTCATTATTCTCTTCCAGAAGAAAAGAAAAAAAAAAAAATGAGTGCATGGTCTGTACATAGTCTGGAAAATAGGGACACAATGAAGAATGTGGCATGTTTTCCCAGCCATCCCCAGAGCAGACAACAGACCCGAGGAATGGTCATATTACGATCACTAGAGAAGTGAAGCCTGTGCACGGTAACTGGTTAATCATAAGCTCTTGCTACAGCCTGGATGCTTTGAGAGTAGGAAGGAGGTTCCTGGCTACAAGGAAAAGAACTCCCTCCCCCTCCCCCCCCCCTGCCCCCGGAAGTATAAAGTTGGCATTTTGGCCAAAATTCTTTGGTTGAGTTTGTTTGGTCTGAGTCAAATTACAAAACTTCAATGTATTCTGAGTTTACCGAAAACATTTAGTTTCTTGATCTACAAAGCTAAGATCGATACCCTAAACCCGGGGTCGGCAAACTGCAGCTCGCGAGCCATATGCGGCTCTTTGGCCCCTTGAGTGTGGCTCTTCCACAAAATACCATGGCCTGGGTGAGTTTATTTTAAAGAAGTGGCGTTAGAAGAAGTTTAAGTTTAAAAAATTTGGCTCTCAAAAGAAATTTCAATCGTTGTACTGTTGATATTTGGCTCTGTTGACTAATGAGTTTGCCGACCACTGCCCTAAACCATAGATCAGAAAGAAAAATGGCCTGGCCTGAGCAGTCAGTAGCCTTCACTGGACACCACCTCTATCGAGCCTGGCGTCCTTTCTCATTCTCATATGAACCGCATGTAATTTCATAATATTTGCCATATCTATCGCTACTTATCTGCTGGCAATTACACAATGTACCTTTGTGAGTACATGATTACAGAAAATGGAGTTAGGTGATACGAGCATTTTGTTGTTGGTGAGACAATTAGACATTTGTTAGAGCAAAGACACAATTCTGTAGCCTCAGCGCACAGTCTTGTGGGTGTGACTCTAACTTTCATCAAAAACGAAAATTTTGGACAATGTCTTGACAAGTTGTTTGGGGCATAAGCATAGGGAACAGTTTATTAAGGAAGGTATTAAAATAAAAGTTTTCAAACCTGGGACTGATATCTTCCCCACAGTTGGATGTTTCATTTCCATAATGAGGCCATTGTGTAACACCTTAAAATGTAAAAAGAGAGAAAAAACACATTACAAATGAAATTATCTTCAATATCAAGGTATATAGAAAGCCACCAATTCAGTCCATTGATGAAAGATATTAGAAAAGAGAGATGCTTGAAATTTTTGTTTGAAAGTAAATATTTGATACAAAAATAACGTTTCTATTTTATATTTTACCAACTGAAGCTAAAAAAAAATAAGATTCAAAGTCTTCCCACTCTTAAAAATATTATTTGCTCCTAAATATAGGGTATGATCTTCTCCCTTTCATCTAGGTATGATCCTCTAAATAGTGAAGCTCTGCCTCTTCCTGCACTGCTTCATAGAAGGACTTGGCCAAGGTCAACTCCAGGACAGGCCGGGAAGCTGCAGACCTGGAGCAGAGGAGCCCCCTGGGGTGGTAGCACATATGCTCCTGGCGATTTATTTGGTGGAAGGTATGGGGAGTCGGTGCAGTTTGAAAGGTGAATCAGAGTATCCAGAGGCCCAGTGACTTCTGGAAGTGGATAGATTCAGGGCTGCTGTGATAAGCAATGAACAGAGCCAGCTGACAGGGGAGCCCAGAGTAGGCCCAGGTCAGAGGCCTGAGCAAGAAATTGAAACCAGAGATGTTTTCAGTGATAGTGAGACCTTCATCATAAGACTGGGCTTCATAACTAGGATTCCTCTATCCTGCAGTCAGTTTGGGGCAGGTGAGGGAGGGAAGAGACAACTGAAAAAAATAAAATAAAAGCCAGAGACCTCATCTTAGAGGGCCAATTAGATTCTCATGCACTGGGACCAAGAGGGATATTTATTAGTATCCCATCAAGAACACAAGGTGACTTGGTCTCAGGGTTAAGATTCAAGGTCAGTTACTATCTAAGAGGGACAATCTAACAGTGTCCAACCAGCAGAAATCTGACTTGATGCTGAATTGCTTGACTACTGAACCAGAGCTACTAAGATCCTTGGCGTATAGAGGCTGCAGTTCTTTCCTATGGGGTGGGCAGGAAAACAAAATCTGCCAGGGATCAGGTGTCCTCCCACTGTAGGAAGAGGACGAGTTGGGGGCATAGACTGTGATTCTAAATGTAAAAGTTGAATTACTAGAGGCAAAATGTTCTATAATCCCACAAATAAAAATGCTATAAAATTATTTTCTTTTTTGTGTGTGTGTTTTTTAACAACTGGAGGCTATCTGGCTATACTGTCTCAAAGAACACCCAAAAATTCAATTTACTGTTACTATTACCGCATCTTCAGGGAAACAGATCTGAGTGGCTAACACTGTGTTTCAGCTGCACTATCTACCACGTGGAGATCTCTCTCTTCCTGTGCTGTACACGGACCTAAGGACATAGTTCAGTGGCACAGCAAACGAGTGGACCACAGCGTCATGCTAACTGAACCAGAGCTCCTCAAATCCTTGGCACATAGAGAATGGCAAGTTGTCATGGTGTTATAGTGTTTTGAAGCATATACATATTCCTATATAATCCTCTCACACAGCAAAAGAGCATGCAATGCGTAAACTAGTAAAAATGTTTTCCCGCTTGGAAAACTCAGAAAAAGAGGTCAAATATCTTGTTTGTTTGTTTGTTTTTTATCCATTTCTATTAAGGTTTTTTTGGTCCCATTATGGAATAACACCCCCTAACACCCCCACAAAAAAAGATAATCTCATGGGTGATTTTTTAAGTTTAGAACTATAACTCTGCAATGGCTATCCAGGCTCCCACCACTTTTTTTTTTTTTTTGGCGGGGGGGGGGGGGGGGGGGAAGGAGGGTGTGGTCACCACTTCTGGGGCAACACAGCAACATGCTCTTTAAACAACAGCCATGTCAGCCCCCACTCCTTGAGGATGACGCCACACCATATGGAGATCCTTTCTAGGGATGCCTTGCCTCTCTTTTGGAGTCACCAGCTTTGCACCCAGGAGCTGGCCAGAGAAAAAGCTTGTCAGTGTTAGAACTGTGCTATAATTTAATTCTGGTGTGGCTCGTTCTCAGCACCCGCCCAGCACAACCTCCTCCTGTGTGGGGGTGGGGGCTAAATGCCAACTCGAGGTGCTAAATCTCAGTTCTACTGAGGACAGGAACAAAAATACCGAGCTAAATTTCACTCGAAACAATTATCCGCACACTGAATCATTCTTCTCGTATCTCTGTTGCCCTCCTGACTACCTCTCTGTAATAACACTGCACTGCTACTCACAAAAGACAAAAGTGAGTGTTCTCAGCTAAATATAACTTAACTGATAGTGTTGAAATTAATTAACGCTGAATTGCAATTATGTAGCAAACGCTAAGTGTCAAACGTGAAAGGGTAGTTGGTAAAGGTCAAGGGACATATGTCAAAGTTTTGTGGAAGCGAAAGCTAGCAGTTGATTGAAGTTTTTCACAGAAGCAGCTTAAGGAGTGTATTTCCTCCAGCCCTACCCCCATTGCTGCCTACATGCACCATTCCCAATAGGAAACTTTTGTTTCTAACCTTATTAATTCCTTTGCCTTGAAAAGCATTCTGTTTTAAGCAGAAACACAAATTTTTCTGCTGTCTGGCAAAGAAAGCTAACTGCAGTTTCTCATTTGCTGTAGCCACGGTGCAGTTATGAGGCAAAGGGGAACATTTTGAGCCCCCATCTTCAGAAAGACCTGCCGTGGTTGCCACCCACCGTTTTATGTCAAGTCTGAAGTCGATAGAATTCCATAGGCTTTCTTCGCGAACCAGGTCAGGTGACCTCAGAGAAGGGCTGAGGCTGTGGCAGTGCCGTCCCTGGAAACCCTGCCTAAGGACTTGGAATCTTGGAAAACTCTCCAGCCCTGTTTGTGGGGCAAGTCCTGCTCTGCTTAGTAACATATTCGAGGATCTCAGAGACCAGACTGTCTGCCTGAATTTTAACGTAAATCTCCCCTGCTGCCCTTCAGGCGTACTGTCTCATCTTAGCTTCGCTGAAAATGGAGAAACTGCCACGTATCAACATTTGTAATAGCATTTCTGTGGGAATGGTTACTTAAACGTTCCCTTTCCTTTTTGTACCCAGGCTCAACACCCAATCTCTATTACCTTAACCTAGAAATTCCCATTTAATAGTGTTTCATTTGCTGACCATTAACAGTGGAACAGGAAGGAACCTTGGCCTAGGGAGCGTCAACTACCATTTTCCCATAGGGAGAATTTCATGCCTAGAACCTCAGTCTGGCCATTCAGGATATTCTTCATCATATATTTAGTTATTTTAAATAAGGCACAGACCTTCCCTAGATTTTTGTAGTGAATTCTGTCCTTTTTTTGAATTTTATTTTATCCTCCCTAAATCTTTCCTGGTTTGGTAGCTTTTCTTAATTTCATTTCTTCTTGAAATTTCAAAAGCATTTTCTTGACAAGAATAGAATTGTAGACAGTGCACCAAAATCTTTAGCAAAGTATCAGGCCTATTTAAAATAAGGCCTCTCTTTCTTCTTTAAGAGTTTTACAGATTGACAGCCTAATGAGAGAATCAAATGGTAATGTATTAATGATGGGGGGAGGAGTAAAATGTATACCTTAAAGTTACGTGGGAAATAAAAGTTTAAGTGAAAGTAAGACAGTTTTTTTTTTTATAAAGTCCTATGGCAGGAATGGCAAGGGGGAAAAGTCTATAATATAGCTCTAGCAAGAAAAAACAGTAAAACAAATCAAATAAAAATACCCACTTTATAGGCAGTGAAAAATCTACACAGAAAACAAGAGATCTGGTTCAAGAATAGAAGTAGGAAAGCATATTCAAATGAAAAGAGACTGCTAGGGCGCTGGCATTAAATTGTTAGGGGCACAAATACTAGTAGAATATTAGAAATTAACAATTATTATAAGAACTATTAATCATGCTCTGTTAACTGTGATTGTTCTATTCTGATTAGAGAAAGCACATTCTAACCTCGCTGAGAGTTGTATGCCCTGGGACCTGGGAGCTAACATTGAAATGCAGTCCATCCTCCTTTCCTGAGAATTGCCTACCATTATGGAAAGATTTATAACCTCATGGCACCTAGTCCTGGAGGCACCTGTTCTTTACCTGTAATCTGGTCCCGGGGGGCCCTGGGCACCCACTATCTGTGACCCCCCACCCCGCGCACGACTTGTAACCTGTAATGATTATCCCACGCCCACTTTCTCATACCTGTAATTCCTACTTCCCCACGTAATCTTGCCCTTCTGCCCAATATAAGCAGTTAGCTTATGGTGGGTGGAGAGCAGATTTTTGTGGATGACCTGCTGCTCTCCCAATCTGCCAGCATTATTGGAATAAATGTTCATATATGACTCAACCCTGTCTCTGCTTAATTGGCTGAAGTAGGGACAGGCAGCCCAGACCCCTTGGTTGTCTGATTACAAAATGAAATACAAATGATACATGTAAAGAGCACATCAAAGCATTATATATGTAACACATAGACACAGACAACAACGTGGTGATAGCCAGGTGGAAGAGGGCAGAGGGAGGATAAATGAGGACAGAAAGGGCCTTGGCTTTGGGCAATGGGCGCACAATGCACTGTGCAAATGTTTTGTTGACTTATACACTTGAAACCTGTACGATTTTGTGAACCAATGTCACCACCAAAAATTCAATTTAAAAAAATCAATGGAATACCGTCAATGATTTTAACGATACACAAGAGAACTGATCTATCTATCCATTCACTATGAATAGAGACATAATCTATTCTTTGAGTGTAACAAACATCATAGAGTACCTATATGCTAGACAATGTGAAAGGGCTGGTGATAAAAAGACAAATAAACTTCATTCCAAGTGCCTATGATTAGAAGAAAGGGTAGGGAATAAGAGACCTAAGCCAGTTTGTAAGACGTAATTTAAACTCCACAATGTCCAATAAGAAACAAGTAAGTTGAAGGAAGCTGAACGATGTAGGTGAAAAAGGCAAGTAAAAGTCTTAGAATAAAAATGATGTTGAAATATAACATTAAGGTTAACGATTACAACGATAAACAAGATAACAGCAGCTATTGCTTACCAAAACTCCTGAGGGTCAAGCATTGAGTTAGGGGAACTTTTTTCCTACCAAGGGCCATTTGGATATTTACAAACTATCCACAGGTCATACAAAATTATCAGCTTAAAAATTAGCCTGCTCCATTTGGTCAAACAGTTCATTAACTCACCCCTAATGCCTTGGCAGGGCCAGACCAAATGATTTTGAGGGCTTTATAAAGCCTGAGACAAGTTCCCACCCCGGGAAGTTGTCTCCATTTAACCTCCTCATTAGCTAAACTAGGTAGGAATTACTATCATCTGCATTTCTGCTGATAAAGTGGGGGAAGCCTAAAGAGGCCAAGAACTTGCCCAGGATTTCACAATTAATGAGTGGCTGCCAGGTTCCTGACAGTAAAAATAAAAGATAAACAAGCATAATTTGATTTACCATTAACCCAACTAGCTGATGCGGTCAGTTTTGTAAAACAAATTAGTCAATTCATAGAGGAAAGAAAATCAGCCAAACGAACTGCTTGTACTGCTTGTCATTATGAGACCCAATTCGTTAATAAACTGAACGGCTCCCTCATAGGTAGCCAAGGAAATTCTGGCTACCACAGACACAAAGGCTGTGAAAGATAAAGGATTTGGGCCCTGCCAGGCTTAGATTAAGAGGGGACAGATCCAGTGGGTGACCTTGGGCAAAGCAGTTAAGTATATGAGGCTCAGAACCCTCATCAGTAAAAAGGGAGTAAGAATATCTTTCTCAGGAGTTTCCAAGGGTTAAGTGAGATGATGAGGGCAAAGCACTGAGCACACTGAATGGCCATTGTTTCACCACTCTCCCTAAACTAGGTTCAAACTCTGACTCCTCCAAGTTCCAGTTGTGTGGCTTTGGGGCACATTCATTCATGCAACAAACATATGTAAATGTATCAACAGTAATGATTAATAATCCTATATAATAAAGAGCTAATATGCAAATGGTCATCACGCCCTCATGCCATCACGCCGTGATGCCCTCACACAGTCACAATCCATCACCAGGAGGCTACATGAGCAGTGGGCGCACGTGGGTGGACAGAGCTGTGTGCACAGCGAGGCGTGCGCGGGTGGGAGGGGACTTGACACTGCGTGTGTGGCGTGGAGGCAGGTCTTGGCGGCTCCACGCAGCGACGAGGAGGTGGGGCCTGGCGGCTTCATGTGGTGAGGCCTGGGGGTCCTGCGGCTCCGCCTGATGCGGAGGAGGGACCCTGGCTCCGGAGTACCTCTTTGGGGCAATCCATCAAGGAGCCCCAGATGGGTGGGCAAGGGCTACCTCTTTGGGGCGATTGATCGTGGGGCTCCCACACTGTGAGTGGGCACAGCCAGGCTGGGGGACACCACCCTCCGAGTGCACAAATTTCATGCACTGAGCCTCTAGTTAATAAGTATCAATTGTTATTGGTGTCAGACACTGTTAACTGCTGAGGAAAAACTGGGTCACAGAAAAAGCAAGGTCCTGGCCTTCAAGAAGCTTATTATCCTGTAAGGGAGACTTTTGAATTAGTTGCTATCCATAGGTCTGTTACTGTTACATAACAGGTGTTTAGTTCTGTGCTATATCCCCAGTGCCTTGAACACTATTTGGCACTATCTGGTAGATGCTCAATAATATTTTATTGAATTTATTTAATTAAATGTATTTATTTATCTATAAAATTTAATTCACTAAGTAGAAAGTGGCTCTTTTCTACTTAGTGGAGGGAGATTGATTGGAGAGTTTTCTCTATTTTACCTTTTTATTTATATTTCTATTACAATTTACATTCAATATTATTCTGTATTTCTCGCTTTGTGGTGCTTTGATGAACAGAAGTTTTTAATTTTAGCATTCTCAAATTTATTGAAATTTTCCTTTATGTCTGCACTTTTAAAACAAATATATGTTTTTACTGATTTCAGAGAGAGAAAGGGAGAGGAAGAGAAAAGGGAGAGGAAGATAGAGAGGTAGAAATATCAATAATGAGAGAGAATAATTGATCAGCTGCCTCCTGTATGCCCCCTACTGGGGATTAAGCCCACAACCCAGGCCTGTGCCCTGACCAGAAATCAAACCACGACCTCCTGGTTCATAGGTCGACACTCAACCACTATACCACACTGGCTGGGCCTTTATGGTTACACTTTTTATGACATTTTTTTAAAAATATATTTTATTGATTTTTTACAGAGAGGAAGAGAGAGGGATAGAGAGTTAAAAACATCGATGAGAGAGAAACATCGATCAGCTGCCTCCTGCACACCCCTCACTGGGAATGTGCCCGCAACCAAGGTACATGCCCTTAACCGGAATCGAACCCGGGACCCTTGAGTCCGCAGGCCAACACTCTATCCACTGAGCCAAACCGGTTTCGGCTTTTATGACATATTTTAAAATGTCTTCCCTTCTCTAGGTGATAGAGATATCCTCCTAAATTATCCTGTAATGATTTTGACATTGGCCAATCTATAAATATAAAAAGCTAATATGTTAAGTGTCCAACTGTCCAGGAAATGATGTCACATAGCAACACCAGGCTTCCTCTCCCTAGCGACTAGCCTCCTTGCAGTTTCTTCAGCCCAGGAACATGACTTGCTTCATAGCCAGGTGGAAACACTTTACACTGTAATCAAATGTCTGTGAAGCATTTTCCCTGCCTCATCTCATTTGATCCTCACAGAAGTCCTAGAGCAGGCAGATAGGAGACTCGGTGGAATCCTATTTACTTCTCATTAGCTGGAAAACGCAGATTTAGAAAGCTTAGAAACTTGACCTGACTGAGAAGTAAGAAATGATGGACCTTGAAAATGACTTCAGGTTTTTTCACTGTACAGAGCATAATCAAACACTGAACACTGCTGCAGTTAAATGTTTTACCCTTTGTTCTCCCTGTGTGATCTACAATAATAATCTGTTTCGTGTTGATATTTACTGCTGTGTTGCTGACAATTACCTGAAAGAGAAGTTGGGTGTTTCACTGGGCTGGAAAAAGTTTAGCTACATCAGAAAGCAGGTCTAATTAAGCAAGTTTATTCTGTATCTATAAAAGGCTAAGTTGACTTGCGCATGCGCAGTACATATAAAGTTCTCGCTGGCACCAATCGCACACATTAGTTTTGATCTGTCATTGTCGATTGTGAATTTGGTTGACACTTCTATTATAGAGAAAGGGCGAATAGCAATATTAAAATATTTCTTCTAATTAATTTCCTTTCGTGCACCAGGCCACTAGTTTATAATAAAAGCTCACAGCAAGTTTGGGATTAGAGGAATTGCTCTAAAGATAACATCATACTTAATGGTGAAAGACTGAATGCTTTTGCTTTAAGATTGAGAACAAGGCAAGCATGTCTGCTTTCACTACTTTTTTAAAAATATACTTTTATTGATTTCAGAGAGAAAAGGAGAGGGAGAGAGATATTGAAACATCAACAATGAGAGAGAATCATTGATTGGCTGCCTTCTGCCCACCCCACACTGGGGATCAAGCCCATAACCAGGGCCTATGCCCTGACTGGGAATTGACCCATGACCTCTTGGTTCCTGGGTCAATGCTCAACCATTTTCACTACTCTTATTTAAGATATTACTAGAAGTTTTAGCCATTGCAATATCGAGAAATAAAGACATAATTTGCATAAAGGCATATGGGAAGAGATGAAATAAAATAATAAATAAAATATATATATAATGAATAAAAGGAAGAAAATTTGAAAGGAAGAAATCATACAGGTCGATATGACTGACTGCATAAAAAATACTCCTAGAACTAATGAATTTGCAAGGTCAAAGGTGCAAGATCAACACACAAACAGTCACATTTATTTACCAACAATGAACATAAATAAGGAACCCAAAATTAAAACACAATATCATTAACAATCACTCCAAAAAAAAAAAAGAAAGAAATACTTAGATATATACTTAACAAAACGTGTACAGACTCTGTATATTGGAAATTACAAATGCTGATAAAAGCAATCAAAGGGACCTAAATAAATGATGAAGTATACCATGTTCTTAGTTTTGAAGAGTCAACATCTTCATTTATCCATAACTTTCATGTAATTATTACCAAAATCCTAGAAATGTTTTTTGTAGACATAGAAAATGCTTATTACAATGTACATGGGAAGACATAGGTGTCAGAATAGCTTAAACAATCTTGAAAATGAAAATAAAGTGAAAGAGAATCTGTCTATTAAAGTATATATATAGCCGCTAAGAAAGGTATTGACAGAGGGTTGGCCACATAAATCAATGGAACAGAATAGAGAACTCAGAAATGTATCCACACAAATATGCCCAAATGATTGCTGACAAAGGTGTAACTGCAGTTGAGGAAGGATAGCCTGTTCAACAAATGCTACTGGAACAATTGTGAAAAAAAAAAAGAACAAAATATCCTCTACCTAAATCTCATACCCTATACAAAAATTAACTTAAAATGGACCATGGACGTTAATGTATAAATTTAAAATGACAAAATCCTAGGAACAATCTTGGAGATTGCTCTGCAAAAGCTCATGTTAAGAAGATGAGAAAGCTACAAACTGGGAGAAATATTTGCAGGCAATATATCTGACAAGGGACTAATATCCAGCCTATATGTAAGAAGTCTTACAATTAAACAGTAAAACACAAACAACATAAGTAAAAAATAGGCAAAAGGCATAAATAGACATCTCACCAAAGAGGATATAGAAATTGCAAATAAGCACATGAAAAAGTGATCAATATCAATAACCACTATGGAGATGCAAATTAAAAGCCTAACAAGATATTAGTGTCAGAATGGCTAAATTTTTTTAAGTGATATAAAATACTGGCAAAGAGAAACTGAATCACTCATTCATTTCTAGTTAGAATGGAAAATGATGCAGATATTTGGAAAAGTTTGGCAGTTTCTTAAAAATTAAAACAAGCAAACAAACAAAATCAACTAAACATACAATTGCATACATCCCAGGAGTTGCACTCCTGAGAATTTATATAAATCAAAATTTATGTTCATAAAAAACCTGCACTGAATGTTCATAGCAGTTTATTTGTATGTAATAGCCCCAAATTGGAAACAACACAGATATCCTTTAACTGGTGAATCATTTTCCAACTGTGGTACATCTATATTATGGAATACTCCTGGGTAATAACAAGACACAAACTATTGATTCATGGAACAACTTGGATGAATCTTGAGAGATTTATGCTGAGTTGGGGGAAAAGCCAATTCCATAAGGTATGTTTTCACTTAATAGCATTCATTTTTTGAAAAGCACTTTAAACTTTAATTTCAATTACAGTTTATAGGCAATATTATTATGTATTAGTTTCAGGTGTAGAGCATAGTGGTTACACAATCAGATACTTTACAAAGTGATCCCCCTATATTTCCAGTATCCACTAAGCACTGTACATAGTTATTACAATACTAGGGGTCCAGTGCACGAATTCGTGCACCTTGAAAGGAACTGTGGGCCGCGAGACTGCAGTGGGCACAAGGGCAGGTCTTGGCCCATCCTCCACACCCCCACCCAGCCCCTCCCGCCGCAGCCCCCAGTCCTCTATCTGCTGGCAGCCCCACTACTGCCGCTGCCGCTCCCACCCACTGATGGCGGGGCCAGCGCTATCAGTGGGTGTGAGCAGCGGCTACTGCTTCGATCACCCCTCAGGAGGAGGGGGAAGTGGAGAAGCCCTCAGGGGAGATTGGGGCTGGCAGCTGCAGCTTGCACCTGCTGACAGCTCCAAACTATCGGGACCAGCACCGGGCACTGGCAGTGGGTACAAGCAGAGGCTCCGGCGCTGGCAGCAGGTGCAAGTGGCAGCTCCAGCACCAGCAGTGGGTGCGAGCGGGGCCAGCGCCGGCAGCAGGTGCAAGCACTGGGTGGGACTGCTGTACTGGAGCAAAGAATTTTCAGTAACCACCAGAGGCTTGCCCCGATGACAGTGACCGGCGCCCCGCCTTGGTCTCGCGCCCTGCTCACCTGCTCCACCATCCCACTGCAGCCAACACCCGCCATGTGTCACGCTCTGCCTCCTGCTGCTGACACCCGCCTTGTTCTGCACGTGCCCCCTGGTGGTCAGTTCACATCATGGCGACCGGTTGTTTGGTTGTACTGCCGTTCAGTTGTTCCACCATTCTATTTGCATATTAGAGTTTTATATATATAGATTGTTGACCATTTTCCCTGTGTGGCACTTTACATCCCCAAATTGTACATATTACTTTTGAAACTATCAATTTGTACTTCTTAATCCCTTCATATTTTTCATCCAGTTTCCCTAACCACCTCACCTCTGACAACCATTACTTTGTTCTCTGTATCTAAGAGTCTGTTTAAATTTTGTTTGTTCATTTAGTTTTTCTCTAGATTCCACATGTAAGTAAAATCATATGGTATTTTTCTCTCTCTGACTAACCTATTTTACTTAGCATATACCCTCTAGGTCCATCTGTGCTGTCGCAAATGGTAAGCTTTCATTCTTTTTTATGGCTGAGTGATATTCCATTGTATATATGTATGACCATTTTTTATCCATTCATCTCTTGATGGGCACTTGGGTTACTTCCATATGTTGGCTATTGTAAATAATGCTTCAATGAACATAGGAGTGCATATATTCTCTTGAATTAGCGTTTTGCGTTCCTTCAGATATAAACCCAGAAGTGGAATCATTGGGACATAAGGCAGTTCCATTTTTTTTTATTTTTTGAGGACCATCCAGTTTTCCTTAAGTGGCTGCCCTAATATGCATTCCCACCAACAGTACACAAGGGTTCCCTTTTCTCCACATCCTCACCAACACTTGGGTTTGCTGATTTATTGTTGATGACCATTCTGACAGGTGTGAGGTGATATTTCATTGTGGTTTTAATTTGCATTGCTCTGATGAATAGAGATGCTGACCATCTTTTTCATATATCTATTGGCCATCTACACTGAGTGGCCAGATTATTATAATCTCTGAATGCATAATAATCTGGCCACTCAGTGTGTGTGTGTGTGTGTGTGTGTGTGTGTGTGTGTGTGTGTGCATATATATATATGGAGGCCCAGTGCATGAATTCATGCATGGGTGGGATCCAGCCAGCCTGGCCAGGGGGAGGGGACATGGGCAGTTGGCCAGCCTGCCTGCTGGTCGAACTCCTGGTGGAGGGGACAATTTACATATTAGCCTTTTATTATATAGGATATACACTGAGTGGCAAGATTATTATGCGTTCAGAGATCATAATAATCTGGCCACTCTCAGTGTACATGTCTGTCTATTCAATCCTTTGCCCATTTTTTAACTGAACAGATTGATTTTTTATGTTGAGTTTTATTAGTTCTTTATAATTCTTGATATTAACCTGTTATCAGATGTATCATTGGCGAACATGTTCTCCCATTCAGTAGGTTGTCTTTTTTTTGTTCATGGTTTCCTTTGCTATGCAAAAAATTTTTTTAGTTAAAATAGTCCCATTTGTTTATTTTTTTTCTTTCCTTTGCCTGAGGAGAAAAAAATATTGCTAAGATAAATGTCAAAGTTTTTACAGCCTATGTTTTTGTCTAGAAGTTTTATGGTTATGAGTGTTATATTTAAGTCTTTAATCCATTATTAGTTTATTCATTCACATGGTATAAGAAGGTTTCATTTTTTTGCATGTATCTGTCCAATCTTCCCAACACTATTTATTGAATTGACTGTCTTTACTCCATTGTATGTTCTTACCTCCTCTGTCAAATATTTATTGACCACATAGGCTTGGGTTTATTTGTGGGGTCTCTATTCTGTTTGGGTAGTATGGACACTTAATTATGTTAATCCTTCCTATCCATGAACACAGTATACGCTTCCATTTCTTTGTTGTTGTTGTTGGTTTTGTTTTGTTTTTTTCTTTCTTTGGTGTTTTATAATTATCCAAGAACAGTTGTTTTATCCCCTGGGTCAAATTTATTCTAAGGTATTTTTTTAATAAAATTGTGAATGAGATTGTTTTCTTAGTTTCCCTTTCTGATAGTTCATTATTGGTATATAAAATGACACTGTGTTTTGAATATTTATTTTCTATCCTGCAACTTTACTGAATTTATTTATGAATTCTATTATGGTTTGGGGGGAATATTTAGGGTTCTCTGTATACAGTATCAGGTCATTTGCAAATAATGACAGTTTAACTTATTTCTTTCCAATTTGCATGCCATTTTGCCTTTTATTTCTTCTTGTCTGATAGCTGTGGCTAGGACTTCCAGCATTATGCAGCATAAAAGTGGTGAAAATGGACATCTCTCTCTTGTCCCTGATCTTAAGGGAAATGCTTTTTGTTTTTCCCCATTGAGTATGATGTTAGCTGTTGGTTTGTCATATATTCCCTGAACATTGAGATATCTTCCCTCTAGTCTCACCTTTCTTAGATTAATCATAAATGGGTGCTGGATTTCATCTGGAATGTTTGGTGTCCACAGTGATTCTTTCTCCTTATATTTGTGTTGCACCCATGTCAGGAAAACTAAATTTTATTATATTGGGGAGTGGTACTGAACTCTTAAGAGACAGCATAGTGTGGTGGAAAGGCTCTAGGCTAGGCCATCAGGGAGACATGAGTACGCCACTTTTCTTCTGTTGGCTGAAGAGCTGTCCAGAAGCTTGTGTATAGTAAGATGCAAGTAATATTTTATTGAGGGTTTGCTTTCCGTCTCCTTGATGGTAGTGTGTTGTAAACTTTATTGAAATTAAATATCTACTGGGATCTAATTACAATAAGGCATCACTTAATTTGTCATAGCAGTGCTTTCTCTTAGTAAGTCCACAGGAATATGAGAGACAGCAGGATGTAACAAAGCATCAGCATCTGCTTCCTTAACAATTTCTCCTTTAATAAAGTTATGTATGCCAAATATCTCTGACTCCTTATCACTCTTGAGACAGTATGATGTAAGTTTAACCAGGAAAATTTTTCAGGATCAGGAAACCAGAGGATATAATGTCATGACACAAGTGATATCTGAACAGTCACAAAGCAAAACATCAACTGATACATGTGACAGTTACTCAGTCCTGTATCACAAGGAAGCACTGTTATTTGTCTACTTTATGTCAGCCATTCTAGAGAACCATAGCCACCCAAGGGGCAATTAAGCAACTGTCCTGTGACTACAGAAGATCATAGACATAGCTCACCACATCCTCCTTGCACCTGATTCATCACTTGCAAAATTTGCTCAGGTTCAAAAGAAACAAATAAAACGCAAAACAATTATGACAATTGGCATGTTTCTAAGAGAAAAACACTAAGGTGGTGGTTGTAAAAGTCAATAAATTCTGTGTTTTAATTTTACACTTTGGTTTGGTGGTCATGGGAATTTGTGTTGGTGGGGAAATACTTTACTTGTTGCTGGCAGATGTGTGTTTGCTCTAAAGCAAGAGGTAAGGAGAACTATTTTAGGAAGGAGTCTGTATGACTAAGGTTGGGGGAGATAAAATTGATGTGTGAGCAGGGTCACTGATAACTTTGTGGGCAAGTAATCCTTTGGATATGCCAAGAGATTTTATCACCCAAAAAGGCTGAGTCATACATATATAATTTTGGCTTGAATTAGTTGGAGTGTGGCGTGGAGGAGTAGGGATGGTAATACGCAGAAAATAAAACAGAGACATAAACTTAGTCCAGAGGTAGGCCTGAGCCTCTTGCGACACAGTCAATTTTCTCAGCTAACTTTTTGCATCCAGTGGCTCATAATTTCAGTTCCATGCTATCAACCTGCCTTGCAGACATATTTTTCAGCCAGGATATTCATGGCATTGTCACATCTCAATGGAGCAGCCAGAAAAGTGCCTCTTGCCTCTGGTTTTCCTAACATGAGAATCATGGGAGACACTGCCTTCTAAGTTCTAGCTGCATGTTCTGTTATCTTTTGGACCTGACACTCGACACTGCTTCTCTAATTTGGACATTTTTCTTCTGCTCACAATGAGCTGAACCATGTGGTCAATAACCTTTGAAACAGGTACTATTAGAATTCCCATTTACAGATTATTAAACTAACTTGCTAAACCTTGAGCAGCTAGCAAGGCTGAGAGCTAGAATTTAACCTAGAAAGCCTGATTCCAGAGCCCGCACCTTTAGCCACTACACTACAACTCATCTTTTGATAGAATCCAAAGTGAAATTCATTCATATAAAACTCTGATCTGTGACACCTCATACTATTTACTTCAATTCAAATCAAATTTATTGAGTACTGGCTATGTGCCAAATAGTAGATAAGCACTTGAACATATTGATTCTTTTAACCAACACTTACTAACAAATACCTTTGCCAGGTACTATGGAAGAGGATAGGGATATAAAGTTAAGTAGGTGTGGTCCCTTTTCTCACAGACTACATGTCAAAGATGATTATAAACCAATGTGATAAATGCTTTAATAGTGTAGGATTAGAAGTGGAAGCACCAAAGTTGTTCTGAGCTGACCAAATAGGACTTTAGTATAGTCTACTAATAGGATTCATGTGCAAAGAAGATAACATTGGGGATGTGTGTTGGGGGTGGAAGCATATTAAAAGTCAAGGAGTTTGAAAGAGTGTGATGTACAGGACTCTACAAGTGTTTGATGCTGCATTTGGGTGAGATGAGACTAGAATAGTAGTCTAGGGCAAGAGTGTGAAGTTTTTGTTTTGATTTTTTGGGTTTTTTTTTTGTTTTGTTATTGCTTTGTTTCATTTTGTTTTGTTTTTTGTCTGTGCTAAAGTTTGGGCTTTATTCTGTAGACCAGTAGTCACAGATAAGGCCAATCAGTGAAGCAGACTGGGTCACCAACTTTAGGGAAAACAGGAAAGCATATGCCAAGTTGAAGACAATAGCTTCCTCTTCGCTCACATAGATTAGATCCAGGCTTTCAAGTCCATGTTGTCTTTCATGAAAATTCATAAGTTCAGGTTTATATGTGAAATCTACACATTTGTAATCTTAGCATCTAGAACCACAGAATTCCTAGGCTAGGCAAAATTTTCATTCTGCCGATAGTAACTAAACATTTCATCTCTACGACTCATGCATTCAAAATCACACAAAAAAAGTTTATATTAAATTGATAGCAACCTTGTCAAGAATCAATGTTTGAGAATCTAATCTGAACAGGATGGGTCATTTGAAAGAAACCACGCCTACGATATTTCTTGCTGAGCCTTACGTAGCACAGCTATCAGACATGAAGAGCATAATGGAACATTTTCCGTGGAACATCAATAAAAATGGGTCTGTGATGAGAAAAGGCCCTTGGGACTCACGCAAATGGAAAGTGCTTACAAAAGAGGAGAATGGGCCAGTGGACAAGAGTCTATTGGTGAAAATGAGGAAGGGTAGTTGGCAAATAGTTTCCAAAATGTTGCAGCTTTGTATCTACTGAGCAAAGGGAATCAACAACTGTGACTGACTGGGAAATACAAAAATAAATCCATATCTCATGGATAAGCTAAAAACAACTTCCAGGGGACAACAATAATTGATTTTCTACCAAAGAAATCATGACATCTTTGTATATAGCATGGAAAAGTATACTTGTCCAGAGCAAAAATGAAATCTCAAATGGCATGAAATCCTTGTATAGAGAAAATTACTACGTTAGCTAACCGTGAGCAAAGGAGTCACTAACAATAACACAATGCCATTCCTACTAATATATTATTCTGTATTTGACAGCCCACAGGGCCTCACCTGTTTCTCCAAACACAATATACATAGGCTGTGCAGCCTTTCAGTCACACGCAGTGCTCTGTCTCAAGAGCCTTGCTTCAGCTCCCCATTCATCTTTCACCTGCCAGGCAAGTGTTGAGCCTTCTTTATATATCATTCTTTGTTTTCTTGGTGCAAAGCCCTTTCCCTAACAGTGTTGCTATCAATAAGCACTAACTCCTTCCCTGTTGATGAAGTTCATTTCTGGCATAACACTGCCTATTTTCAAGCAGCACCTGCGCAGTGAGTTACAGTGTGCATACTCTTAATGGTGGTAGGAGTCAACCCAATGCCGACGTCCTCCAAAATAAAATCCTGGCAACTCGGCTGGTAGATTACTGCACTACTGTGGAACCTCAGCTTTTCTTTCACCCCACTCCACATATAATCTCTCTCCATGAGCTATTATGCCAGACTATAAGATGCTGCCTTTATACATCTAAGAAAGAGTTCAGTGCCTGGAGCATACAGATTAGTATATATTGGATTATAATTGCCAATACTTCATGAATGCTTACTATGAGCCAAGCATTTTGTACAGATTATTTCCTTTCATTGCCTATTAGCCCTGTTTTACCAGGAAACTGAGGTCCACAAGGTATATAATTATTAAGGTCACCCAGCCAGTTTAAATAGCAGAGCTGGGATCTAAATTGGGCTGCCTGGTGCCAGGGCCAAAGCTACCTACCCCTGTTCAATACTGTCTAATAACTGCCTTCCTGGTTATCAAGATACCTATTATTTTTCACTAGGAGTTGCTTGCTGCCTCTCTCTATAATAAACCTCTATACTCTTCTTACTCCCTCTGGTGGGTTCCTTACCTAAAAATTGTATCCTCATAAATCAAGGCTGCCAGAGGGTTTAAGGCAATAAAAACAAGAAAAAATCCAATTTTTTTCTGGAAAGAGTCCAGAACTTTCATCAAGAGCAGAGCAATTCTGGGAACTAGAGACTTGGGTTAAATCTGCTGAAAAACAAGATCAAGGTAGTGATATATGATTAATTATAGGATTATCAAGAGATTATCTCTAGAAGGGAGCATATGAGTCAAGTGTGAGGAGAGAGCATTCTGGTGAGTCCCAATAGTTAACAGAGACAGGAACAACAGTATGGTGATTGGCGGGGGCGGGTGTTAGTGGGAGGTGGAAGAGATATAGCAGGGATACATGGTGATGGACAATTAAAATAAAATAAAGAAAATTTTTAAAATAAAAGAAAAAAGAGGGGAGGCTGGGGAAAGCACATGGGAAAGGAAAGTAAAGGTCTCTACTGCCCAAAGCCTTCTACAACCCTTAATGTGTCTTGTTGGTCACCTTCTTGATAGGTAGGGTTTTATCTAGAAGGAAACACTTTAACAAAGAAAAGTCTAAGAGACTAGATCTAAATTATTCCCATCACAAAAAAGAAATGATAACAATGTGACATCATAGAGGTGTTAGCTACAGTCATATTGCAATATATAAATGTATCAAATAAACATGTTGTACACCATAAATTTATATAATGTTATATAGCAAATATATTTCAACTTAAAATTTTAATTAAAATAAATAAAACAAGACTACGTTTAAAAAAAGAAAAGTAAGTAAGCATTAACTCAAATGATTAAAAAATTAAAAATAGGTGAGGATTCTAAGCTGATCCCTCTCACCAAGACAGAAAGTGCATTGTATCTGTTGGATATTAGGATTTTAAGAAGATAGTTTCAGATAATACATATCTGTAAGAGAATACACTAAAGAGAGAAGGCCTCATGTTTTTCATTCATTCATTTAGTCATTCAAAATTAAGTGTCTTCAATTTCAGTGCTTATAACTCTAATATGCCTCAAATCCTCTTGAAAGCAGGTTTAGGAGGTTTGCAAATCCAAGAATGCATTTCCAACAAACTCCCAGGTGATACTGCTGCTGGCAGAACACACCTTCCATGGCAAGACTATATAACTGCATGAGAAGACCACCAAGTGCACACATCCTGGGAAGGGACACAAGATCAGGCTACAATAAGAATAGGGAACAGGCACTGCCAGGAGAAGCACAGCAGCTCCCACATGAGAGGGCACTCCTCCAGTCAAACATTTCTCTCACCTATTTTGAATCCTTCTAGAATTTTACCATTTCTATAAAAATGGGCTTCCAGGCAAATTCAGCTAAAGGCCCCTTTTATGGTGATGGAACAGATGTTTAAAATGATGGTCTTTTTGTTTCCTCTCCTCAAAACTTAAATAAAATACATTTGTTAATGGGTTTATCTGTTTCTAATTTTTCTTTTTTTTAAATAAAGGATATAAAGTTAATTCCAATAGATATTTGATTTTCATGGACATGGATAAATATACATAGGTAAGCTACGTGTACAAATTGTATATCCACATATTCTGTATATCGTATATATAATAAACATCCATATTACACATGTAATACATATTCAAATCGTATTGCACTGACTTCAGAAGAGAGGTCAATAAACCACTTGCTACACTTGGATCTCAGGAGGTTTGCAAATCCAAGAATTTGCATTCAGCAAATTCCAAGCCATTGCATTCAGCCCCACATCTTCTTCATAGGAGAGGGAAGGACCAATTATGCCAGGTAGACGCAACTAGGATCAGATGTGGCAACTGCCATCTGGAAGTGCTCCCATTGCTAGTGTCTCCATGTAAAGAAATCCCCCTTGTATGTTTTGTTTTCTCCAATGAAGAGAACAATACAGTCAAACATGTGATCATTTTGCCTCAATTGAGAGAAAAGTCTAGTGTTCAAATGATCTCATCCCAGGTCCTGACCCTTGGCATAAATATCTTTCCATTTTGCTCACATGGTATCTGGTCTTTTTCTTATCATAACTTGACTGCTCTTTTTCACGTGTGTTTTGTTATAAACTGCCTAAATCCTTGTAGGAAATAAACAGGAAATATATAAATATCGATCCATGTGTTGATTCCAGCATCAGTTGGCAAGTATGTATTATATTGGAGGTACTAGGGTTGGGGAGCAACAATCCCCATCATGGAGATGCAAACAGCAAGTAGACAATTGCGCTTTGAGAGCATAAGGGTTCAATACCCCTACTATGTGCCTGAAGTAAAGGGATGTAGTACATAAGATTAATGACTCTAATGTTTGCTAGAAAACCAGTTTCGTTTTATCAACAAAATGTTAGTCTTAAACACCAAATTAGTCAGTGATTTACTGTGGTTTTGTGATATAATTGAAAGTCAGAGTCAGAAGTAGGAGTCCATTTCCAAAAATAAGTATCAGAAATTGTTCTTGTTAAATCAAAACAAGCCTCATTCTCTTTCAGAGAACTGACTTCAAGGAGACAGGACATCCCAGAGAGGAAAGGCTCACCTCCCCAGTGATCAGTTGAGGTATCTGTGCTTTTTGTATCTTTGTGCAATGGAAGCAAAGGAAAAGAAATAGCAGCAGCCCCTATGCCTGCTGAGTAGGGGAGAGACAGAGATAAAGAGAATACCTTTGCCAACACCACTATTTCCTGGCACTGTGCCAGTGACTCACAGGTCATCATCTCCTTTCATGGTAAGACCTGCTTACTGTGCATCAACTGTGAAGGAAACTGAAACTCAGAGAAATGAAGTGATTTTCAAATGTCACAAAGTGGTAGAGCCAAGATTCCAGCCCATCCACCTCCTGCTAAAATTGATCTTCTTGTATCTCGTGCCAGGTGAGTGCTTAAGGCCCAACCTCATGGAAATATCCCTGATGAAGTGGTATGACTCCCCAATTTTCACACAGTGCTTCAGAAGCATTTTATCATTTTAGTTTAGCCAGAAGTTTTAATAGTCCTATAAACTCTGCCAGTTTGCTTTCTGTATTTAAATCCTAAGCTAGCTGATCTTGGAAGCAAATCACTTCCAACAGCACTATTGGTGGATTCATTTCAGATGGTCAATGTTGTTAATGATGTATACAGTTTATAAATAACTTTATCAGATTGAAGGATGTCACCTCAGTGTGTCACATGGACATTTTATTGACCAAACTAGGGGGTGGGAATACTTTACCTCAAAGGGGCACATTAAAAAGATGTAATAGAAAAAGCAAAGTAGGAACATGGTAATTCAGCTTAGGGAAGAAATACACACACACACACACACACACACACACATATATGTAATGAACATTATATAGAAATATATGGTACTTGTTCATGCACTCACAAGTCATTTACTGATTATTTCTATATTTAAATTAAGAGAAAAATATCTTTTACATAAACATGATGTTTAATATTGTATCAGTCAGCCATCCCTTTTGGACCTGTCCCTAAAATAATGTTACCAACCCATATTTCCTAGTAATGTGTTTCTAAACTGACTGATTTATTTATTTATACCCCATCTCCCGCTAAGAAATTTGAATCCTTAAGAGTAAAACTTGTAAACAATAATATCTGGCTACCCTTATTCAAAAACGACATTTGGACAAGATTTACATTTTTATGTAATTTAGTGGGAATTCTCTACTTTCTATGACTTTTTAAATGTCAGGCTATATTAAAATACAGGGGACTCAGCAGACTAAAATTATGCTAAAATACATCCTCTTCCAACACAAGAAAAACTCTTACTACATTATTTGTCTGTATGGATATAGTCAAATAAATTTAGATTTCCGCATGTGAGCTTTTGGGAACTAGAAGTCAAGCATCTTCTAGGAACACCTACTTTTCTCTAGCTTCGCTGTCACGATAGATGGTGAGCAACAGTTTTGTAAAGTGTATAAAGACTATTGCAATGCATATTATGATTTTCATATCTTTCCTCTCTGAGCCAATAAACTTCAATATGTTGAGAGGACTAAATGATCTATTTTGATCAGTTTCCTGCATGGTAGATTTAAAGTAGTACCTTTCAGGGATTTGTGATTTGTGTTAGGTAGGCTTGAGAAGGTTTTAACATCACTAAGAGGGTTTTTAGTTGTTTTGCCTTGTGTTTTGAGTGCCAACATAATCACTATTGGTTTAAGCAAGGCTAACACCAAAACCCCTCTAGCTTACTGTGTTTGTACTCAACTGCCATGAATCTTACAAACTCAATTCAGATGTGTATTCTGGTGCTCTGGTCTCACATCCATGCCCATGAGTTCTGGTAGATTGAAAGCAATATGAAAACTTGTATTTAATTTTTCCTTAAATTTCTATTCGTCGCATTCATTGGAGGAGGGACTCAACGAATAAATCGGAGTCTTGTGGTTAGTTACTGAGAATGACATCCTGTGCACAGTTGTCTCCTCTAATGCTGTTTGCTAAAACGGGGCCATCAGCAAAGTCTATGTACAAAATAAAAGCTTAGCCCCTGAATCGGACTTAATTTCCTCATGAAGTTAATTCCTTGTAAGGAGAAACTCTTGCTTTGGCAGGAGATTTGCACATAGCCTGCGTTCCAGACTTGTCAACTGCACAAGGGGTGAAGATTCTGTGCGCCGGGTGGGTGGTGGGGAACGGAATACTGTCTGGCCCTTTGCCACCACGCAAGCCTGGGATCTTCACATCATCTGTACTCCAATGGTCAGATCCAGAGAGCACCCCCTCTGCTCCCACCCCTGAAAGGTCCTGTTTAGAGAACCACAAGCTTCTTTAGAAAATGAAGATTCATCAGTGACCCTTGAGGGCCAACTATATCTAGAGTGGATAACAATGTGGTTTTAAAATGCTCATTCCATCTTATCTCTGGGTCAATGTGATTCCAAAACAACCAGTGGGGAAGTGAAAAATGCATTTCCATGCAACTGGTTTGACTTCTTTTTGGAATTGACTATATTTGGTCTAAAACTGTTTTCTCATTGAATGAGCTAACATTCCTAAGGAGCATTTAAGTAAGCTATATCGTCATGGCATGGGAATGCCTGAGCACTGCATCGAGGTCTATTTTCATTTGATTACATGTGTATTTATTATACAAAAATAGAGCAAAACTATGACTCTACCCAGCGACTTTCTTTCCTACATTAAGTGATCTAGGACTTGTTTAAATTTAAGACATGCATGCTTGTTTTGTTTTCACCGCTGTCAGCCTTTTTTTACATTTATTTTTTTCTTTATTAGTGTCATTTGTGGTGCTTATTATTTAGGAGAATTTACTGGTAGCAAAATGTGCTTGTTGGCAATCAAAAAACAGGAAGCCCTTTAGCCTGTCAATTTGTGGTGGATGAAATTATTCAGATAAAATAAAAACTGATTGGAAAATGGCCCCAACACAGGCCCATTTCCCTCTCATTTGAGTGGCTACGTTTTCTTGGTCATAGACGTCTACAAGACCTGTGCTTATCTGGGTCCAGACTACTCATGCAGTACTCAAATCCCTCAGAAAAGGGCAGTCTTGCAATGCTTTGCTTCTAACTTCAGAAGTCTGACTGGGACTCATATTTTCTAACTCAAGCTATGGAAAACAAAATGCCCAAACCTACCATTCCTTCACAGATTGCACACAAATGCATAAATAGGGATAGAAGAAACTTTATCCCCACTGTAGCAATTGCAAACCAGAAGATACTCCTCAGAGGCAAAGAACATCCAGGTTATAGGAACAAAATAAAGCTGCTTAAGAAAATGGTCAATTATGGAATGTTCTGTGCATAAGTATGTCCATTAATTAAGAAATGAACTGAAATTACTAATGGATTTCATAATAGCCACCAACCAGTTGCCAGTTGGCTGTAGCTTGGTGACAGATGGTAGTGACTGATCTGGACTAGATCTGACCTAGAGATAGTCCATCATTTATTAAATTACAGTCCCAAATAAAATTCCATGCATTACAGCCTTTCACCATTATGTCTCACAGTGAGATGCACTGATAGCACTCTGTATCTGGCACCCCTGCTGCAGACAGAAAACTATTCAAAGGGCTAAAATATAACACTCAGTAAAGAAAATCCATAATACCTCCCAGGAAATGAAAAAAAAAAAAAAAAAAAAAGCCACCTGAATGAGTGTGGCCTGAATGAGGCATAGGACAAAATGGGAGCTCTGTTTTGTGCTAATCTGATTTGTTACCTCCCAGCACCAAGATTTACCCCTCACTTTTTTTAAATCAAGGGGTCCTCATTTACACAGCAACTGATAGGTAGTGATTGTTTGGTTCTGCCTTAATCCATCAACAAATCCTCGGAGTAAAGGGAGCTACAGACGGGCTCCAGAACCTACCAACTTGGGGCTCTTGCATCAATAAGTCACTGGAATGGTCACATCAAAATCCCAAATTACTGTCACCAGACTCACTGTTTTGAGTATTTGGGAAAATTAACCAAAGCTCAGGCTCATAAAGACAAGGAAAAAAAATTCCTACCATTATAAGTCTAGGTAGGATTTAGAAAGACAGAAAATACAGGTCCGTTTTCAAATCTCTTATATAACATGTGATAGTTTTCTTATCCTATTTCAAAGATGATACATAAAAGATGTGTTTTAATACAAGATATATTCATTCAAGAGGCTAACCTATGATATATAGATAAGCAGTATTTGGTAACATTAAGGTAATTATTTTACTTACTAGAGACCCAGTGCATAAAATTCGTGCACTTGGGGTGGGGGGCGATCCCTCAGCCTGGCCTGTGCCCTCTCGCAGTCTGGGAGCCCTCGGGGGATGTCTGACTGATGGCTTAGGCCTGCTCCCCACAGGAAGCGGGACTGTCAGTCAGACATCTTTAGCGCTGCCGCGGAGGTTGGAAGCTCCTGCCACCGCTGCTGCACTTGCCAGCCATGAGCCCAACTTCTGGCTGAGCAGTGCTCCCCCTGTGGGAGCGCACTGACCACCAGGGGGCAGCTCCTGCAGCATTGAGCATCTGCCCCCTGGTGGTCAGTGCGCATCATAGCAATCGGTCATTCTGCTGTCAGGCCCAAACTGGCTCTCCGACATCTCCCGAAGGGGTTCCAGATTGTGAGAGGGTGCAGGCCAGGCTGAGGGACCCCACTGGTGCACAATCAGGGCTCGGGAAGAACACAGGAGGTTGGCCAGCTGGGGAGGGACCACAGGAGGGCTCCAGGGTTTGTTGGGCCCATCTTGCTCAGTCCTAATTGGCCGGACCCCAGCAGCAAGAAACCTACCAGTCGGAGCGTCTGCCCTCTGGTGGTCAGTGCACGTCATAGCAACTGGTTGACTGGTCGACTGTCTGCCCCTGGGTAGTCAGTGCACCTCATAGGGAGTGGTTGAGCAGCCTTAGCATATCATTAGCATATTATACTTTGATTGGTTGAACGGATGACTGGACGACTGGACAACCAGACACTTAGCATATTAGGCTTTTATTATATAGGATTTCAGAGAGGCAGAATACTGCTGTTAACAAAGTTCATATTTAACATGTTGCACTAATCTTTTAATTTTTTTTAAATAAAACTTCTGGTTTTAGCTAGAAGTAGCCTGGGAAATACTATAGTATCTGCTTCTCACGCAGGTCCACTGAAAGGCCTGAAATAGAAGAAGGAGTGAGCAGGGATTCCTCAGTGATTTGGGGGAAGACTTAGAGGCCTGGCCATGGATAAAATGTCTTTGTAATCACATGCTTTACCCTAAAACTGTATTCAAATTTTGCATTTGACTCCAAAGCATATCCACTTTGCTATAGATTTTTAAAATGACATTTAATGTTGCTCCATTATATAAAAGTAATGTTCCAAGAACATGTAATGTTTTTATGCTCTAGCTTTGTGAACACCTGCCAATTACTGATCCCAATTCTCCCTGTGTTCACCCAATTCTCAACTTCATTCTGTATGAGTTTTCTGTTGTGGACTTTGGTTAACTCTTTTCCTAACCCAGTTTTCAGTTTTGCTGTTTTTTTGAGTTTGTGGCTTGTAGAGGACCTGTACATTTTGAAGTTCCCTGACATGTGGCTCTTCAGGGCTGGCCACAGCTCAGTTTGTTGCCAAAATATCAAAGTGGTAAAAACAAGTGGAACCAAAAGCTTTTGAGTAAGATCAGAGTCAGGAGTGGAGAAACTGACCTAAAGCAAAAACCTCACAGCTAAAGCAGCAGGGGAGAGGAGGAGGAGGAGGAGGAGGAGGAAGAGGAGGAGGAGGGGGAGGAGAGAGGAGAGAGAGAGAGAAGAGAGAAGAGAGAGAGAGAGGAGAGAGAAGAGAGGAGGAGGAGGAGGAGGAGGAGGAGGAGGAGCAGGAAGGAGTTGACTAGAGATGAGGTAAAAAAGCCTGGTTCACAATGAAAAATACATTGTGATAAATAGGACTGAAGACCAGGGAATGAAAACATGTCAGCTTCAGAAAGAATAGCATGAGCAAAGGCCCATACACCAGAGAGCAGGAGACCAGTTGACCAATGCCCCAAAGGAAGTGCTGCCCGGTGCAAGATGTAATGGGAAGGGATCCATAGGAAAAAAGTAACTTAGGAAGGCTGGTAAATACCAGGACATGGATGGCTTTGTAAACTATGTTAGGGGCTTGGACTTTCTCCTAAGGACAATGAAGAGAAACTAAAAAGTTCAAACATGCAATCACATGATGAAATTTTCATGTTAGGAATGCTGCATAGGAAATCTCATGTCAACCTTAATAAATGAAACAACTATATTCAATCAACTTTTCAAAGCAGCCTCCTTTAATATCTGTGGGGTTTTTTTATTTTTATATTAGACTAGAGGCCTGGTGCACGAATTCATGCACCAGTGGGGTCCCTCAGCCTGGCCTGCAGGATGGGGCTGAAACCAGCTCTCTGACAACCCCTGAGGGGTCCTGGATTGCGAGAGGGTGCAGGCCAGGCCTTGGGACCCCACCAGTGCACAATTGGGGCCAGGGAGGGACACGGGAGGTTGGCCAGCTAGGGAGGGACCACAGGAGGTCTGGCCCATCTCGCTCAGTCCCAATCAGCTGGACCCCATCAGCAAGCTAAACTACCAGTCAGAGCGTCTGCCCCCTGGTGGTCAGTGCACATCATAGCGAGCAGTTGAACAGCCTTAGCACAATATTAGCATATTATGCTTTGATTGAACAGCCGACCGGATGACCAGACACTTAGCATATTAGGCTTTTATTATATAGGACTAGAGGCCCAGTGCACAAAATTCATGCACTGGGTGTAGTGGGTGGGGCTGTTCTCAGCCCAGCCTATGCCTGCTCACAGTCCATGACACCAGGGGTATCGGGCTTAAGTCAGCAGACATCCCTATTGCAGTCCAGGGCTCTCACAGTCTGGGACCCTTCACTCCTTACCGCCCACCTACAGCAGAGGCAAGAGAAGCTTCTGCCACCGCCACTGCACTCGCCAGCCATGAGCCCAGCTTCTGGCTGAGCAGCGCTCCCCCTGTGGGAGCCCACTGACCACCAGGGGGCAGCTCCTGCGTTGAGTGTCTGCCCCCCTGGTGGTCAGTGACTGTCATAGTGACTGGTCGTTCCACCGGTCATTCTGCCATTTGGTCAATTTGCATATTAACGTTTTATTATATAGGATAGTCTTTGGGAAGAAAGACTATAAATAAGTATTTTTGTAGTCTCTAATATTATAAGAACTTGTTCCCAGAGTTTGTGGCAATAGTGTGGACACTGGCTCAGACACAAGTATGTGGAATCCATTTCAATAAGTATTTAAAATACTCAACGTCTTTCACTGAAAAAAAAAAAAAAAGCCACTGCAGAATCACTTAAAATATTTATGTATATACTTAAATCTGAACACTGCTGATAGCAATTTTAAATGGAAAGCCAAAAGCTCTTTCTCTTCCTTTTATTGGACTATTATTAACCAGTCAGAAAACCTAGCAGTTCATTTATCAGATTAAAAAAAATGTATAGATGCTTGATAGATGAAGGCTAGAGCCATAATGTCATGATTTTATTTGCATTTTATTTGAAGAATGCTGAACCATCGGCTTCAAGTTACTGTCCTGTAACCTATGGTAACAGTCAGATATTTTCCTCATTACTTAATAATACCAGATCTCAAATAAGTATCACAACATGAAAAACAGATGTTAAAATGTGACACTCAAGGTCAGCTTACACTCAATACTTGTTAATTTTTAAGTGCCTAATTACTTCTCAAGAATTATTTCTAAAATATTTCATAAGATTTTGTTGAACTTGTTAGTAGAGATTAGAGTTTTAAAACACATGAGACACAAATAGGAATTTGACTTGTTATTAATCAAAGTAGCAATAAAACAGAAAATTATTTATAGACTGCTCATTACTTTGCATGAACAATGACTTTACACAAATCAAAGGCATAGTTTATATTTTTATTTCAATCATTTTCATTTGTATTATTCCCCTTAACATTTCAAATAATCTTTTAAATCTATTAAAAGCATGACTTTTATTTTAAATAGAAAATAACTAATTATTGTGCTATTATAGATTATATATATTTTACAAACTAAAACATATAAATAAAAAAGAGGAAAATAAAATTTTCATATGGCACCACCCTCAGTAACCACCTCTAGTATAAATTTAGTTCCAGCATTTTTCTTTGTATATTTATATCTATATATCTATATCTATAATTACTTCTTGAAACAGAATCAAAACAAGCAGTGAAGTTCTTTCCATGGAAATTAATCTTCATTTACAGCATCAATTTTAATGACTGGAGACAGTGCCCTGATATGGATATGCTATAATTTGTTTAACTGATTTGTAGTCACTGATTTGTGAACATTTAAATTATTCCAATGTTTTGGTTTTATAAATATGATGGCAATGAACAAATATGTAGCTCAATCTTTCTACACATTCTTGATCATTTCATCAACATAAATTCCAAAAAGTAAAATCTGTGAGTCAAAGGATGCATGTTTTATAAATGTTGTACATACTGCTAAATTGCATCCAGAAAGACTGTACTAAGTGATAGTCCCACTACAGCTGAGTAGATGACATTTTCTGTCATGTTGTTTTTTCTAGTTGCTACCATACTTCCTTGATCCCAGGGGGCATATGGGATCCCCATACATTTTAATATGCTTACAATGGAGTCACATTTAACAATTAATGGTATATCATAATTTAACTGGTGGTTTGTTATTTTTCCCTTTCTTAGTGATACTTGTAATATATTGTTACACCATATAACCAATGTCTGAAATGCCATAAAATATGGTGTGGCTTTATATGTGTTTAACAGATACACAGGTGATTTTAGTTTTTATGTAGTCTAATTGTCTCTTCTTTAGCTGGCATGCTCATGATTTCTCTAATTTTATGTAATAAATATTAACCTGTGTTTTTTTCTATTATATTTTTATTTAGTAAACTTGAGAATTAGTTTTTCCCAAATGGATTACCCAATTATCTTAATAAAATTTATTGAATAATACTTTTTTGCTCATATTTATATTTAAACATATCATATTTAAAGTTTATTCTATTTAAACATTAGTAATCCCTATTATTTCAGTGTCTTAAACACAATAAGCACTTAATAAATTTTCATTAATTGACTAATTAAATTTATGGAAACAATTTGTAGGTTTTGAAGCCATGATTTAAAACATCTGAAGGGATTCTAGTTTTAGGTGGGAAAATGCCAATCAGCAGTTTCGGCTCCTAGACTTATATCTGCTTCAGTCACATAATAAATAATAGGACCCAGAAAACTGAAAACTGCTGTTCCTCAGTGCTGGCAACCCTTTTCTGGCCCACTGACATCAGAGAGGAGGGACTACTGAGCAGGGCTGGGAAATCTCTCCTTTCAGTACTCAACACAACTCCACAGAAATTTACTGAGGCCACCAGGGCAATATGCTAAAGTAAGGTACACCCCCCCACCCCACACAACACACACACACACACACACACACACACACACACACACACAAATCACTTCAAAACCTTATCCTATATAATAAAGAGGTAATATGCAAATTGACCGTCACTCCAAAATACAAGATGGCCGCCCCCATGTGGTCAAATATAGCTGCCCCATGTGGACGCAAGATGGCCTCCACAAGATGGCCAGTAGGGGAGGGCAGTTGTGGTTGATCAGGCCAGCAGGGGAGGGCAGTTGGGAGGGACCAGGCCTGCAAGTTGGAGGGGATCAGGCCTGCAGGGGAGGGCAGTTGGGAGGGACCAGGCCTGCAAGTTGGAGGGGATCAGGCCTGCAGGGGAGGGCAGTTAGGGGTGACCGGGCTGGCAGAGGAAGGCAGTTGGGGGTGACCAGGGCTACAGGGGAGGCCAGTTGGTGGGACCCAGGCCTGCAGGGGAGGACAGTTGGGGGGGACCAGGCCTGCAGGGGAGAACAGTTAGAGGCGACTGTTCAGGGGAAGGCAGTTAGGAGTGACTGGGCTGGTGGGGGGGGGGCGGGAATTTGGGGGCAACCAGGCTGGCAGGGCAGGGCAGTTAGGGGGGATGACCAGCCCTGCAGGAGAGGATAGTTTGGGGGGACCAGGCCTGCAGGGGAGGGCAGTTGGGGGTGACTGGGCCTGCAGGAGAAGACAGTTGGGGGCAATCAGGCCAGCAGGGAAGAGCAGTTGGGGGTGACCAGGCCGGCAGGGGAGGGCAGTTAGCAGCAATCGGACCAGGAGGAGAGCAGTTAGGCATCTATCAGGCCTGCAGGGGAGTAGTTAGGGGGTGATCAGGCTGTCAGGCAGGCAGGCAGGCAGGTGAGCGGTTGGGAGCCAGCAGTCCTGGATTGTGAGAGGGGTCCCAGATTGGAGAGGGTGCAGGCTGGACTGAGGGACACACACACACACCCATACACGAATTTCATGGACTGGGCCTCTAGTCTATATAATAAAAGCCTAAGCGACCATTATGGTGGAATGACCAGAACAACCGATCGCTATGATGCGCACTGACCACCAGGGGGCAGATGCTCAATGCAGAAGCTGCCCCCTGGTGGTCAGTGCGCTCCCATAGGAAGAGTGCTACTCAGCCAGAAGCCAGGCTAAGGAGCAGCAAACCAAGCAGTAAGGAGAAGCGAGCAGGTGGGTGGTAAGAAGCGAGGTGTCCCAGACTGTGTGGGGGATGTCCCAGACTGCAAGAGGGTGCAGGCCAGGCTGAGGGACCCCCCTAGTGCCCGAATTTCATGCACCAGGCCTCTAGTCTTTTATAATACCCTCACCCAGTCAGTGCACTCAGCTGACACTTAATGAGCAGCTAGCCTGTGCCTAGCACTAATGGCAGGCAGAGAACCAGCCAGTGGGCAAAAAAGAAGTCAATAAAAAAATGCTACAAAATTCAACCTTTAGTTTACCAGTGCCACTGGGAGAGCAATAGAAGAGCAAAGAAGTAAACACTGGTCCAAGAGGAAGGAAGGAAGATATAAAAAACACTTGGAGAGGTATCTGAAGATGCCAAGTGGAAATAATGAAGGTGGGAACAGTTTAACAAGCTTAACAAGCAAATGAGGAATGTACCCATGGGCTCTGGCATTGAAATGACAGTGAGAATGTCAAACGACAAGTCTGGGGAAACTGCAAAAGAATCAGATAGAAGATACAGTGAGGAGTAGAATTAGGACTTGACAACTGATTGAATATGGAGAATAAGGAAGTTCAAAGAAAAGTCTGGGCAAATTATCCATTTGGCAGCTTTTATGTTTGGTAAAATGCTTGTGCCCATCCATTGGGAGAGAAAACACAGCAGGATGGGCAAAGGTCAACTCAGTTTTAGACGTGTTGAGTTTGAGCTGCTGTAGGTGGACACATCCCAGGGGAAATGCACAGCTCAGAGTTGGATATATACAAATCTGGAGCTCAGGGGAGAGTCAATCACATCCAACTGTAAATTACTTTAGGTCATTTGTTTTCCTAGTGAGAGCATCCTCACTGGAGAATGAGGTGAGCTTTTTCAGTTGTCTGTTTGTTTTGTGGGAAATCAGAAAGTTCATAGATGGAACATGCTATGTATAGGGTGACATTCCTTTCATCTTACAGTCAAAGACATTGGGTTCCTAAAAGGCAGGAGAGGGGATGCCAGGAAATAAGAAGGGGTTTTAGAAGGTAGCAAAAGTAGGCCAAATGTACTTTACAATTGTGCAGATTAGGTCACAATGGCAGTATTTCCTTATCCCACCCCCCACATTAACATCTGTTCTGTTTGCTGCACTGGCTATAAACTTCTCATTCTTTGCTACACAAATGGAATGAATAAATACTTAAGAATGACTTATCTGTACTAGGTTGATATATTTTAAAAACAAAAGAGAGATTTTATTTTTTTAAATACTGTTTCAGTAGAACTAAAAATGTGATTTCTGCATGGCCAGTGTGGCTCAGTGGTTGAGCATCGACCCATATACATCAAGACATTGCAGGTTCAATTCCTGGTCAGGGCACATACTCACGGTTGCATGCTCAATCCCCAATGCGGCGCGGGGCGGGGGGAGGGGGGACGGCATGCAGGAGGCAGCCGATCCATGTTTCTCTCTCATCGATGTTTCTATCTCTGTTTCCCTCTTCCTTCCTCTCTCTCTAAAATAAATAAAAACATTTTTTAAATGTGATTTCCATAATCAAAGTCATATCCTTGCAATTCTTTTACAATCTTAACTCCTGGTAGGTAGAAGGAGGAGCCATTTTCACAACTCACTTGGTGTACAGACCTGTGATTTGTGTCGCTATTTCTGGAGTGCGATATAACTCTAGGGTGAGTTAGATTTTTCTACCATTAAACCAGGATCAGAAGTAATACAATCCACGGGTACTTGTGGATAGTGGTAAATTGCCTTTATAAAAGGCAGAAAGGTTGAATGGAGCAAGTATTACATATTTCATTACATATTATTTTTATGTATTGTTCTGTGTAGTTTCACTTATAAAAATTCACAGTGTCTACTTCCTTTAGGGTGTTATGATCAGCTTTAAATGTGTCTAGAGTTAAATTTGCTTCTGAGAACAAGTGTTTGTGTTAATGTGACTAACCTGATAACAGCCAATGTGAACCCTATTATTTAAGACCCATATATTACTAAATAGTTTCATTAAATAATGAAAAAGAACTTTCAAGAGAAAAAAATAACCCACACAAACACGTTTTTCACTTTGTGAGTAAGGGCTGGAGAGAGGCTGGCTCTGAGGCCGACTTCACGGCTTCGGGCAAAACTGGGAGATTAAACAGAAACTACAGCAGAACCACAGTGCTCAGTTTTTAGAGACAATCCACTCAGTAAATGACACATCTCAGGATATCTTTTGAAGAATAATTATTTATATTTCTTTTGTTTCTTGTTTTGATTTTGTTTTCAATAATTAATATTAGCTAAACGATATCATCATGAAAAGTGTCATGAAGTCTAAAATATTTTGCTTCGTAGTTCAGTTTGAATATTAAATTCCACATACGAATGAAACCATATGGGACTTGTCTTTCTCTTACTGGCAACAGCATGGATGGACCTGAAGAACATTATGCTTCGAAAGCTTTTTGGAGTAAGGTTTGTGTTTCTGACTTCAAGGAAATCTTCAGTATGATGCAACCCAGTGGAGTGGTTCTCAAAGCTGTTCCCCCAACCCCAACTAGCTTCTCTACCACCTGGGAACTTGTTAGAATAAACTCTTGAGCCCCACCCCCATTATGTCAGAAATTCTGGAAGTAGGGTCCAGCAATAGTATTTTAAGTAGCCCTCCAAGTGAATCTGATGCACGCTGAAATTTGAGAGCTGCTACTCTAACCTCATAGTAAGCGGCCATTACTGAGAAACCACGTGTAGTAGAGGCTACAGGTGCCCAGACATTCAGATCCTCCTGACCAGCCAGTGCACCCATTCTCTGGCTGCTTTGAGTGATAGTGATGAGGCCTTACTCCTGTGAACTTCTTCAGTGACTTATCCTTGGCTGACAGAACAAGAGGAGATGCCTGAGAAGCCACCCACCTACCATCCCCAACCCAGGGTTGGGGGGAGGGGGCAGCCAGTGACCGACTTACAGAGGTACTTAAGCCTAGACCCCTTAAAGGGCAGAACAGCTCTGCCCTGTGTGCCCCATGCCTCAGGCCAAGGCTAGATTTTACCTAGGACCACATCTCTGGGGACTCCTTATCCTCCTCTACCCCACTCTCCTCAGTCTCTTACCAATCTTTCCTAAACCTGCACACCCATATTCCTTTCTCACCATCTACCTCTAGAGAAGCTAAGACATTATTAATAGTTGTAATGATCATAAGTTATTGCAAAGCCCTTCTATGAGCAATGATGGGTAGGAATGGTTTTTTTGTTTGTTTGATTGTTTGTTTGTTTTGTTTTGTGAGAAATGAAGTTCCTAAATATGGGAATTCCCAAAAGAGTCTCCTCAAAAAGTATATCAAATTATACTCTACTAGAGGCCCGATGCACGAAAATTCATGCAAGAGTAGGCCTCCCTTCCCCTGGCTGCCAGCACCAGCTTCCCTCCGGTACCTGGGACCCAGGCTTCACTCCTGCCGCTGCTGCTGCCGCCGCCGCCGCCAGGCACCTGAGACCTGGGCTGCTTCGCTCCAGTCACAACCAGGCACCCTGGACCGGGACTTCGCTCCCGGCCCCGGCTTGGTCCAGAAGGGCATCTGGAATGATGCCCAGAAGGATATTTGGTCTAATTAGCATATTGCCCTTTTAATATTATAGATGTTTCAGCACAGTAAAAACAAAGGTTGAAAACTGGTGGACAAGATGATTTCTATTGACCATTCAAGTTCTAAATTGTATGTGTCATGATAGTGAATAAGAGATTCTTATTGTACAATTTAACTTGTGTTCAACTATACAGGGTAGGGCAAAAGTAGGTTTATAGTTGTGAGTACATGAAACAGTTTATTCTTGTATTATTTATTAACTAGTATATTTTCCATATGAACAACTATAAACCTACCTTTGCCCTACCCTGTAAGAAGAGAAAGGACAAGTACCAAGAGGGGCAGGTACTCATGTTCACTAACATAAAACAACTCATTTAACAAATGTTTATTGAGCCCCTTTGTACCAGACACTGGGGCTTCCATACTAAACTCTACAGGCAAAGTATCTACCCTCAGGGAGCTCCCATTATACATGCACTCTGACGTCAAAGAATGAAAAAAATATATATTATGAAGAAAAGTAAAACAAGAAAAGTGGACAGAGAGTGATAACTTGGGGTGAGGGCTGAGAACTCATTAAGGAGGTGATATTAAATGCCGTAAGTAAAGTCATGAGACTATCCAAAGTGTTCTATACAGAAGAAACAGCAAGTGTAAAGACCCCAGGCAGGTGCTTACTTAGTGAGACAGACAATGGCAGAAGAGGAGGGGCTTGTAGGTCAGAGTATAAACATGATGTGATGGGAAGCTCTCGGAGGTTCTGAGCAGGTGGTGGCATGGTTGGACATATGTTTCCAAAGTCTATACTTACAGAGAATAGACTTTAGGTGGTGCAAGAGAATCAGAGACCACAGATAAGAGGGTATTGCAGTAGACTAGGCAAGAATGAGATGAAGACTACTGGCGTGCAGCAAAGTTTACTTATCTACTCATTTACCTCTTGAATTCAATGAGAATTCTGATGAGCCCTACAAGATGTGCACACTCTGCAACTCTCCTTCCCTCTTTGCTGTATCACAACCTAGAATGGGAATGCAGGATTTACCAAGGCATTAAGCCTCAGATACCCAGTCTGAGTGAGGTATGGGACATCAGGAGAGCACAGGGTACCCAAGAAGGGTTTCAATCCTGGTGCCTGTTGTTGACACTAGAGTTATTATATTTCCTGAAACAGCTCCCTGCTTCCTGTTGTTTTATATGGTACTGTGGAGACCTGGGAAGTTTCACTAAGTTCTATTCTCTAAAGCCATGCTATAAGGAATAATTTATTTCCATTTCATTTTACTCAAGTGTATAAATATGTTATTAAACAGCACCATCAGAGAAGACATTTGATACCATCTATGCTAACAACTAAAATTTTCTACTTCATATTTTACTCCCAATAAAAATATATTCTTTGCTAAAATTGTAAGTTTTTAAATGCATGGAAAAGAGATTTAAATTACAATTTATAATCCAAACAAGTTTTTAACATAAGAGGTAAACTCTTTTGAAAAGAACAATAACCCACCAGAGCTTACTTAGAAATAATACTTAAGGCTTAAATCTGTGGAGATTTCTAATACTCCTTTTCTAAGTGGAATTCAATTTTCCCATTTGTAGGTTTCCCAATGTTGGTGGTTGTGGAATATGTGCCTGTGGTCAGGTGGTTTAGGGAAAATGGAAAGAATGAAGGTACTGGTTTTAAAATTAAACCTGAATCGTTCACATGCCTTAAGGATCATGTCCAAAAAGAAATTGCTTTCCTTGGGACCAAAGGTACTATCTCACCATTCAAATGTAAAGCGCCAGGAGTTTATTTATACCTTCTCCATAATTTGTTTCCCAGACTTAGCTTTCTACACGCACTTCCTTCAGGAAAACATACACTTTCCCCCTCTTGCAGCCCAATTTCCTGTAAGGGGGACTCTCGGAAATGATAATCACAGCATAATTCTTGTGTTTTCTAGTGACAACTGAAAAAGCAAAACACTCATATACACATATTCAAGACACTTCCCAAAATAAAATGAGAAGGAATCAGAGGAAAGAGAGGAAAGAAATGGTCTGCGTGTCCCAAACTCTCTCTTCTTGCTTGCAATAGTAGCTATTGCAGCACTTCCATAGCTTACACTGGGATTTCAAATCTATACTCCCCCTTTTTTAGTGTTAGATATAGGTTCATGTAATCTGAGACACTGTTAGAGTTTAGTTCACAGCAGTTCTATTATGGGCAATCATAGGATACCCAAGGCTGCTGTTGGAATAGGTACTCCTTGTGTTCCACGATGAAGATGGATAATGAGGCTGGGTAATTCTCTAGCTGTCAGAACTGTGTCAAAACCATAACATTTGTCATGACTTCCTTTATGTATAAGACTGCTCACCTGACCTAAGTGAGGGCTTGTGGGGCTTTGTCCACAAAAGAAAGAAAAGGGTGCAGTTGGGTTATGTAGAGAGCTTCCTGCACACAAAACTGTCACACAAAGTTATCTTATAAACCCTGGGTAATACTGTCGCTGCCTCTAAATTAAGATTTAGCCAGGTCTCTAGAGACAGCTGCCCACTGGAGGTGGTCCTAGAAGCAAGGCAAGGTGTCCCTGTGCCAGAGCAGCCTCTAGAAAGCCAATGGATGGACATCCCTGCCAACAGAAAAAGCCACTGCCATGGAATACACTGCCCAGGGAAGAAAGAGGACGTTTCCATTTATGGATTGCTGTAGACTGAACATTCGTGTGTCCTTAAAAAATCACGCGCTGAAACCTAATTCCCAAAATGACAGTATTTGAAAGTGGGGCCATTGGAAAGTGATGAGATCATAAAGGTGAAGCCTTCACTAATGGGATTAGCACCCTTATAAAAGAAATCCCTGTCCCCTTTTGCCCTGTGAGGACACAGCAAAGAGATGGCCACCTATGAACTAAGAAGTGGGCTCTCTCCAGACATTGAACCTGCTAGCGCCTTGTTCTTCAACTTCCCAGCTACTGGAACTGTGAGAAATAAATTTCTGTTGTTGATCAGCTACTGAGTTCATGGCATTTTGTTATAACAGCCTGAACCAGACTAAGACTAAGACACTGACCATCAACTTCATACTCGTATCTTATAATTAACATCTTTCCTCAATGCTAAGCCACGATCACACTGACTTCTCAGGAGGAAATAATACCCTTATGACTGAAAGCACATGCTGATATATATCATAAAAATATATTCACCACTGAATAAAATAAATAGTATATTATTAGAAACGGCAATGAGCAAAAAAGTACTATACTATGTGGAGCCATTCCTAGGCTATACATTTAAATATAGTACCTCATTTAATCTTCATAAAAATCATGGTCCTTTGAGATAGATGTAATTTTCCCAATTTTACAGATGAGAAAAACTTAGGCTGAAAAAAATTAAGGAAATTAAGAAGGTTGATGGAATCTGGAGTTTTGTGAACTCATGCCCAGTCCCTCTGAGTTTCTGAGATGTGCCACCTTCGAAGAAAGCCACCAGCGGAGAACTAGAAGCACCACACTAGAAAGGAGGCTGATGGATGGCCACTGTCCTCCTCACTGTCCCAATGACACCAAGGATCAAATTTAAGACACACACACAAAAAAAAAGACAGTAATAGTTTAGTGGCCCAAGACCCTGTTGTAAGCTCCATTATTTCTAATCACATACAACTCAAAACCTGCTCCTGCTATGACCCAAATTGTAGGTGGTAATATTGTGAATTAGAAGAAACAATGACTTTGAGGTCTGAAAGATCTGGGGTTTGTAATCATGTACTGGAACAGAAAGGTGGAGTTTCTAATTAATGTCAAAATGATGATTCGTAAAATAAGTGGTGCTGAGAAAAAATGGAAATTAGAAGATAGATTCCCTACTTCTCAATAACACCCAAAATAAATTCCAGATGAACCAATAAATTTTAAATAAAAATATCTTCATGGTGATAGAATAGTTATCTTAATTGCAGTTATCATTACATGAATATCCACATGTGATAAAATAGCATAGAATTATGCATGCATATTGTACCAATGTCAGTTTCCTGATTTTGATAGTGTACTATAATTATGTAAGATGTAACCACTGGAGGAAACTGGGTGAAGGATACACAGGATTTTCTGTACTATTTTTACAACTCCCTGTGAACCTATAATTAAATCAAAATAGTCAAAATAAAATGTAAATGTAATCATAGAAGAATTAGAATAAAGTAAAACAATAGCTGAACTTAGCATGAGCAAGGGAGAATCTATTTTTTAATTGATAAATTTAATCACATAAAATGTGTTTTTTCTGAATGTCCAAAAATACAAAATCGGCAGGCAAATACTCAGATGTTTTCTGTGTATCTGACAAATGAAGGTTTAATTAATTTAATATCATTTATATAGTGCCTAAAATTGTGGACTCTGGAGCCAAACTGCTTAGGTTAAAACCATAGCTCTATCACTTGATTGCTGTGTGACTTTGCTTTATATTGCTTGCTCTTGGAGCCAAGAATAGAATTTTCATAAAATCACTATTTAGTGTGACCTTGGGCAAGTGGTTAAACTTTACTGGATCTCTTTTCCCATATCGTGAAAGGAACTTGTCACTTTTCGGGAAATATACACTGCAAGATACACTCTAATCCTTTCAATCTCCAAAGAAATTTGAGTATCTATAACTAGAGGAAGATGGGAGGAGAAGAGGGCACAAAAAACACACTCCCAGGGGATGCCATGGGCCAATGCAGAGCCTCACCTGTGCTGACGGAGCTCCCCTGGTGAACTAAGTCAACTGCGTCCAGCAACAACCAACACTCATAGAGAAGACAGAGACACCGGTATGCATACACATTCTCATTCATTCTCTCTCTCTCTCTCTCTCTCTCTCTCTCTCTCTCTCTCTCACACACACACACACACACACACACACACACACACACACACGCAAACACAATGCATATTTCTCCTATTATGATACTCTGTGTCAGGGGTGGGGAACGCCCGGCCCAAAAGGCCCACTAAATCATTTGGTCTGGCCCTGCCAAGGCATTAGGGGTGAGTTAATTAAATGTTTGACCAAATATAGCAGGTTAAGTTTTCCCACCCCTGCTCTATGTGGATATCACTTAGATGTTTTCCTTGGAACAACAAAAGCGGGGTGGGGACGGAAGAATGACTTTGTTATGCATACAGAACTGAACCGCCTCTAATCAAAATCTTGCACACCTTGTGGGCTGATCTGGGATTTTTTTTTTTTTTTTCCTGTACAAGCAATCTGTGTTTAGCTCTGGTTTATAGGGTGAGGGCCCCACAGGATAAGAAACTACCCCAGAAGAAAACATGCATTTCAGTGATCTTTTGTTGAGCCTGAAATTCCACACTGGTGCTTGCAGGGCATTAACAAGAATACCTTATTCCACAGTTCTCTCAACGCTGAAAACATGGAGCTGGCTCATGTTGATGGGTCATGATGAAACTGAAAGTAGCTTTAAAATATAGGTTGGCCCCTAAAGTAGAGAGGATTAAAGCAAGGTGGAGCCAGAGCCTTTATAATACACATAAATCTATACTTCCATGTGCTCCAGATATCACCGCTGAGCACAGGGGGGAGGAAAAGGCAGCCAGAAGTCCATAGTCCAAGAAGTCGAAAAGGTAATCTGTGGTTCTTAGGATAACGCTTGAACTTGGCTTGCTTGACTTTGAAGTTTCTGTGGAAAAAATCACATGAAAATATCCTTTTTTTCCACACTACTATTCTCCTCATCTGAAACAGTGCCAAGTTTCTTTCAAATTAGAAAAATATCTCAACAGAACGAAAGATTAGGAGCTGGACTTTACATTTCTTCTAAACTTGCCCAGCAGCTTGCCTGCCCATCCAATACAAAGAAATTCGGTCACTGAAAATTATCTCTTTGTCTCCACCTAGATCATCTGAGAAAGAACTGGCTGTCTTCAAATCGCTCTGAGCGTGGCGAATGGTCAGGCTTTTGGTGGCGGTGAGGGTTATTTTGGGAAGCTAGGCCTTGGGTGGGTTTAAGAATGGGCTGATGACAAAGCGAGAATTGCATCCTGCGATGATGTAACCAGGGTGGGTCTCGCAGTAACCTTTGAATTTCTTAAGCATTTCTACTGCTTCACCTTGGCAAGCCTGCGTCAGAGAAGGGTCATATAACTTGTGGCCTGGGTACACCAGGGACTCCTAACTCGAGGCTGGGTTTTTAGAACATATCTTCCATTAACTCACTGTCTGGCTCCAGGCCACACACAAACTCCTTCTACAACTCAATTTCCTCAGTTGAAAGTGAGGGGAAGCCCCCACTTACCTCCTTCACAGAGCTTCTCAGTGGAGCTTTAACAAAACGAGGTGGCAGAGCATGTTACATTTCTAGAATTGCTCTGGAAATCCTCAACAGTAAAAACACACAGCTACCAAGTGTCTCTCATGAGATAAAATATGGTAGAAAGGAGATCTGAAAAGGCACCTTCTGTTGGTGCCCGGATGGCTTGTGGACTTTACACAGTTCTTTTAATTGCTATGTTTTTCTCTATTTCTGTAAATAAATTCTGTCATTTTTCAGATGGCCATCAGGAAAATACTATGGGTATCAGCCTGCATATAATCGTGGTTTTTCAAGATTCCTGTCTTGCACAAAGTGGGTAGCAGCCATCTCTGAACAGTAGAGTTAGTTTCAGGAGCAGCCGGCCTGCCCTGCTGAAGCAGCATTGAGCCCTCAGGCCACGCAGCCCTGTTCACAGACCACCCCCAGCCCGGGGCCCCTGAACACTGGAGTGACAGATGAACTCAGCTTTCGGAAGTGGCTGGAGTGGCTGAGATAGGGGTGCACTTCCTAGAGGACAAGTTCAGCCAAAGCCACATGAAAAGGCGGCTGCTTAATGTTGGCAGGACTTTTCAGGAGGGTACGTGGGTGAGGGAGTGGGCAACAGTGTCATAAAATGACAAAGCCGAACTAATTTCCTGTCCTCACATTTCAAATCTCTGATGCGGGTAGAAGCCAGCCTCAGAGGCCTGGGGCTTTCTTGAAAAAAAAACTAGAACAGGAACAAATGATAAAAGGAGCCAGGGTTTTAGCAGGGCCACTATCAACCAAACCAAAGAGGGAGGGAGAAGATTCCCTCTCAACCCCAACGCTTGCTTGTAATTTTCAGACTGGGTTTGCTACAGGAAGGTCTGCAGGAGGGATATGAGGTGTGGTTTTGTTTCTGTGGTGGTTCTTTCTCCTCAGTGAGTGACTGTATCTAGTCTTCTCATGCTCCCACTAGAAGTGTTTTGTTTTAGCATCACGCACCTCCTAGTAGTCTCTGATAAAATGTAGTATCCCTGGCTATCTGAATCCTTGCTGTCTAAACTCAGGAAAAGAAGTGATTCAATCAGAAGCCATAATTCAGATATATATAAAAAAAAAAAAAACACAGTTAATACACATGTTTCTTTCATTGATTTCCAGGACCAGGGGAGTCATGGAACATTCCCCTTGACATCTGTCCATTTTCACCATCATAAAAATATCAGTAAGTGATTTAAAGCAGAACAAATGAAAATTGTTCAAAACACGACAGCATGACCAGCTTAGTTCCTTCAGCTTTCCAACTTGCTCAAACATTAGTATGTCCAGGATATTTCCTACTCGGGATTCCCTGAATAGATTCAATGCATAGGTCTCTCATTTCACAATCACGTAAATCCTACGGTGTAAGATCTCACTCCAGCAAGGCCAGAAGACCCACCCCTTAGGTCCTCCTGAATGCTTTAAGCATCTTCAATCCTAAGACAGGGCTGGAGATGTGAGACCAAGGCCCATTTAGCTAGTGTACATGCATTGCAACTTAAAACACAGTGTGTAAGGCAGGCTTTCAAGAAGTTCCAAGCATCTTTGGAGCCCCAGGAACTGTATGTGACTCATAAAATGTAGAATTCTCCACCCATGCTTTTCAATGTCATCTTCTCCCTTGTCCTTGTTCCAACCTCCTCTATAGATCAAGAGACACATTCAGCTGCCTACGACAACCTCAAAGATTTCCCCCATAAAGCAAATTCCAGCAACAAGAAAAAAAAAAAGTTTCAAAGGGCTCACAGAATTTAGTGGTTCATGGATTAAATCAGATACTCTGGGTTCCAATTCTGATTCTGCTAACAATCAAATAATGAAAAGCATTTAAGCACCCTTTGTATACTTCACATTCTTAACACTTAAGTAACTCATCTGACCTTCATAACAAACTTCTGAGCTGGAGGGGAAGATTCTGTCATCCCTGATTTACAGATGAGCAAGCCAACTCTGAGATCTGCATAACCTGGCAAAGGTTACATTTCTATATTGGTAGAGCTGTTGTCACATACAGCCCCCTTGCTCAGCGTCCACCACCATGTAGCCTGAGCTCCAAGTTGTCACCCCTGCCACAGGCATACACATGCCTACTCACTTCCACCCACCCTCCATGTCCCTTAGCAGCTAATCTCATCACACAACAAGCTGTCATCTCAATTATTTGCACGCCTATCTCAGTGTTCCTGAAGGTTAGAAACCTCTCTGAGTGCAAGGAGCATGGGAGGCCTATCGTTACGGCCACAGGACGTGGCCCTGCATCTTTCATGCAGCACGTGCTCCGTAAATATTTGGTAAATTGAACCAAACTGAATCAATCCGATCCAATTGCAGAACATGGTAAATTTTGTTCATCCCCCATCCTATAACGTCTTGTTCTCAACCTCAACTCCCACCTATCGAACTCTCAGATCTTTCAAACACATAAAAACTGTATGACGGATGGGAACTTAAAAAGTTATACATCACTGTAGGTAATAAACTTGAATCTAAATGGATGTGGCTCTGACTAATGTCCGGCATAGCCGGAAAGTCTGGAATGACTTGGGAGTGTCAGAGCCTTCCCAGTGGGCCAGAAATTACATTTAGAACTCAGTGGTACTTCAGCCTGTACCACAATCACAGGCATCCAGTCACCCACTTTGTTTTTTTCTCATCTATGGGTTGAAAAGTATGAGTCATATACTGCTGGAAGTATTTTTAACTCCAATTATTTGGATAGTAAAATGTAATGTTTCAACCCTAACTGAATACTGAGGCCAATCTTAGCAACCAATTAGACAAAGTAAAAGAAAAAGAAAGTATATCAAAAGTAAAAGTCCAAGAGAAAAAGAGTAAGCTATTTAAGAAGATTATGTTGCTATCCTGACATGCGTAACGCAAAGCATCTGCGAACTTTCCACACAAATAGCAGAGTGTAATCACTTCTTCCTCTTTGATGTGGCCCACATACAGAGGCCTAACCATGAAGGAGACGGTATGCATCCCGAGCTAGCCCTCAGCCTGCGCTTGCGCTCCACTTACAAATGAACACATGTTCGAAGATTGCTGAGACTCAGATCAAGGGCAAACCCACTCCAAGCTTCAGCTTTTTCGGTTTACTCTTTGAGCCACTCTCCTCTTGTCTATTCCTCCCTGCTACCTCTAACAGCCTTGGTTCAGGCCACCTAAGCATGTGGTACTCATATGATGGACACTGCCTTTCCTACCCAGTGGCCTCTAAGACTCTGACACCCCTGCCCCAGCCATGCCGACCACTGGCAGGCTTCTCCTCATAGCTCTCTCTCCATCGTCAGGACTTCCTCATGCTGCACCTTGTCTCAGATGCCCACCCAAGTCATTTGTCCTTGCCTGCTCATCCTTCAGACTCAGCTCCTGCAACCTGGGAAGTTTTACTGACTCCACCAAGCTGTTAGAATCTCTTCCTCTGTGCTTTCCAAAACTCCTGGACCTAGAGTAAGCACAGCATTTATGACTCCAAACAGTAAATCCTGTTATCTCTACCTTGTGTTCCCAACGGTCCCACAAACAGCTGGCACATGGTGCACCCCAAGGAAAAAGCTTGTTGGCTGACTAATTGAATGAGTTGACAGCAATAAGGTGTAGTTGTATCCATCACCGCAGACCACTAGGAGGTAAAAGCCAGAGTTATTTGCTATGTTTCTGTCCCTCGGTGCTTAACACAGTGCCTGGTGCACCTTAGCAGTTAGTTAAATCAAATTGAACCACACAATTCTTGCCTTGACCAAGCTTTATGTATTCAGCAATAATTTACTGGTCACCTATATACACACATTTCATTAGGCACTGTGAACAATCAGGTAACAATAATCAGGAAGCAATAATCAGGTAAGCCGAGGGTCTAGAGGAGTCTAGAGTCCGGAGAGTTAATAGGTTTATAAACAGAGACGAGCCAGAGGTGGCTGAGTGAAATGCAAGGAGATAGAGGAGATAGAGAAGATTTAGCTATGGAGATGAGTTTTGAGGCAGATCTTAAATGATGAGTACATAATTATACACATTTTTCCAGCCTTTTAGCTGTGTGTGTGTGTGTGTGTGTGTGTGTGTGTGTGTGTGTGTGTGTGTTGGTTATCTGCTACTACTATCTGAAAAATCCCCTGCTGTGAATACGTATGCAAATGTTAACTACACACTAATTACACACTATAATCCCCTTGGTTACTTTCTCCCACAATGACCTTTTGCATGTCTCTAACATGTTAGCTGCCCTTCTGCTGACAGTTATTTTAACATTCCACAGATCCTGATTTACCATCCCGAAATGCTTCCTCTCTGGAGTCCTGTTAATCTCTCATGTTTATTATCATTTTTTTTCAGCTGCAGTCATTGTGAACAGTAGTGTGTTTCCCCCAAAGTAATAAATATTCATGCATTTATGAAGTAATGAAGAAAATATTGCCGAGCATGAAGAGTTGATATCAACAGTGAGAAGCAAATGAATCACATTAAATCTATTAGCATTCTCACACCTTCCCAAAGGCTCAGTTACTTCAGACAAGGCAGCCAAAACTTAGAGTTTAGAGGTTTTGATAATGACTATAGGATGTGAAGAAAAACAAAAGATACATTGGCTAGTTATGGCTCTGGGTGTCATTTCTCTCTTATAACAGCCCATGGGTAAGAATTCTTTTCATGTTCTTTAATTTATCTCTTGGAGACTGGGATAGTCCACTTACCTTGCACATAAGATACAGCCTGGGCGGTGTAACTGCCCCTAGGAAATGAGATGCTCTCTGCACTGGGGACACCTAGTTTGAACTCACACCTAAACCTCTGACCTCAGACCTCCACTCAAATAGTCTACTGGCTCAAAGACAGCTACTGCAATGACACAAGTATGTTTCTTTTTCCACCATTCCTCTCTGATGGTGTCTAAGTATTAATGCAAAGTTAGTTTAGGAGTGCTTTCAAATATTAACAGACTAGAGGCCCGGTGCATGAAATTCCTGCATGGGAGGGGGGGTGGGAGGAAAGGGGGCTGGGGGGAGCCTTCAGCCCAGCCTGAACCCTCTCGCAATCTGGGACCTTCTGTGGGATGTCCAAATGCTGGTTTAGGCCAGATCCCGCAGGGATTCCTGTGGATCAGGCCTAAACTGGCAGTCGGACATCCCTCTCACAATCCGGGACCTTTCGGGGGATGCGGATCAGGCCTAAACTGGCAGTTGGACATCCCTCTCGAAATCCAGGACCATTGGCTCCTAACTGCTCTCCTGCCTGCCTGATCGCCCCTAATCACTCTGCCTGCCTACCTGATCACCCTTAACCACTCTGCTTGCCTGCCTGATCATCCCTAACCACTCTGCCTGCCTGCCTGATCATCCTTAACCATTCCCTGGGGGGCGGGGCCAGCAGGGGTGAGGGGCTGTGGTGTTCTGGTCTCTGGTCATTCTGGTCATTCCACCATTTCAGTCGCTGGGCTTTTATTATATAGGATAGTTGCTGGACATGGGTGCATGCAGGTATGCACATACAGTATATTAAGCAAATGTCCATGAGACATGATATTGGACATGAAAGAGGATGGTTGGATGAAATATGTATAGGGTCATGAATAGATATTTTGCACTCAGAAAAGCTTTGTAGTCCTAGCTCTGCCACTGTGTGACTTTGGGAAAGCTGCTCAACTCTCCAGGCCTTGGTTTCTTCATCTCCTTAATGCAGCAGTTCTTAACCGGGGGCAATGTTGTGTGGGCTATCTTAGTGTAGATGGCAATCTCAGTCCCCCTCAGTAATACTTCATAAATACTCATCTTATGCCCAATGCTAACATTACTCTTCCTGAAACCAAAACTCATAAAACAAAGGTGTGGTCAGCACAAATGTATCTGATTTTCAAGCTGAAGCCACTAGAACTGACATGTAACCCAGTGGCATTGGGTTATCTAATCCCCCAAAATGTCTCTAGGCATGTGGTCCAGATTCATCTTCTTCTTCTTGAGGCAAGGTGTTAATTTCATTTCAGAAAGTGCAGCACCATTTCCTAACAGTGATATCTTCAAAAAGGAGTAATCTGGACACTGATGGCCAGAATTGGTTTATGTCTTCTTTGATTTGTTTGTTTAATAAGACCAAGAGAGGACAAATTCATATCTTTCGCTGTGGCTGAAGCTAGGGCAAGGTTCTATTTACAGACCAGCAAGAACAATGTGGCAATTGTTCACTAGCAGTGTGAATCATTTTCAGACAAGCCCCAGAAAATCTGGGATAAGTTAGGTAGAAGAGAGATAGATGACAGTATGTGGAAAACTTTATTTATGAATGTTAATAAAATTTCTATTGCAAAGGAAATACTAGAGACAAAACTGAAAAGCCCTACATTCAGAATGAAAATTATTCCAGCCTGACTATGATGCAAACACACCAAAGACCAATTCATTAAGTGCCAAGTTCAAGAGAGGGGTGGCAGGCTGGAGCTACAGCTGGAGAAGTTCCCCTCCTCATGGTTTTGCCAAGACACTGATCACACACTTTGCAAACAATGATAGATATGTTAGGGCAGATCTGACATCCTTGCTGAACTTTCTCCATGTCGGCTTTCACAGCATGGAAACAAGTTGGTACGGTTTGGACTAAAGGCAATCTTCTCCATTCACACTTGGGGCCTTTGACAGAAGCGTTCAAAATGGAAAACAAAAATGGCAGCCAGTCAAAATCAAGATTTTAATTTTTACAACATCCGGAGATCCCACTGAATTCAATGGTTGATAAAATCAGAATAGACTTGAACTTATTTGAATATGAACCTCCAAAAAAGTCTAGATACATATAGGTTATATTGTGGATATGGACATCTTTAATTTGTTTGAGCTGTGGAAATTCTTTCGAAAAGTTTGGTGAGAACATGGCAAAGTAGTGTTTTTTGAGAGCTTAATATGCTGATTCCTATTTTCCACAGGTTGGAATTAAATGTTTTCAAACATTGACTGAAAGGAGTACCACTTGTTAAAACTTTCCAGGTCATGGAAAGAGCAAATATTTTAACTGTATGCATGTAACTGGGATTTGTGAAGAAGTGAATAGCAGTTAAAGTGTCATCAAGGTAAGATGAGAATTTCAAAATTCTAATATTGATGAATATGCTGAGCATCAGGCTCATGTAAAAAGCCAGGTTTTTTTTTAGTTGGCCTATCTTTATTCCATAATTGTATCTTCCAGCTAATGTGCCCAAATGCTTTACACTCCTTGAGAGTCAGTATAGAATGGTAGTCAAACAGTGTGACCTCTGAAGTCCAAAGTATGGGTTCAAATCCCAGCTCTGATACTTTTTATGTAACTTTGGGAAACTTATTTAACTTCAACCATCAGCCTTCTCATTGGTTAAATGAGGATAATAAGGCCACTGTTTTAAAAATTAAGCATGTAAGAACTTTGGAAGAACAGCACCTGATTTATTAAATGTTCCATCAATTGTAGCTCTCCTTATCTAATTTCATCTTCACACAGAAGATGTGAAGTAAGTACTGTCTGTCCATCATTCTCGTCCAACAGATTAGGAAAGTGAGGATTTGACAGGTAGACTAACTTGCCCGAGATCAGACAGCTCATAAGTGGTGGAGCCAGTACTAGAAACAACCTCTCTCTCAGGCCAAAGTTCAAGCTCACAAGCACTCCACATGTAATGTATTTGGAAAGATGACTATAAAAAGGAAGAGTTGGTCTTTCCTACTAAAGGATATAATAGCTACTAGGGCAGAGATTAGGAATGTTCTCAGTCCAGGAAGTAGTTTCCATAAATTTCCAAGGGGCCTCTACAACTAATTTCCTCTCCCCAAATCACTTATAATGAAGGGGTATGATTACAAAGATGAACCCTATCAAAATTCTTCTTCCCTCCATTTAATGGGGTCCCTTTCTTAACACTTAGCACAAAGCATGAATATCTGAAAGCCATCTCCTTCCCCTTCCTCAACAAACTTCTCAAGAATGTGCCCCTCTCATCATGATGGAGTCTGTCATTAGTAGAATTTTGCTGAGTATGAGTCCATTTCAGCTGACTTCTGGGTGAAGGCAGCAGCCTAGCAGGCTCTTGCCGAATTTTAAAATGAAGGTTGGTGCCTGGGTGCTATCTGTCTTTCTTCTGGAACCTTCTTTCCTCTGCCACTATCCCTGCCCCCACCACACCCTCTTCCCCCATTTCACCCTAGGAATCAAGGATCTATGAAATGTTCTTGGGTTCGTGAAAGGGTCCATTGTAGTAGCATATTCACATCATCAAATTTTACAGTTTCATTTTTCTTATCCAGTTTCCCCCTAATGAAGGCTCCCACTCTTTTAGTACACATTAAAAGAGACCTTTTGCATTTTCAGGAATTGTACCATGGAAGTCCATAAAATCAGGATTGTTCCTTCAAATTTTTGCTTTTGCTGCTCTTACTTCTTGAATTGAAATACCTTCTTCTTTTCCCCTTCCTCACCCTTTTGCCATGTTAACCTGGCAAACTCTAACCATGACTCTAAGGAAAGACAAATGGTACATCTCCACTGTAGTTGTCCTAGACCTCAGGATGATCTGTGTCCCCTGCAAGGCAAATAGCTGCCTCTTGTGTATTCTTCAATTTCTTATAATCCTTTAATACTTAGCATATTGTATCATAACATTTCTCTAATCAGCACCTAGTATAGCCTTGAGCTATAACAGACACTCAATGGGGTTTACTGAGAAAAACCATTAAAGATTAACAGATTTTGATTTACTACCTCCTAGTTATGTGATCATGGGCAAGACCTCTATGAACCTGTTTCTTCATCTATGAAATAGACAGGATTGTTATAAGACATAAATGAAAAGGGTTATACTAGTAAACATTTTTGCTACATAGTGCACATTTAACAAATTTTTATGTCTGTCTTGAATTTTGTGCATATTTTCTTCTCTTTATGCTCCTCTTCCACTCTCCCACCCCCACCCCATTTCTTCTTTTTAGAACAGAAGAATGTAGCTCTTGAAAGTTTTGGATAAAGGAAAATTATAATGACAGGTTTTAGCAGAGTCTAAGGGAGGGAGACATCTATTTGACTGGAACACAGCCCTGATATCAAGGGTGGTCTTAGTATGGAGATGAATGTAGGATTGCTAAGCCAATAGTCTTTAATAATTTCTGGCCCCACTGACAAAGTTATCACCATTATGGAGTAGATATTTGCAGGCTATTTTGGCTTGGCTCCATTACATGTGTAATACTTCTAACATGGTTATCCTGATTCCACACTCACCAGAAAGCTGGGCCTGCTATCTGGGGAGAATTATGGATTATGCTGACTTTGATTCTTTCCAGACCCCTATGACTGCGATACTTCATGATCAGAAAATGGCATGGCTTTTGATTATGATCTGGCTGTGAGGAGAAAACCTCTGGTCTTATTTCAGATCTAGAGACAACAACAACAACAAAAAGTCTCTCACATACATTCATCAGCTTTCTAGAGTCTACCACACTCATATACTGTATATTTTATCATAGCATGAGACAATATGACAGACCTTTAAAAACATGCACAAAAATAATGTCCTGCATTTTCAATGAGAGCTCCAGAACACTCCAGGACTTCATTCAGCTTTTTTCCCCTTCCACAATTCCTATAGATTTCAAGGGCATTCTTTGACATCCTAGTTTTCCAACAGTAAGGACCCTAACCTCATTCTTAACTTGATCCTCTTCGCAGTCTCCAAGAGGAAGGTCAGAAAGCCAAGGCAAAAGGCATAAGTATATTTGGTCTTGATGGATTCTTGCCTTTACCACTGGAGAGAAATAGACTTTGTGGGTAATATTCTCAGTCACAATCTCTAAGTCCTCCTAATGATTCCAGTTTAAATGTTTATATAGATGAATCTCTTGTACTATCCCATTAATGTGACTTACAGTAAGACATAAAAATGTAGCTTTTCATTAATTAATATAGAACCTAATTAGCCATGGGAAAGAAGTCAGCTCTTAAGAAAAATAATATTAGAGTTACAAAGCACATGTGAAGGTATCTGGATAGGAAGTCTAAAGTCTAAAATATTTCCTTGTTTTAAACTTCTTTTGAACAGAAGTCAACTCACATCTCAAAAGTATTCTTGTTCATACATATAATGATACTGTAAACACAAGTTTTAAAAAGAGCTTTAAGGCAACAGTCACAGACAACCAAATTGTAACCATTATGTTTACCATCTTGGCCCATGTCCCAAGCTCCACATGTTTTTGGCATCGGTTTTTTGATTCAACAATAAGGGCTCAAATACGAAAGATTCCTTTTTGTTGCTATTCCAAATGCATGAGAGAACAAATCCATTTATCTAAATATGAATTTGAAACTCTTTGGAGTATGGTGACCATATGCACCAATCCTCAGAAAGTTAAAACAAAATATTAATTTCCCTTTCTGTTGGAACACTTTAGGTTTCTGACATGAGGAACGGATCCTATTAAGTGGTAATTTACAGTGGCTACTTATTCCTTAAATATGGAAAATCCACAGGGGTAGAGACTGGGAATTAAGGAAGAGAGTACCTTGGGTAAAATAATATACACAGCTAATCCTCATCATTAACTCTGTATCATTCTCCCCCACCCACATTACCCCCCACCCCACTTC